>NW_023994051.1:565000-1165000 GCF_015586225.1 Lucilia sericata | reverse complement strand
TTTGCCGAATTACTTTTGCCAATGACCGACAGCTATTTCTTTGTATTCGACTTTGAGGTAAGACCGCAAGTGTTAGATTTTGATCATATTAGATTCTAATGTTATATTATCTATGGATCAAAGTAAAATATTTCTTCACTAAAATCTTATCTCATCCAAGATTCACAATAAATTTGATAATTTATGCATTTTCTTATCCTGTGATATTGCGCAAAACTTGTAGCACTAATATTTTTACTTTTATACAAAAACAACTGATTTTTTTTCATAAAAACCTCCAAAGAAATTCATAATGAATGATTTGTCGAGAAATAAATTTCAAGGAAATCCAAATAATAATCAACAGAACTGTAATTTGACAAGCGGTAGATTAGATCGTGCCTTATTGGTCCCATGTATGTAATAAAAAATAAAAGCGAAAAAATACAAAAATAAACAGTAAATGAAGATAATAAAACCACAATTATCTAAACTAATCTAGTGATGAAGAAGTGGATTTTATTTATTTGTTTATGTTAATTTCTGTTTCTTTGTGGTCATACACTTTAAAGTTCCTGCATTTGTCTCCTCATCGAAGTCATAAATCTTCAAGAGTTTATCTCCGAGGAAAAAAAAAACAAACAACCAGCAACAACAAAAACTACTCTTGTCGTAGGAATGTGAGTTGCGCATGCGCTTAGTATGATGATCTTAAAGTTGCATATCAACCTTTCCAGTAAAGTGGTGCTCTGATTTTTCTTTTGCTGGTTAGGTCTTGGTCTTAAATTATCTGAAATAAAAAGCTACAGCAACAACAACTGGTCATATAACCCTTTTAGAAAGGGATCATCAGCCAGCCAGCAACCTGTTGTTGGCTGTGGCCAAGTAGATGATGATAGTGAAGAAAAAATGTTTTATAACCACACGACGACTAATTATCGAAGTTTAAATTATAATTACGCTTGCGCGTGCTGGAACAAAATGTAGATCTTGGGCTTTGTTTTTTTTTCAAAAACTTTTTAAGTTTAATCTGTTTAAGTGTATGTGTGTGACTTTGTGATCATCACACGCACATCTAAAGGCGGCTTTTTGTTTTTTTGTTGTTGTTGTTGCTGCTGCCCAGAAACAACATGGTTCTTGTTTAAGCCACTGGTTTCAAAACAAATGTTTGAATATGCTCTACTGCCAATATTTAGTTGGTAGAACCACTGTTGTTGTTATTGTTGTTACTACATTTACTACTTGTGCCAGTAGAGCGTGGAGCGTTGAAGCATTAACTAAAGCATCGATTAACAAGATTTTGTGATTTTGAATTAATAATGTTTTATTGTTTAACAGGCCATATATATTTTTGTGCTTGTTTTTCTTTTGTTGTTTATAAATTTTTCTTTTAACTCGCAGCATTTCATTTGGCGCCATAAATCTATCAACACTGTGTAAAAATGATCACTACTTTAAAGTGATCTCTTCCACGTACATAAGTATGTATGATGTCTCTAGGTCTGTCTGTCCAGCTGTCTGTAGTTTCTTCGTTTTGCCTTGCATTTAAGCAATAATCATATGAAACTACAAAATAGTCAGTCTATTCTACAACCTCATGTTGTGAAAGATTTACTGCCTTAATATCTGTAGCTTTTTTTTTTGCAACTTTGCATTTCTTTAAGGCTGCATAATGGGGAATTTTTTTTTTTACCAATGACGAAACTCATTATTTTCTAAACCTTTAAGAAAATTCCAGGATGTATATAAATTTACAGTGAAACAAAAAGTGATTGATCAATAAACTAATATTGATCAATCTTCTCTTTCCCATTTGGCTAACTACGGGTCCGGTAATACTTTGTTAATCAGGATCAATTTAGATCGATGCTTATTTTAATCACGTTCTCCTTAATCTCTTGCTATTTGGGAATTACCACATTTTGGCAATACCCAAAATTCAAATTGGATTTATGTGGTAGAGTTATGCTAATCGGACTTTCTAGTTTTCATAATCCCCAGCAATGTTACCGATCTTGCGCCCATTGTGCATTATTGTTATTCAAAAAAACTCTTTTTTCCATCATCTTATACAACTTCAATTTTTTCACGTGATTTTATGCAAGTACATTCTTTTCTTCTTGGGTTTCTTTTCCAAAAAAAACGTATTTTTCCCCTTCAACACAATTGTTTTTAAAAAACGTATTAAATATTTTTTTTCATTCTGTTGTTCGAGTCATCGTTTTTACAAAAAAAAAAAAAAACTGTGAAAATGCAAAATTGTTTTATGATCTCTTAATCTTAATCGTGCTGCAACATGTCTTATTTATGATTTGTGAATTGGTTTTTGTGCAGCAACCGACATGATTACATACATACACAGATTTTATTGTAGTTTTTTGTTTATGATAACTTAACTCTGCAACAACAATAATACTCGTAATAATCATAATAATAAAAAGGGGTTTTTTCATCCAGAACCGCAGTGAACTCAAGGCTTAAATACCAGCCACTGAGCGAGCCATTCCGGCAACCAAACCTGACCGAATTGCCCATCGAAAGAAAATAATAAATACTATAAAAATTATTTTTTTTCTCTTTCGAAACGAGTGTTCATTTGCCACTTCATTTAATTGTATTCACATTATCGTTTCAGTAATAAATCATCAATGTGTTTTTGTTAAGTTGTTTGGTTTGTTGCTCTGTTTGTTGTTTATTGCTGGTTTTTATATGGTTTTTCTCACCAGAGTTTATTTTAAATGGTTGTTAGTAAAATGTAAAATCTTCCTTTTTTCAAGTTCACAGGTTGTTTTTTCTTTGCTCAATTTTTGGTTTGGTAGGGCTGTGTTGGAGCTTGTTGGTTTTGGTTTTTTGTTGTTTGTTCTTTTATTACACCATATTTAACAAGTTATTAACATTTGTAATTAAATGCTCAGAGGTGTAATAAAACTATCAAAATCTAGTTACTTAAAACTAATTGATTATGTTTAAGATGGGGCCAATTAGAACTAACTATTTTGAACTAAAATAGGAGGCATAGATGAGTCATATACATTCATATTAAATTAAACTTATTGCCTGTAGATGCGGTTCATATATATGTAGCTCTCATACTTTTAGAATGTGAAATGTACTCATTATTATGGGTTTTATCGGAATGACAGACGATTATACAGATTTTTACCCCAAAGACCAAAGTATACTTTTTAAAGAATTGAGATGCTCTGAATCCGAATATCTCCATCACATCTGGGATTTGAGATATCGTGTGCTGAAGTTTGAATAAACTCTTTTTTGAGACGCTATAACTGTGCCAAGACAACTTTATTTATAAAATGATGTACGCCAGCTGAATGTCCATTCTGTCAGCTTAAAAATAAAAGCATTTAATGCTTAACATCATATCTTCTTTTTTCTTCTTTAGAAAAGTATATACTTTTTCCGGACTGTGTTATTTATGACAAAAGTCGCAAAAACTTATCTGATAGAATGATCCATTATTTGAATCCTGAAGATGTGCTTAACGAAATACCTGCTTTTAGGTCATAAAAACCCGACGAATATCCGGACAAGGTGTAAACAATGAATTAAGTCAATAGAGAGGCGTTCTCTCAAACCCTAACAATCGTACTTAATGTACCAACGTTATATCATTTGCATCTTCTTCTATAAACATCACAGAGTTAGGATAACATTAAGTTTTGTCCTTACAATTTCCCGACACACCGAAATCGTCAATTAAAAATACTACGGAATAGATAATGGGAACCCTACGTTTTTAAATGCATTCTCAGAGCAGCCAATTACCCATTTGCATCTTTTGAAACGCCAGAGTACCGAAAGACTTATGCCGGAGTACATAACACTTTATATATTAGTCTTAAAAACAACATAAGCTCTCTGCGATCTAGATTTTAAAGATTTCTCTAGTGAGCTCCGAGTCAACAGACTTTAAGGAATGATTCAGAAATAGTCTAAAGAGTCCTTCAGTTCCTAGTTCCCACAAAACTCGAGGTTTTGGTGTCACCACAATATTGCGGTAATATCAAGGTTAAGAAAATACACCAAAGTGTATCCCCAATGGAATATCTAGAGATGAAGAGTCAAATTAGAGCCGATGTCTTTTGTGATGTCCGATAGGAGTATTTTTATGGACAGACTTATTACTAATACATGTGCTACAAAAAAGTGATCTTTTCTTCATAATTTATCTACATATCTTCCATTTCTATAAATGCATTTAAAAAATACAAATACATACATATGTATGTATCTGTAATGTATCTGCGTAATACATGAGATTTATATCAAATCGCGTAAATCTTTGTTGAGTGGTTATTGACACATCACACAAGATTAAGTTGTCAAATTGTTTGCTTGTCTATCGTGTTGCAAGTACATATTTTCTGTTTACATACAATTTTATTTTATACTCTCTATTTTATTCGTCTGGTCAAATAAGAAAGAATTTATACTGCCATTGCTGCTGCAAGTCTAGTTGGTGTTTGATGCTTTATAGTGTTAATAGATTTTATAAATAAATGTATTTATATAGGAATTAATTTAAAGGGATTTACTTTTCTAAATATTTACTTGAATTACTTGTAAATGATTTGCAACATTTCCGGTTGATTTATTGATTTATTACCGTAATACGGTGTTAAGTTGTCAGGCAATTTGCATGTAAATTTTCTAGATAATTTAAAACTAGTTATTTAGTTTAGTAGTTTAGTAGCAACCAAGGCAGATAGTTCAAAAATGTTTAAAACTTGAATATGAAGTGAAATTTTTAATAACCTAATATATACAATTATCTAGGTATAAAGTTTTTCCTTATAGACTTGTCTTCTTAGTTAACGCTCCTCTCTCCTGGATGTAAATCTCATAGCTGGATGTCATCAGTATGACAGATATAGAAGTAAGTAAGAGTATACCAGTTTCTAGGTGAATGGACCTTTGGGTCTTATCAGAGATCACAGCAAATTGCGAAAATTTAAATGAAATTAAAGTTTCTGAACTGAACCCTGTTATATGAAATTATCCTTTTTCAAAAAGTCGGGATGTTGCGTAGTATGTGTGTTAATATACATATAAATTTAAAATATAATAGGTTTATTATGAAGACTGTATTGAATCCAAACATTCTCACAAAAGTTTCATGATTGTACAAAATAATTCATTTTGGATATGTCAACGTAAAGAGGAGACACAATCTTTATTCTAATCTGGAAAACTTAGGTTAAATCGAGGGGTTGCAACGCCACCGCGTTCGGTATTTTGAAATTTGCTAAAGGTTAAAAACAAAATGTATCTAAAAGTACTAATTACAATCCTTTATACGAAAGGAACCTGCGCCTTTATATGACAAGGTTATGTTATTATGGAAGATCTCTACCAGGAGCGGATCCACGGGAAAAATTATTAAAAATGAAATAAGTAAACAAATAAAATTTACCCTACCCCTAAATAAAGCTTGTTTTTCGATTTAAATGCGTTTTAACGAATTATAGCCGATTTTATGTTTTCGACCAAAAAATCGATTTTAGAAGGGAAATATGGGTGATCACAAATAAAGCCTGTTTTTCGATTTAAATGCGTTTTATCGAAGTTATAGCCGATTTTATGTTTTCGACCAAAAAATCGATTTTAGAAGGGAAATATGGGTGATCACAAAATAAAGCTTGTTTTTCGATTTAAATGCGTTTTAACGAAGTTATAGCCGATTTTATGTTTTCGACCAAAAAATCGATTTTAGAAGGAAAATATCGATTTTGAAGAGAAATATGGGTGATCAAAAATAAAGCTTGTTTTTCGATTTAAATGCGTTTTAACGAAGTTATAGCCGATTTTATGTTTTCGACCAAAAATTTGATTTTTGAAAGGAAATATGGGTAATCACAAATAAAGCTTGTTTTTCGATTTAAATGCTTTTTAACGAAGTTATAGCCGATTTTATGTTTTCATACAAAAAATCGATTTTTGAATGGAAATATGGGTGATCACAAATAAAGCTTGTTTTTCGATTTAAATGAGTTTTAACGAAGTTCTAGCCGATTTTATGAAGGGAAATAATGGTGATCACAAACAAAGCTTGTTCGATTTAAATGAGTTTTAACGAAGTTATAGCCTATTTTATGTTTTCGACCAAAGAATCGATTTTGGAAGGGAAATATGGGTGATCACAAATAAAGCTTGTTTTTCGATTTATGTTTTCATACAAAATTTTATGTTTTCATACAAAAAATCGATTTTTGAATGGAAATATGGGTGATCACAAATAAAGCTTGTTTTTCGATTTAAATGCGTTTTAACGAAGTTATAGCCGATTTTATGTTTTCGACCAAAAAATCGATTTTAGAAGGGAAATATGGGTGATCACAAATAAAGCTTGTTTTTCGATTTAAATGCGTTTTAACGAAGTAATGGACGATTTTATATTTTCGACCAAAAAATCGATTTCTGAAGGGAAATATGGGTGATCACAAATAAAGCTTGTTTTTCGATTTAAATGAGTTTTAACGAAGTTATAGCCGATTTTATGTTTTCGACCAAAAAATCGATTTTAGAAGGGAAATAATGGTGATCACAAATAAAGCTTGTTTTTCGATTTAAATGCGTTTTAACGAAGTTATAGCCGATTTTATGTTTTCGACCAAAAAATCCATTTTAGAAGGGAAATATGGGTGATCACAAATAAAGCTTGTTTTTCGATTTAAATGCGTTTTAACGAAGTTATAGACGATTTTATGTTTTCATACAAAAAATCGATTTTTGAATGGAAATATGGGTGATCACAAATAAAGCTTGTTTTTCGATTTAAATGCGTTTTAACGAAGTTATAGCCGATTTTATGTTTTCGACCAAAAATTCGATTTTAGAAGGGAAATATGGGTGATCACAAATAAAGCTTGTTTTTCGATTTAAATGCGTTTTAACGAAGTAATGGACGATTTTATATTTTCGACCAAAAAATCGATTTCTGAAGGGAAATATGGGTGATCACCAGGGAAACCAGAATATGCAAATGCATGTTTTTTGTGTTGCATCGTATGGACTCATGGATAAGATATTTACACGTTTCAGACCAATTTTAGAATATTGGCATCGATTTGTGAGAGCATATTTTTGCATATTTTACCCATAAGAGCATAATTTTGCATGATTTGACTTTTGTAGCATATTTATGGCATATTTTCGAGTTTCTAGAGCATATTTTACTCTTTTAGTGCATATTTTGAAGTTTTTAGCTTTTTTTCATTTTTGTACATTTTTAATTTTCTTTTCAAAACTTTATTTAAAAAAAAATTTTTTATTTTTAATTTTTTTTTTTAATTTTTTAGCCTATTTTACAAGTTTGAAAAAAATTATATTCGTTTGTAGAACTTGAAAACTGCAAAAAATACATTAGTCTCATGAAAACCAATGTTATAGTTTTTTATTCAATAAAGCATTAAATTTTAAATCGAACCTAAAACCGATTACTTTGGATTTCATGAGACCAATCCATTTTTATCGTTTAAGAAACTAGTATTGATAACACTGTAAGTATGTCAAAAAGACACAGAAAAACCCCGAGACACCTTAACTTAATTTTGGGTCGTAGAATCTAGTGGCTTACTCCGTTTTGAAAAGTTAGGTCAAAATCGGGAGATATTGCGTTTTAAAGTATGAACTGTTTATGAGGTGATTTTTTATTCTTTAAATTTTGAAAAAAGTTTTCACGCATAGACATACGAACTAATTATAAAAAAAACTACATATATATGCATAATTAATTCAAATGGACTCTAGTTTCATGTATTTATATACTTTTCTATACGTGAAAGTTTTTTTTTTAATTTAAATAATTAAAAAACACCTCAGAAACAGTGTAAATTTTAAAATCCAATATATCCCGATTTTGACCCATCTTTTCAAAACGGAGTATGCCACTAGATTCTATGACCGAAAATTAAATTCACGTGTTTCGGCGTTTTTCTGTGTCTTTTTGAAAGTTGAAATTTTAATTATAGTGTAATTATTGGATTTTATGACAACAAGTATTAAAATTCCAGTTTAGAAGCTATGAATACAATTGGAAGAAATGTGTCAAACTTTGTCGTTTAAAATATGTTTTTTTTTTGGGGACCTAATGGCTTCATGTTATTTATTGGTTATCTGAATGTAAAACTGAGTTCTATTAAACTAGTTCTTCAAACTATGAGATGAATCAATTATGATGAATCTTGTAGGATGAAATATGGCATTAAATATTTATTATTTCAGTACAATTTCAGTGTTTTTGAGATTTTCAAAGTTAAAATATACTTTAAAATAATTATTTTTTGAGCATATTTTTTAATTTTTAAGGGCATATTTTAAGTTTTTTACGGCATATTTAAAGCGCTTAAAACACTTTTTTAGAGCATATTTTCGGTTTCCCTGGTGATCACAAATAATGCTTGTTTTTCGATTTAAATGAGTTTTAACGAAGTTATAGCCGATTTTATGTTTTCATACAAAAAATCGATTTTTGAATGGAAATATGGGTGATCACCAGGGAAACCGAAAACATGCTCTAAAAAAAGTGTTTTAAGCGCTTTAAATATGCAGTAAAAAACTCAAAATATGCTCTTAAAATTTAAAAAATATGCTCCAAAAATAATTATTTTAAATTATATTTTAAAAGCTTAAAAAGACTGAAATTGTAATGAAATAATAAATATTTAATGTCATATTTCATCCTACTAGATTTTTTATAATTGATTCATCTGATAGTTTGAAGAACTAGTTTAATAGAACTCTGTTTTACGTTCAGATAACCAATAAATAACAAGAAGCCATTTGGTCCCCCCAAAAAAAAAAAAACATATTTCAAACGACAAAGTTTGATTCTACGACCCAAAATTAAGTTTAGGTGTCTCGGCGTTTTTCTGTTTTTTTTTTGACATACTTACAGTGTTATCAATACTAGTTTTTTAAACGATAAAAATGGATTGGTGTCATGAAATCCAAAGTAATCGGTTTTATGTCCGATTTAAAATTTAATGCTTTATTGAATAAAAAATATAACATTGGTTTTCATGAGACTAGTGTATTTTTTGCTGTTTTCAAGTTCTACAAAGAAAATAATTTTTTTCAAAATTGTAAAATAGGCTAAAAAATTACAAAAATAAAAAAATTAAATTTGATTTTTTTAAATAAAGTTTTGAAAAGAAAATTAAAAATGAAAAAAAGCGAAAAACTTCAAAATATGCACTAAAAGAGTAAAATATGCTCTAAAAACTCGAAAATATGCCTTAAATATGCTACAAAAGTCAAATCATGCAAAATTATGCTCTTATGGGTAAAATATGCAAAAATATGCTCTAACAAATCGATGCCAAAATTCTTAAATTGGTCTGAAACGTGTAAATATCTTATCCATGAGTCCATACGACGCACCACAAAAAACATGCATTTGCATATTTTGGTTTCCCTGGTGATCACAAATAAAGCTTGTTTTTCGATTTAAATGCGTTTTAACGAAGTTATAGCCGATTTTATGTTTTCGACCAAAAAATCGATTTTAGAAGGGAAATATGGGTGATCACAAATAAAGCTTGTTTGTCGATTTAAATGCGTTTTAACGAAGTTATAGACGATTTTATGTTTTCAACAATAAAGCCGATTTTTGAATGGAAATATGGGTGATCACAAATAAAGCTTGTTTTTCGATTTAAATAAGTTTTAATGAAGTTATACACGATTTTATGTTTTCGACCAAAAATTCGATTTCTGAATGGAAAGATGGTTGATCATAAATAATACTTGTTTTTCGATTTAAATGCGTTTTAACGAAGTAATAGACGATTTTATGTTTTCGATTCGAAAATCGAATTCTGAAAGGAAATATGGGTGATTACAAATAAAACTTGTTTTTCGATTTAAATGCGTTTTAACGAAGTTATACATGATTTTATGTTTTCGACCAAAAATTCGATTTCTGAAGGGAAATATGGGTGATCACAAATAAAGCTTATTTTTCGATTTAAATGCGTTTTAACGGAGTTATAGCCGATTTTATGTTTTCGACCAAAAAATCGATTTTAGAAGGGAAATATGGGGGTATATTGATTTTGTCATTCCGTTTGTAACACATCGAAATATTGGTCATAGACCCACAAAAGTATATATATTCTGGGTCCTCATTAAATTCTATGACGATCTAGCCATGTGTGTCCGTCTGTCCGTCCGTCTGTCTGTCTGTTGAAAGCACGATAGAGTCCGTATGGAAAGAGCTAGAGGGTTGAAATTTCACATAATAATTTTTTATAGGTAAGGTTTGTTTGGTATTGAAAATAGGCAATATCGGTCCACGTTTTCGGAACGCCCATATACAAGTGGCCCCTCAAAAAGCAGCTTTAACAGCCATATCTTGCTTAAAAATACAAATATAGCGAAGAAATTCGACATAAGTAAGTTCCTTATGATCCAAAATCACTATGCAAAATGTTATGATCGGTCCATAATTGACCCTACCCCCCATATAAGGTCCCCTTCAGAAAATGACTTTAACGCTCATTACTGGCTTAAAAATACTAGTATATAGATGAAATTCAACATAAGTAAGTTTCATACGAGTCAAAATCTATCTAAAAAATTTTATGAGGATCGGTCCATGATTGACCCTACCCCCCATATAAGGTCCCCTTCAGAAAATTACTGCAACGCTCATTAATGGTTTAAAAATACGAGTGTAGCGATGAAATTCGACACAAATAAATTTAATACGAACCAAATTCTGTCTACCAAATTTTATGAGGATCGACCCATAATTGACCTACCCCCTATATAAGGTCCCCTTCAGAAAATTACTTTAACGCTTATAAATGGCCTAAATATACGAGTATATAGATGAAATTCGACATAAGTAAGTTTCATTCGAGTCAAACGAGGTGTGATGGTGGGTATATAAGATTCGGCATAGCCGAATATAACACTCTTACTTGTTTGATTTAAATACGTTTTAACGAAGTTATAGGCGATTTTATGTTTTCTACCAAAAAATCACAAATAAAGTTTGTTTTTTGATTTAAATGCGTTTTAACGAAGTTATAGCCGATTTTATGTTTTCGACCAAAAAAAAACCAAAAGTTACTGATCATTAATTTATAATACTAGTTCGTTTGCAAATAATTTATTGCATATTTTTAATCATTGAAACATTATACTGAAAATTTCTAAAAAAAACAGCAGCAACCAAAAACAACAAAAGTGAAATTAACAATCAACGAACGTTTTACGGTTGACAATTCACTTGACAGGTTTGTAACGCGATTTAAGCCAGGATGTAGTAAGGATTTCCGAAATAAATGTAACAAGATGAGATGAGGGAGTAAAAGAGAGCATAAGTTGTACAACTATGGTAGTTAATGATATAAAAAAGGCCTAACTAATACTTAGCTATATAAATATGATAATAATATTACAAATACAATTAAAAACCAACAAATACATACAAAAACCTACATGCAGAAGTAAGTGTGTTAACGTAAAAAGTCACTTGGCAAAAAATAAGCCTGAAACAATTGCGGAACAATTCAGGACACAGCTGGATGAATGTGTTACAGTTAATACGCTTCAGTACTTTCCAACTCATGCACACACTTACAGATTGCATGAAAACCACTACAAATACAATGATGATAGTCTTTGCAATATTGCTAAAATACAACACACCAACTATGATGGCATGGTTTGCAAATGCCTGACACAAAGAGCAACTTACATAAGAATGTGTGTAACCAAACCAAGTCAGCCCTGGCCAAGCCAGACCAGACCAATGGTGAATTAAGCAACAAACAAACATTGGTTTTATCATCATTGTTGACGCCGCTGTTAATTTTTTTTTATATTTTATTTTTAATTTTCTTTGTTACAGTTGAAGAGAAAGTTAATTAAAATAATGAGTTTTTATACAATTGTGGACAAAAATGGTTGACGAATGTATAATACTTTCACATATTTACCACGAACTCTATATACTCTGTATACATATAAAAGTACATGCATACTTACATATACATACATATGTTTGTAATCGTATACATACATCTGAATTTATATATGTTTCTTTTTGCTTTATGTTATCACTAAGTATATTCTTTTAATTGCATTTAGTAGTTACTCTTTGTTGGTAAAAACTATTAAATTTTTTATTATTTTTGTTATTGTTGTAATTGCATTGCAATTTTAATTAAATGCATATAAAAACGCCATTTTATTTTAACATATGCCTGCCTGTCTGTTTGTCTTTCATTTTTTCTGTAATTTTTAAGATGAAAATGTAAAAACAATGTTTTTGTTTATTTGATATTTATAAACATTTTAATTATTTTACATTAATTTTAAATGCAATTTTTGTTTGGTTTATTTTCAGCAATTCCATGTGGAAATTGGTAAGTGACAGCATTTTATAATTTTCCATATAATAAAGGATATTTTTGTTCGAAATTTACAGAATCTGTAGAATGCATTTTACATTGAGAGATTAACAAAAAATTATTGAATTTGGGTAAATATACTTTTGTAAAACAATTATTATAGCCAGGGTAACCAAAAATATGTTCAAAAATAATTTTATTCGGATTAAATAATTATGTCGATAATTAACTGAATTTTATTTATGATGATTAAGAATAAATGTTTAAGTTTTACGACAAAAATTATGTTTTTTATGAGGAACAAGCATAAAATTAAAATTTTTGCTGGATAGTACATACATATGTACGTACATACATATATTCCACATAATTATTTTTCTTGAAAATGTATCAGTAGAAAAATATCTAAACCATAAAATAAATTATTTTTTTAAATTTTATTGTATTTAATATGTATGTATTTAAGAAACAACATTGATATTTAATTTTAATCTCCTCCACACTCTTATAAACATATATTTGAAGAAATTTTAAGGACAATTGATTTCGCATGTTATAGCAGCAAACACACACTTGTATACTATACATTTAGTCGAACCCACATCCTTGCAAACGTTTGTTCATGCACACACGTGTATAATGGCCATTGTTTCGTTAATGTTATTTATTTTCTAAATGTTATTGTTTTTGTCCTTATAATACACTTACACAAACCTGCATACACACATTCGTTTACATGTATTATAGTATAGTTGTTGCAAAAGCTGTCAAGTTTTTGTTTCTATTTTCACTACAAAACAATTCCCAAAGGTGTAAACGCAAAGTGATTAGACTTCAGGACAAAATGGGGAAAAAACGATGATGATACTTCTACTACATACTCCCATTTATGCACAAAACAGGGGCAGGATTAAAAGGACATTAAAACTCAATGATTGTTTCGAAGAGATGAAAATCTCTGAAGCAATCTTTGTATAAGAATAAGTCTACTTCAGAAGTTACATAGAGTAAATTTGAAGTTTAAATTTTTTTTTGGAAATTTGTATTAAAAGGCACTTCTAAGCATAACCCTCTTAATGTAGGTGTTTATAAATGTATCCCTGTATGTGATATTAAGGGGCTAAAAGTAAAAGAATGAGTATCTCCGAGTATAAAATATAATAATATAAGTTGAACTGCATGTGTGTGGTAGATAAACATGTATGTTTATGTGTGTGACAGTGTTCTCATACGAGAATGAATTTGTAACAATATATTAATTGAAATGTTAGTAAGTTGTGTTATTTTTGTTGTTGTTGTTATCGCTAGCTTGTTGTTTTTGGTTTGTGGGTCGGTTTTTGAATAATATATAACAAACGGGAATACGAGACATTTGATGCTCATTAAATAAAGTGGATTTCTATGGCAAAAAAAAACGAAAAGAGCAGCAAAAAAACTTCAAGGCAGCTTATAAGTGTTTGTGACCCCATATTTTCTTACACACTAACAGAATACCTGTATAGTAATACCCAGCAGTTCTGAAAGTTAGATGCACGCAGAAAAAAACTTTTTTTGTGATAACCATGTTCTAAGAGCAACATATTATGATTGTAGTCCTGAACATATTATGGTAATTGTAACTACATATCTTAAAATATCATATTAAGATTAAATAAAGATATAATATTTCATCATAACATTTTGCTACTTATAATAATATTGTTATACATAAAAATATATATTATATATATATTTTAAAAAAGCTTATAAATAACATAATATGTTTACATTGTTATCATTATTTGGTTGTTGTAAAAATAACTATATTTCAGTGAATCACCTTAAAATTTATAATTGGCATGAACATGTTTAAAGTAACTAAAATATTGTTAAAATATAATTAAAATAACAATTATATGTATTCGCTAACAATATCTTGTTACAGTGAAAATAGTATAGTTGTAGTAACCAAGTCGAACCATGCGATTGACCTTAAGTACCTTCTCAGCTTCTAATTTGAGAATCTTGTGACTTTGCTTCTATACTTTCTGGGGGTTTACATCGTTGTTAATAACTAACTTTGTAGGGAGTTTCAAAATGTAAAAGTTATATGAGAGGAACTCACTTTGACGAGGTGCATCTTCATCTGGAGATTGTGTTATTTATCCCCATATAATTGAGGTTGTTAAACAAATTTCATAATGTGGAACTAGTTTATGTGGTTTACCGGGTAACTAATATGTTTCCTTCCAACACATATAATTCTACGTGTTTGTATTTTGCTGTTTTTTTTATCCAAGGACCAAGTATGTGTACATTAGAATAATTAAACTAAAATTAGTATTTCTTTCAATGGGATTTACTTAACAGGTATTGTTGCTTGTGGGAATCTAGTTTCTTTTGTGAAATCTATATTTTATCCGCATTTATTTAGATACAACATGAATTTAATAACATTGTTAATGGTCATTGTTCTTATTAGCTTAAATCTATTTAAGAGTTTTTTTAATATTTCGGGAGTAACGATTTTAATATGAAATATTAAAGCATTCCAGGTATCAACTAGGAATATTACAAATGTGTTATAAATATTTTTGAAATTTCGTAACACTTTAATTTTACTTTTTCAAACCTAAATATAAATACCTACATATTTAGGTTTCCATAAAGAACAGTTAACTACTTACTGCACTAGATACATTATCTAAGTTTTTTTCTAGCTCAATTCTTTTCGAGACCATTTAACCCACAAAAAAACTATTTATTTATAATGATTGAATATTGTTTTCGAGTATTCACCCATACACATTGACACAAAATCCATTTAAGTCATTGTAGTACTTTTGTCCTCATTGTTCGTTTGGTTCATTTCGTTCTTTATTTCTTATTCTTCATTGAGTTCCATTTTTTTACAATTTCAATATAATCGGTGGGGTTTTGTGTTACATTCCGTCGAAGTAACAAAAAGAAGATGGATTGGCGGTCGTTTATTTTAATGTTTTTGTCTCCACAGTTGGTCGAACCTATGGATGGTTGCTTTTAGAGAAAAAAAAACCCAAACAAAAGAAAAGAGGTTCAAGTTTGCCTTGTTTAATATAATTTGGTCACCAAATTCTAATATGAACTACAATAATGGCAGCACCCATTATAACAACAAATACAACAATATCTTCAAACAAAATATATGCCGCACGTTATGAATGTTAACGTACTCTGGTTTACAGCAACAACAACAATAAACTGAATTAAAGAATAAATTTTTACATACATACATAGAAAAGTTTTGTATAAAAAACATAACGAAAAACCTTTTAATCTATTAGTATCTTTTTCGAGACTTTTTCTATTTCTATACTTAAATAACTCTAACAGTAGAGCAGTATCAAAAGTAAAATCGTGACTCTTTGTTTTTCTTCAAAATGTTCCTTGTATGTGACTCTAAGAAAATGCATATGGACATACTAACATGCATCGATCGATCCATCCATCTGTGGTGTTTCGTTTTTAGAAATGCACCTTCTTATACATACATACATACATACATATGTATGTATGTAAGTGTCGAGATTGTTATGGTCTTATTTGACTTTCTTTTTCTATAGTTTTTTGTTTTTGTGTTTCTTTTTTTGTGTGTAAGGTGCACATTAGTGTAATTTTTAATGGGTTATTATATCATGGACACTTTGTAGTTTTATGTCTGTCCATCTTATTTATCTATTCAATATGACTTTCTTTGTTTTGGGGGGAATGCATTTTTTGTGGTGTGTTTCTTTCACTTGGTTATTAACCCTTAAACGTTTTGGAAATTTATAACGATAACTATTATTGTCGACTTTAAACTTTAAAGTTTTTTAGTCTATAGTCTAGTCTATAGTCTAGTCTATAGTCTAGTCTATAGTCTAGTCTATAGTCTAGTCTATAGTCTAGTCTATAGTCTAGTCTATAGTCTAGTCTATAGTCTAGTCTATAGTCTAGTCTATAGTCTAGTCTATAGTCTAGTCTATAGTCTAGTCTATAGTCTAGTCTATAGTCTAGTCTATAGTCTAGTCTATAGTCTAGTCTATAGTCTAGTCTATAGTCTAGTCTATAGTCTAGTCTATAGTCTAGTCTATAGTCTGGTCTATAGTCTAGTCTATAGTCTAGTCTATAGTCTAGTCTATAGTCTAGTCTATAGTCTAGTCTATAGTCTAGTCTATAGTCTAGTCTATAGTCTAGTCTATAGTCTAGTCTATAGTCTAGTCTATAGTCTAGTCTATAGTCTAGTCTACAGTCTAGTCTATAGTCTAGTCTATAGTCTAGTCTATAGTCAAGTCTATAGTCTAGTCTATAGTCTAGTCTATAGTCTAGTCTATAGTCTAGTCTATAGTCTAGTCTATAGTCTAGTCTATAGTCTAGTCTATAGTCTAGTCTAGTCTATAGTCTAGTCTATAGTCTAGTCTATAGTGTAGTCTATAGTGTAGTCTATAGTCTAGTCTATAGTCTAGTCTAGTCTATAGTATAAACGTTGTCTAGTCTAGTCTATAGTCTAGCCTATAGTATAAATGTTGTCTAGTCTATAGTCTAGATATGTATTTTCAAATTAAAAATGTGAATGTGAAGTTTAAAAGTTTATCATTTCAATAGTTACCATCTTCTCAATATAAAGTTCATTGCAGACCTCGTATGCCTTAAAGGGTTAATACTTTTTTCGACCTTTAATAATGTTTTATTATGCGACTGATTTGTTTCATTATAAAATATTATGGGGTTTTCTTTATATCTTATAGTTTTTGTTGTTGTTATTAAAATTTAAAATTACTTTTTTTTTTGTTGTTAAGTGTTTAAATATTTAAATCAGTTTTTTTCTATCCATTTTGTGACTTGTTTCTATTACAATCTAACCTTTAAATAGAAATCGGTTTAATTTCTTTTATAATTATTGTGTTAAAAATTCGATAAAATTGATTTATTTGATTTTTCTTAAGCCATTGTAAAGGGTATTTTACAACAAAAAGAAACATACACATATTGTGTTTTATAATATTTTGAAGCCATAAGTTGAGATTAATTGTTCATGTCATACCAAGTTATTATGTAGAACGGGTCGTCTTTTTCTTAGATAAATACAATAAATGTTTCGGAAAAAAAATTTAAAATTTAAAAAAATATATTTAAAAGAATACCTTAATGGCTTTGAAAGAATTGATTTTATAGTCAATGAACTTTTGCCTTAAAATTAAGTTAAGCTGATTTGTTTTGTTGTATTATTATTTTTATGCATATTAACTTTAAGTGGTAACAAAACAAAACCATACATTTTAATGGAAATTAATTTTTTTTAATCTTTTCTGTCTTTGTTAAGTTGTGTTTGAATTTCTTTAAAGGATTTTAAATATGTTAAATTTTGTTAATGAAAATTATGCATAAATTAAGTTGTAAAATGACTTAAATTAATTGATCTCTTCCTTTTGAGTGAATCGACGAACGGTTTCTTATTTTACTGAATGAAATATAAAATAGTTAATCAAAATATGAAATTGAATTGAAATGTTTTTGAAAGAAAAAAAAAAACAATATAAGTTTTCTTAATAAAAATCTGCTTTAGGATAAATCCGTGCTAAAACATTCCATTTAATTCCATTAAAAAATAAAGCTTGTGTTTGTCTAATCTACTAAAGAAAAGATATATTCTGAATGAGTTCTAGGGAAATTAATTTTTATAAAATACATATTTAATAAATAAAATTCTTGCCATTTTGAAACATAATTATATTGTAACCTACAAACAATTTAATACAATTATGAACTATGTAATAATAACATGCGTGTATGCAGATTTCAAAAAAAAGTCATTAAAAGCTGACCTCAATATTACCTTGGATTTCAAATCTTAAATACAAATCAATTCTTTACCTTCAAGCAAATCCTGTTGATTATAAATTAATTTTTTTCTTTCTGGAAATTTTTTCATCTTCTACATTCTGTTTGTTATTTCCTGTCCAACAAACATTCATCATGTATACACGTGCGCCGTTTCACTCAACTTACAACAATTGCAACAAAAAAAAAAAAAAAAGATTTCCCCAAGTGCAAAAACAACAAAAAAAGGCATAAAACGCATTTTAAGAAGGTCTTTATGTTGTTAATGTCGATTGAAATAAATATAACGAATTATCTTGGTATTCATCTCGAAAATAATACACATACAATTAACTATAATTGCAAATACTCGTACAGACGAACATACATACATACGAGTATACAAGAATGAAAAATGGTTGTTGGGCAAAAGTTTAAAGGTCGAAATTCCAATATATAAAGACACACTCTTATGCACAGGGATACAAACATAAAAGATGCATTTCCAAAGATACAGCCAGCAAGAACACATCTAGAGATCAACTCTCAAATATAATACTCGGACATGAAGACATATTCTTCATACGTTAAACATAAAACAGGAATGTAAAGTATTCATTTTAACCAGACGGAATATATGGGTGATTTAGATTTAGGCCCCAAAACAACAACTTCGAAAATAATGATACGCTGCTCTCAACTATGGCTGGGCAGGCTCGTTGATTGTATACTTTTTGGATGGCTTAACTCACATTGAACGATGAAAAAATCTGAAAATACACCAAAACCAAGATGACGATCATCGTCGTCGTCATCATCATCATCATCAACAACAACATGAACATCAACTCCAACAACATCAACCAAACAAAACATAACAATATTACATGCAATCCTTCTAAAATAAAATCAACTAAAATACAAAACTAAATGCATTCATTGCTGGTCATTGAAGTTTTTTTTTCGGTTTATTTCTTATTTTCATTTTGTTCTGCAATGATGATGGTGTTTTGTTGCAGCCGTGGCATGAATGTTTGTTTGCTTGTTTGTTGGCTGAATTTTTGGTTGATGGTTGTTTGGTATGAAATGCATGAACATGCAAATGCCAAAATGTATCAAATTTCACATACAATCATCATAAGAATCAAACAAAGATTGTGTACAACATTAACAGCAACAACAACAACAATAGTAAAATTGCAATACAATCCAACAACAACACCAACGCCACTATCGCACACTTTTTGTCCATCAATGTAGCAACAGTACCACAAAGATCTCAGTGTTGTTGATGAGCTAAAAGAATTTTTATAAATTGTTCAAAAAAAGTGAATTCAAGGAGACCCTACTTTTTCGAAAGATAGAGTTTAAAATCTAGAGATCATTCAAACATTTCGACTAAAGTTTGCATTTTTCTAAATTTTTATGAGAGGGTTTACTTTATAGTCTATTTTAGAATCTTTCACAGAATCTATTTCTATAAGGTAGTTAGTTAGTTAGTTAGTTAGTTAGTTCGTTAGTTAGTTAGTTAGTTAGTTAGTTAGTCAGTTAGTTAGTTAGTTAGTTAGTTAGTTAGTCAGTTAGTTAGTTAGTTAGTTAGTTAGTTAGTTAGTTAGTTAGTTAGTTAGTTAGTTAGTTAGTTAGTTAGTTAGTTAGTTAGTTAGTTAGTTAGTTAGTTAGTTAGTTAGTTAGTTAGTTAGTTAGTTAGTTAGTTAGTTAGTTAGTTAGTTAGTTAGTTAGTTAGTTAGTTAGTTAGTTAGTTAGTTAGTTAGTTAGTTAGTTAGTTAGTTAGTTAGTTAGTTAGTTAGTTAGTTAGTTAGTTAGTTAGTTAGTTAGTTAGTTAGTTAGTTAGTTAGTTAGTTAGTTAGTTAGTTAGTTAGTTAGTTAGTTAGTTAGTTAGTTAGTTAGTTAGTTAGTTAGTTAGTTAGTTAGTTAGTTAGTTAGTTAGTTAGTTAGTTAGAACATCGTCATGCTAAAAAATCAAGTCCTCTACATAAAGGTATTTTATAATTAGAGGAACCCTGTTACAGATCTTTTGATCACTTTTAAATAACTCCTCTAGCAATGTAGTACACAGAATTTTGAAAAAAAAGTTCCACAAATGCGTAGGTATATTTAAAAACTCTGCAAAGTGATAAAAAACTAAATTCAAGCAAAGAAAACAAACACACACTCCACCTCATCATCATTGCCAACAATTTACAACAAAATACAAATAAATTGCAATAATAACAAAAAAAATAAGAAACGCTGTTGTGAAATCAGCAAACAAACGAGTGATTTCACGCTGACGATGAACGATACCTTCCAAAAAAAAAACTCCAATTTCATTTGGACTTGAAAAGAAAAAAATACTTAAACATATGAGTAAGTATTCAAATACAATGGACAACATCCATACATGATGGTCATGCACTGAGAACAATATTAAATGTTGATTACACCATGGATAAACAACAACAAAAAAACGCATAATAGCAATTGCGTATAGTACAAACAACATTGGCCATAATGTGCAACATACATATGTATATACCCAAATAAATGTACGGGTTAACAGGTGGGCTCTGCCAACGTTTCCAACGAAGCAAAAATATTAATAAGTTCTAGCTTTATTCGAGTGTTGTTCAATTCCAAGTACTATTTATGTTTTTACCTTGATTGTCGCTTGAAAACTAAATCATCTCTTCATTCTTATTCCCATTCTAATCAGCAACATCGACTGTAACATACAACACACAAGTAACGTGTACATCATGATGATGATTGTTGTCGATGTGTTTGCCTCGATTTTTTATCTAAAATGATTTTATTTATTTGATATGGTCATACGAATTACATACATATTCATACTAAGCTTTTAGACATTTTTCTATGTACTTGTAGTCTTATCTAGTTTGTTTTGTCAGTTATAGTTGAAATTTAGCGAGGGTTATTAAACAAGTCCTTTTTAAAATAAAAAGTGGTGCAGTGATATAAGATTTGGATTCTAAAGGAATTATGTACATATCTATGGCTATGTTGTTAGTGAAATAACTTCTCCAGAAAGTAATCACTGCCCTGCAAACTTTGGCGGAAAGGACACTTAGTATAGCTCAAGGTTCATGGCTTCAGTGAAGGGACAATGGTTATATGGTTATACGATTGCTTGTGTTCCAACAAGGAATGAAGAAGCAGCCTATTGGGGCTGCTTTTAAACTCCTAGCTTTTCAGTGCCAACATTTCTGGTGGATTTGTAGTCTTTTGTAGACTTTTCGGAGTTTTCAGAACTTTGATCTGTAGCAACTGAGCTAACAGCAGTAGATGTTAGTGTGTTTGTATTATAATCCGGCAACGGATCTTCATTCGGGTTCATTCAGGTTAGATATTAGAGATGCCTGGTTGGGTTAGGTCAATTCTTAGTGTTGAAAATGTTAAAACTAATCAGAAACGAATCTCAAATTTCCCGAGTTAAAGGCATCGAAAAAGTAGAAATACATGGTGTGCAATACTATAAACAAGAAATTATAGTTGAGCGAGTCCGACTACACCAGTTAGGAGGATAGGGTCTAATAGGGAACGATCATCACAAAATTCATAGGGGTTATCGAAATGATGGACGGACGGACATAACTAAATCGACTCATATGAGCCTAAGCTGATTTGTACACTAAATATGGGTATGGGACCAAACATCAGCACAAACCCAATACACCCTCTTTACTAAAGTGTTGTAGGGTATAATTTTTGCCGGTTTAGCTAAATGATTTTATCCGGATTATCCCGAAACAGTATTGGCCAGATTTTTATAAATTTACTGTCGTGGAAATGTTCTACAAGAAGCTTATAAAACACTGCAAAATAGTTTTGACATTAGTCCCATTGCAAAAGAACTTCTCCTTCCAACCTCGTATCGAAATACATATATTAAGTCTACATGTGTGTCCTTTATTGTGGTTTGGTTTATTATATTTTATAAGCTTATAGAGGGATTTTGGTTGCATGTTTTTGGCTGTAGTCAATTTTTTGTTTGTTTGCTATGTCTGTTGCAATATTATTATGATGATGATGTACTAACCATAGACATGTGAATTCTATAAGTGCATATTTTTATATGTATTAAAATGTTTTGGCCGGACCGACCAACTTGCTGTTAATTTACTTTTAACAAAGCAATTGGATTGTATGTTTCGGAAATTTGTTGATGTTGTTGGTATAAATAAAATATTCAACACTTTATTTGCACCAATTCTAAACATGCATATGCATCATGCAACATGAGTTGTATTAGAATTTGAACATAATTACTTTTGATTTGTTTTTAACAATGGGTGTATATCAAAATATTAAATAGGTTGAATTTATTATGAAGAATTTAATTTGAAATTTAATTGTTCTTAAATTTAATTTAAAATAAAAAATGTTAAAAATTACTGGCAGAGTAATGGAGAATGGAATTTTTGGCGAGTAACCAACTCGCAACAACTATATTTAAAAAAGTCACATTTATTTAAGAAGTATTATTAGTAACAGTAAGAGTAAAAATATATTTACGTTTAAACACTAATATCTTCTTTAATATATAACACGTCCATATGTCTGGCTTGACCTGTCAACATTTATGTAAATCAAAACAAATTTCGTAACAATTTTTTTAAGACGTATAAAATTCAAAAACTCAAGATTTTCGATTTCACTTTCAAATACCACACTCTGTCAAACAACATGTCATTTGAATATAACACTAAACAACAAAAACTACAGATTAACCAACAACAACATCATAAAGGTGTTAAATTAAAATAAAACTACAACAACCAAAATATATTTGACACTTTCAACAAGTATGTCCACCACACTACATAAGATAGCCTGTTAAAGGAATACAAAATAACAACAAAGACGACAGTTTGGCGGTACAATGAAATTGAGATGCCACACTCGGTGTGAGGACTTGAGACTGAGACACACCAGAAATAAAGAACTAAATTTGAGAAACTCCAAAAAAAAAAACATTATAGAGACAAATGAAAAAAGTAATACCCAAGTGTGGACATATTCAACAACTTATGTGAGTTGTATAAAGCTACAACTCTAACAACACCATAGTCATCATCATATTTTAAATTATCACTAGAGTTGTTGTATTTTTTATTTTGTCTTTGTGTTCTTAGTTTTATTTCGTTTTAAACCCAAAACTGAAAAAGTTTGATTTATGGTCAATTGTCAAATTATCCTTGATAAGTCATTAATATTTTTTCTTGTAGTTTTTGTTTATATTAAATTATGTTGTGGTTAGATGGAAATGCAAAAAAAAAACTAAATAAATGTGAATTATATGAAGAAGGTGTCGTTGGTTGTTTCCATGAAAATGAGTCTTTCAGTCTTGTATGTAATTTCATTTTAGTTGAGTTTGAAATATTTGATTTTGTTCGTAATGCACTGTTAGTACTCATACTGATACTAGGTATTAAAATCGCAGTAATCATTGGAGACTTAATTAAATTTTTTATATCGTTTGAGTCTGTTTCATTTCTCCATAGTAAATATATTGGAGCTCAGATATTTATCACAACCCGACCAGTTCGAACTGCACCTGAAGAATACAATTCAGTGATCCATCCACTGCGTTATGTTGTCAATCGATCGATAAGACTTAAACGATTCTTTAGATTCTATAGACCCAGACTTGTACTCTTCTGTGTTCTTTATATATATAATGAATAGGTACACTATAGTGTGGCGGATAATATGTTTACCTTACAGTAAACCAATCTTCTCAGAATCACTTTCTCAGTCGATTAAGCTATGTCCGTCTGTCTGTCCGTCTTTGTGTTCATGTAGACCATGTGCACACGTTACAAGTCGCAGTTTTTATGAAATTTGGCACATACTCTTCTATTGATCCAAGGATTCAAGTATACCAATCTGCTCATAATCACTATCTGAGTCGATCAAGCTATGTCCGTCTGTCTGTCCGTCTTTGTGTTCATGTAAACCTTGTGTACACGTTACATGTCGCGGTTTTCAAGATAATTTTATGAAATTTGCACATACTCTTCTATTAACTTCTATTAAGACTGAAGACTATTGAAAATGGTTAAAATTGGTCTTTTAATTTGGCTAACATCTTAAAGTATAAAAATCTGCTCAGAATCACTTTCTGAGTCGATTAAGCTACACATGTCCTTCTGTCTGTCCGTCCGTCTGTGTGTTCATGTAAACCTTGTGTGTATGCTACAGGCCGCAGTGTTCAATATAATTTTATGAAATTTGGCACATACTCTTCTATTGACCCAAGGACTCAAGACTATTAAAAATGGTTAAAATCGGTCTATTATTTTGCCTAACACCTTAAAGTATACCAAACTGCTCAGAATCAATTTCTGAGTCGATTAAACTCCTTCTGTCAGTCCGTTCGTGTGTACATTGTGCTCACGCTACAAGTCTTTCTTTCTACCAAAATTTATAAGGATACACCCATGAGTCAGTACCATACATATCTCCGTTAGAATATTGCAAAATTATTTCCAAATTGAGGCCATTGAGTTGGCCAAATGTATTTTTTTCTGAAGCCTACGCAGAGGGAAAGGAAATATACACGCCTGGTACCAAATTGACTCCAAAGAGTTTATAATTTTTCAATAACATTCGTTGTCAAAGTATATACATACGTAGGACAATGTTGACAACGCAACGCTGTCAACATTGCAACAATTCGTTGTCGAAATCTAAATTTTATTCACATCCGTTGTCTAAATGTTAACAAACGTGGCAACGGATTGTTTGTCAATAGTGAACTTACCACGTTTGTTAACATTTAGACAACGGATGTGTATAAAATTTAGATTTCGACAACGAATTGTTGCAATGTTGTCAACATTGCATGGTGTAGATCGCTAACGTCCATCTCTTGAATGATTGTTGATTTCCAATCGATCTCAAAGAACGTTAAATTCTAACACCCTAACCGACTTCAATACTAAAAATACATAACTAACAAGCCAGATCTTGTTTGTATCTTAGAAAGAAAGAAAATATTTGCCATAAACAACTTAATAGTACCATGACGTGTTATTATTATTAAAATGTTACTACTAAACACACTAAGATCGTCGCATTTTGTCTTTCTACAAAGATCCAATAAAGGATTTCTCTCTGTTTTAAGTCTGAATATGGAATAAACATATAAATAGACTTACTGGACCCATGCGAACAGAGACGGACAATTATTTTCACATTACTCGAAGTAATAGAGTTAACACTATTTTTGAATGGTACACAATATTCGGCCTATTCATATATGTTTTATTTATATTCATTGTTTAATTTTTGGGTGGCGGTGATATTAACTTGTTGATTTTAGGAATTTCTCAAATACCAGTATTTATTTGTCAGTTCCATTCATACCACATCCATCTATAGGTACATACATACATAAGTCCGTCTTTATATTCCTTCATTCTATCTGTCTGTTTGATATAAAAATAAGTGTGTAAATTATGCATTTGTTTGTTGTTCATCTTATACTCAAGATGATTATCTTGTGATTATGTTTATTTTTATTGTTTTAAGATTTTAAGATACAGTTGAGGTTTATACTACTAACACTACTAAATGTAACTCAGACTGTTTGCATTTCATTCAGTCAGTTTGTTTTCTTTTTGGTATATCTGCTGTATACTATATGATGATAATGATGTAGGTATATATATTTTTTTTTCCTGCCCGTTCCTCAATTTATACGTTTGTCTGTCTTTTTGTGTTTAAATATGTAGTATAATATTTTAACATATGTAATGTGATATTTACTTGTCTCTGGTTGTTGTTTGTCTGATTCATGTTTGATTTGTTTATATCAAATATAAAATAACAACAACAATCATGAAAAAAAAAACAGAGAAGAAAAATCCAACAAAAATTGTGTTGTTGTGTTAATTTGTTGTATGCCAGTATATTGATATTGTTTTAAGATAAATTAATAATTTAAAATTTTTTTTAATATATTTTTAATATGTACAAGAAAATTCTTTGTAATAAATAAACTGATTTATATCAGTTAATTTAAATAATAAATTTAATTATGTATATTGATTGCATGAAAAAATGAAATACATGTTGAAAAAGTGTTAAATAATTTATCCCGATTTTTTGATAAGAGAATGAAACATCAATAACGGGCCAGTTTGATATCAACGAGCGATTATGGATTCACTTAGTCTGATAGTTTTGCAAGTGGAATGCAAACATTGTCAATTGATCAGTTTTCTTTAGTGGCCAGAATGAGAAATCTCTTGCTGTATAGAAAATCCACTTAGCTGCACATTTACAGAAGATTTTTTTACCAGACTCTAAGACTTGTAGTGTTCAGATTCGTCACAAAATTGAAAGCTTGATTTCTCCATCCAATCTTTAGAAAAGCGTGATAAACTTTAGTTTCTCCATCGAATCGAATCATGATAAAAATTGGTTTCAATTGAGAGGGTCTTATAGATATTTTTATCACGTTCAGTTGGCCTGATTCAGTTCAATTTACTTTATTATATAACAACTCTATATTACATATATGCAAGGGCTCTGTTGCATATGGGCAATTCCATGAAAAGGTAAACCACGACTGAAAAAATAAAACCCTTATAACTTCTGCATTTTTGAAGATAATTCAACAAAATTTGGTATATGATCTTTTGTAGCACCAAAGACGAAGACTGTTGAAATTTTTGAAATCGGTCTATTTTTACACCTCGCCGCCATACAAACGGAACTGAAAATATCACTTTTTAGCTTATAATTATTTTAATTATAATACTATCCCTTCAAAAATCGGCAGATCTAAAATGTTTATAAGCCTAAACCTTTATGCCGATTTTCTTAACGATTGAACCTCATTTGACCCTAGTTCCATACAAAGTTAAATTTCAGAAAAACACTTAAACTCTTAAATTTGGCACAAATAAGTTTTATATGAATTAAAATCACACCCTAGAATTTTATGAGGATCGGTCTATATTTGACCCCAGTCGCCATATAACTCCAGTTTTTTATTTTTATCTATAAATTGCTTAAACATGTATATAGGTCGGCCATGTCCGACTGCACTTTCCTACTCCTTTTGATTTGTTGAAGTGTGTGTATGTATATATTTCCAAAATATATATTTTATAACCTAAAAAAAAATCAGGAGAAAAATCTGTTACATACGATGTGTCACGTACGATATTTAAATATGTTCATTATAAAATTTTAAATTAATTTCTTTTTTTATTTAAAAATTATGGATTACTAATGAAAAATATGTCCCATAGTGTAAGAAATTAAAACAAAAAAGATACACCTACAGAATTCGCAGATTTTCGTAAATATTTACATGTACTTTAAAATAACTTCCGTTTTTTGTCACGTATGATATCGCAATATTTTAATTCATATTTTGGAAAACAGGGTTCCGAATGGGATGATTCCTTTTGCAAATATAGTATTCTTTAAATGGAAGAGAATGACAAAATTGTTTTCCAAGTACTCCTAATTTTACAAAATCTATACCACTCTGAAGGCGTGCGAATGTCACATACAATCATATGGAATTGCCCATATGTCTCTGAATATAAATAATCATACAAGAGACTTCAGAGATCACCGTCAATGTGAATTTTATGCGAGTTTTTAATGTTAAGAGATCAGATATTATATCGATTATTGACATTAACTTGGATAAGTAATTTCTTTGACTTGGGAGGATATATTTGCAATGTTAAAACCTCTTAACTGTCGGGAACAATTTTAATATATCAAAGTGGTTAATACTTTGATCGACAACGGCGTCTTTACAATATTATATATTAGCTTTATATTATATGTAATAATTTTGTCACTCATACTTAAAAAAAAAAAACTTAATTAAATTTTTATAATTTTGCATAAAATATTTCTAATCAAAATTATTCATTCAATTTGTAACTGTAAGAAAATTTTGAATATTTAAAATTTATTACCACATAGAATAAATTAAGAAAAACATAATTTTCCAATATGTTTTCATTATAAGATGCCAAGTTTTGTTGTTGTTTTTTTTTTGTACGTCCTCTCAACTTTATCTTAAATGCATGCAAAATTGCATGTCAATCATTCAATAATTATTCATTATTGTTGATGTTTTATTTTTGTTATTTGTTGCAAACATAAACCAACATATTGCATCAATCTTTTGGCAAAAGGCATTCTTTTAAAAAAATAAAAATGAATATGGAATTTATATGGTATTGTTGCATTCAACAGTTTTCATTTAGCAATTTGATAAATTATTTGAATATATTAGTTATGCCAATCAATTATACATTGTGTAATATGAAGACTTATAAATTCTTTATAAATGACAACAAAAAATACCAGTAGAATAATGATACTTAAAAAAATATGTAATTGCAATTACAATAAATATTATTTTGTAATATAAAAATTTTCTATAGTATGATCATGTTAATTTTCAGAATTCAACAGAAGTCATAATAATTGTAAAAACTAAGAACACACATATTTGTTTTTAAACTAAAAAAAGAACGTGTACATTTATGAGACTCTATATAAATATTAATGTATTTAAGTTTAATGCTTTTTTTATTTTTTAATTTTTTTTTCTGAAAAGACCCCCCAAACTATTAAAAAAAAACTTCTACTTCTTAAAGACTCCCTAGTCAACCAAGTAGAAAGAAATAAAATGGAAAAAAAAGACTACATCAACGACAATGACAACGATGTTTATAGATCTTTACTAAACTAGACGCGCATGTGCAATGAACATGATTTTAATTGCAATATAGAAGAACCAAACAACTCTCGAAAAAAATAGGAAATTAAAAGAAAAAAATAAATAAATAAAAGCAATATTTAGCTTGAAAATTTACCTTCTGAGTTGGCAGCATAATATGGGCTTTTCTGTGTTGGCTACAGAGAGAGAGAGAAAAAAGAAACCTTAAGAAAATCTTAAATATGCCTACAAACACGTTTCTTAACAACATTTCAGGATGGTCTATCCGTACGACAAACGAGAGTGGAGTACAATTCTTCATGTATGTATGCCACCTAGAATGTCACCTTTGTTACAACTTTTTAACTACATACGAAAGTACAACAACACACAGTAACAGCAACAGGACACACAGCAACAACAATAATGTCATCTTGTTTTTCGAGGACAGACTAGGAAGTTACTATAAAATGTTTGCTTAATATTTTCAAAATAAAAACCCAACCCATTTAACCTAGAGACCAAGGTATACTTCTATAAGCGCAGCTTAATTAGAATATTATAGGTTCTTTGGTCTGTGGGTTAGAACTTGACATAATACTGGTTAGGTTAGGATATTCTTGATGTTACTACCATCTACTTATTCCATCTCTCATAGTTAAGTTTTACTTTCGTCAATATTATGAACAAAAGATCAATTTTGGAATGAAATAAATGAAATGTTTTTGTAAGAAATAAAACTGGAACACAAGTTTCCATCCTGAGGTCTCATGGCCACAAAATCTACATTTGTATTCTAATAAAAAATCAAGTTTTGTAAGGAATTAAAATTGATCACAGATTTTTTATCGTTTTGGTTCTAGCACATCTAGTTTTTCCAGAGGCGTAATTAGCAAAGCAGGCCGAGAGTATCTAATCGAATTTTAAATCGTCAGAAGAAGGTTCAAAACTGATTATACCATACCTTTAATTTTGAGATACTTTTCAGTTTATCTCTAAGACGTACTTAAATACAAGCGTTTGTTTGCTGTCGTACATGCATCAGAACGTACAAACACACATATACTCAACAATATATGAAATACATTCGTATTTATATACATATATAAAATTAAAAGGAAATAAATAACAAAATACTATGAACTTTTTTGCCACCATGGACATTTTATTTAAAAGTTACATGAAACTGAAAACTCTCCATCTCTCTGGCATTTGTCGTTAGTCGTTGTTGTAGTCCATACAACGTATGCCTGACCGTCCGTCCATCGTTAACTCAAGGCGGTCTTTTGTAACAAGCTCATAATGTACGAGAGTCATCGTAAACAAATAAGCCACTTTAACAAACTACAACTGCAAAAAAACACAAAAACTTTACGAAATAACAAAAAAAAAAAAAAAAAACTTAAAACTAACAATCAAGTTAACGAGTTCAAATATTTTGCTGTGTTGTGTTGTTGTCTTAAATACACGGATCTTTAAGGTGACATTTAACGAAGTCAGTAAAATAATAATAAAAAAAAAAATAATGAAAATAGAGTAGACAACAGAAGCATGTTGTGGGGGTGGTCAGCGTAATAATTTGTTTAAAAATTATTTATTTACTTTAGAGAATAAAATTATGTGGATTTTACAAAAACTGTTGTTCAATAGGGTTCGTTATTTGTTATTAAAGTTTTAGAACAACGAACTAGTCGGTTTTTGTCTTTACTGTTTAGACCCCGTAACGATCATAACGATCTTGGTGATGATTTTATACCAATAATTTTCAGTTACAGCTCCTATTTATCTCTCACATTTTTGTTCAGCACAAAATTTTCGTAGTTATGGTGAAGTGACTGTAGATCTGAAAAATCCAAATTCGAGCAGAATCCATTATATCAATGAAATATATTATATAACCTACTACGTGATCTCAGGATACCTCAAGAATACAGATGTTTAAAGACAAATGGTGCCATATAAAAGTGGATATAATTCGGTACAACAAAATATCACATGTTTGGAGCTAAGGTGTGTTTTCGAGTTGATTGATTGATAGGTCATATTGGGCGGAAGGGGGGGGGGGCGTTTAAATTCACCAAAAATCTATTTATGATCTGAATAAGCTGAAATTATAATTTAACTACCTCTTGAGAAGATCTAAAAAATATATTAACATGTTTTGGTTATCTCTTTTGCTTTAAGAGATGTTTAGGTTTAAATTTTTTTATTCCTTAATTTTCCTGATCTTTATTTAGCTTTTTTTATGTCACGGACCTTCGGAGGATCGTAAAAGTTTATATAAAATTCTAATTTAAAAAAAAACTTCACAACAGTTACATCCAAAGTAACATAACAACGACTCCACCAGCCCTATCCAAACTCGGTAAATTTTGAAGAAAAAATTTGGTTTCAGTAAAAAGTTCTAAAAACACAAAGCATCGATCCTCATAATGACTATATATTTATATATATACACCCATATGTTCCTTAAATATATCCGAAGTCTGTTTATTATCACACCGTAAATAACGTCACAGTGGGCATTTTTATAAAAAAAAACTCATTTTTTGAAACACACTTTTCCCGCTTTAGGAATTTCGCTATTTGTATAAAAAATTTGAAAACTGGTAATGATGTTATTATAGCAAGATTTGGATCTGTAATCTTGTTCCAATATCTTCATCCGTTAAAATGTTTAATCCCTAAGTTATGTCTTTAATGAAACCAAATACTTGTATAAATACTTATCTCTAAGTAATAAGTTTACATGGAGAGATTTGAATGTCACTTTGGGCATTTTAAAATATCACAAGAATAGTGAAGATCCTATTTGTAGAAAAAGTCAACGATCTTAATATATTCTGTATTACTTAAATGCGTTTGCAATATGTATGCGTACTTATAAATAAATATTTATAAATATACATACATATGTATATAAGTACATACATATAAAAAGAGAAAATCTTTTTACTAAAGTGAAAGTAAGCTTTTAATTAAAAAATCATAAAATAAGTCTATTCCCACATACATATGTACACATGTAAGTGTATGTGGCAAATTATATTTATTCACATGTTTGTAGTACTTACCACTTAATTACCATTTTCCAGAACCTGTTGAATATCGAACAGCAACAACAACTTAAGTCATCTTCAGAGTGCAACAATACATTTTAGCAAATGTCTATTTGTATGTCTCTCCGTATGTCTAAATGCAAGTGCTATTTTATATGAATGTATGTAAGTACAAGTGTAAGTGTTGCATGTATATGTAAGAAAATTCATATGAAATAAAATAACATTTAATATGCATCTGACAAGGTTACACTACTCGTTAAATAATATTACTATGTTATTGTGATGATGAAGCTGGACGTTGCACAGGTTGCTTGCAACTTGTAGTCATTTACTCAATTACATACTTTGCACACAAACACTTGGCATTACGAATAATTAAAATTTTCTCACTTTACTTATTTACTACTACTACAACTATTATGGAGACGAATATTTTATATATGTAACCATGTCTGTCGTAGACATCACTTATGTATATGTATGAAGTACTCTCGTAAAGTTGTTGTAATAAAATTTAAGTTTTGTGTTGTTGTAGTAGTAAATCACATCAACAATTTACACAATTTTATATATAAAAGTGATGTAAACAAACAAATTCCCTTTATTTTTGTTGTCGTTTCCTTTTTATGTGAGTGTATTATTTTTTTCTTTTGAAGGACAACACACCGGAGAAAATATTTGTAGTTTTTTTGAATGAATGAAAATGTAAGAACCAAAAAAAAAAAAAAAACAATAGAATTTGCATGTAAAAAATAAAAAGATAAAGAATAATTGATAGAAATAAGTTGGGAATGTGCATAAATCCAACAAAATGCTTACTCTCTCCAGTAGTGTGCCAGAAAAAAAGAGAGCAACACCTTAGAAGTATTTCGGTCGAGTGAAAGGTACTTTTTGAAAAGCTGATTTTAAGGATGCAACTTTTTTAGTATTGAAATGGAATGGAAATGTACTTCAGAGAGGTTATTAACTGAACATAACTAGTACCATGACTGATTCGCCAGGGTAAGGTCTGTTCATAATATATTTTGTATGAAATAGACCTGTTAGATTAAGTAGGGAGGTAGATTGAGATGTACTACTTGAGATGCTGTACTATATTCTATTAAAATGAGAATTTAGAAAGTATTGATGGTCATTTCTTTTAGCTGATATAGGGAACTTTTACTTTTTGCATTATGTTCCATTAGTTTATCCCCAAAAATTTATTCGATTTTATTAGTCAACAACAAAAAGTAAAAAAAAATATCGAGGCACTTTCGTTAACGTATTGCTTACTAGTGTTTACCTGAGCGTATACGCAATATTTAATTAGTAAGAAATACCAATAACATGTGTAAATCTGTCATAAAAATTCTCCAAAAGAAGTTTACTTTCTTATAAAGCGATATATCCTTATCCATATACATTTGAAAGTTGACAATTTTCAAATTAATTTCAAACTTACTAAACAAAATAATCAATTAATTCTTCTGTAATAGTAGAATGTCCAATGTTGTTTATATTTTTTCATCTCTTAGAGTTATCTTTCATATAAATTATTAGACGTAGAATCAGGACGTCCAGGAATCCAAGAAGGGACCCAAATATGTATGCTTCGAAATCAGTATTTCTTATAATTTAAATAAGATCTTTAGCAGACAAACTTCTACATTAAATTGTACTTTGGTACTTTGCCACTAAACATAAAGTACCCTTTTGACAAAATCTCCCTTGCACTCACATTAATAAAAGAAACTGGGAGAAGTGGAGGCAAATGCTCTATTAAACACATACTAAAATTAAAATAAATTAATATTTTTTAAATGTAAAATAAAAATATTTAAATAAATTAAACAAAAACTATGAAAAATCTAGACAAGAAATCTTCCATAAAAGTTTTTAACACGAATGGACCACAAAACGCGGGTTTATTGTTATGTGTGTTTTTGTCGGAATGCTTGTGTGCATGAGTCTGTGTATGTTTTGGTTGAGGCAGCAGCTACTCAATTTTCAACTCCCAAACCTTTATTTTTATACTGTTTGGGTTTTTTGAGTGGTGACACCATAGACAACACCAACAACACAATACTCACAGCAAGAACAAGAACAACAATGACAATATACGAATACTATAACACAATAAACCGTTACCGACTGACTCCATCGACAAAACACAACGACATCAAACGAACCACAAATACGCGACACCATAAATTTCTAATTGCGAGACAATCTAGGATTTTTTTGTCACTTCTTTTTTTCTTGCAAATTTTTCTAAAACATTTTTTTGGCTTAATTTATTAATAATATGATTACTTTTCATTGGATTCCATTTACCGTTATAAAATTTCACTCAAATTTACTTGTTATTTAGTAGTAGGAACATTTTAAGATTTGCAAAATTTCTATTTTTTTAAATTATTAGAAAAATATCACAAATTTCGTTCGATTTGGTCAAAAGTCAAAAAAACTCTCATTCGCGTTGCGTGACGTTTGTCAAACACAAACGCACACACACACATACAGTCATAAACACTCAGACACCAAAAAACACAAGGAAGGATGAAAGAAAGAATAGCAGAATAAAATAACAGATGTCAGCTGGTGACGGAAGGGGGGGGACAACAGGATACAATAGGGAAAAAATTGACAAGCGCAACGAAAACGGCGGTGTCAACAAAACTAACAGTACAATTGAGCAAATTCATATACGAATTGATTTCTATGATGTGAGAGGTCCATGCATAAGCAAGAATGGCATGCAAAAGGGATACAAAACAAAAATGTCTATGACGACGTCTGTTATGATGATGCTCCCATGACAGAGAAACAAAAAGACACCCCACCAAACAAACAAAGAGAATTTTTTGTTGTTTTACTCCAAACGAAATGTCAAAAAGCATATAGAAAAATCATAACAAATATAATATTGCTCTCCAGTAACCCTAATAGATGTTTTTTGGAGTTTTTGTACGGAAAAATATTTAACATTTTATGGATTTTGGGGATAATAATCATGGCTAACATGACAATTTTAACAGTTATTTAAACAGAGGCTGTTTTTCTTTTGACAGTTTCCTATCAATTTGAAGGCTGTCAATGTGACACAATTAAAGTAAATTTTTTTTTAAAAAGTATGTAGAATGAATGTAGAAATAAGATCTGATTTATTTCATCGAACATTATTGAAAATAATAACAGTCAGTTTTAAATTGTTCAAACGCCCTAAAAATAATTTTGTGTACCGAAAATACTTTAAAAAAAATTTAAATTATTTTTTCCATATCTCATTTTAAAAAATTGGATATATTTATTTAACAAATTATACTAGTGTCAGGATTTTCAATTGCTGGTAGAGAACAGAAGACCATTAATTAAAAACATGTATGTTTATACATATGTTGCTAGTTATGGGCTTTAAAGTAAGTGGAGAGGTCTGTACGTGTAGGTTCATTTAGCATCCGATCTTCTTAACTTGAAATTTATACTGGTATTTTTAAGATAGTTATAAGCGTCAAATAAAGTAATTTTATAAAGGGGACCTTTTATGGGAGGTAGGTTCAATTATAGACCAATATCTGCCATATATACTTTTACGAAATAATTTATGAGTACATTTCAGTACACTTCCTACCTAATTGATTTCTTATGACGGTTGAAACTATATTTCGGGGGGCACTTGTGTGCGGGCAATACCAAACAAACTTTATCCAAAAAAGCACTTAGCTTTTTCCGTTCGGATAGACATGGCTAGATCGGCTTAGAATTTAATAAGGACCCAGAATATTGGCCGAGATCTTGAATGACCATTGCTAGACTTAAAATACATACATATTAGGGTAATAACTTCTTGCAATACCATAGCGAGAACTTGTAGGGCGTGAACAGATGTTAAGGAATATGATATTATTTTTTCGTGATCATAAAAAAAGTTCCCGCACCAAAGGCGATGATGTTTTATATATGTAAATATGTATTACTTTTTCTAATAAAAAACAACCTCGGAAAAGTATAGTGAGCGTTAAAAAAGTTTCCGCGGCAAATGCTTTAAAGTTTTCGATATTTACTCTAAATAATTAATTAATAATTTAATTTTTAAACACAAAATGGAAAATGTTTGGTATAAAAGTGTCATTGTTTGGCCCATTATATTGAAATACCGTTTAATCCCACTTCCAATTTTAGTACCCATTCATGTAAATTTGTTTTTGAATGGTTTGGATTTGCCACTAAAGGTTTTGCACCAAAATGACCCGAGAAAAAGCATTTCATCATCAAAACACTACTACTACATGGTGATAATCCTCCTTTCAAACTAACTAAGGTAAATTTTGATTTCAAAATTTCGATTTTGCTTTCTATACGGAGTAAGTAGGCCTTTTATGACATTAAAGTACATTTTCTAAATAATGTTCCCTATAAACAGAAATTGTGCCCTTAAACTCCAACTTAACATGCTAAATGATGCCCTGTTAACATTTACTATTGACAGATAACATCAAAGTCTCATCATTTTGGCAAAAAAACAACAACAATAATAACATTGCTTATTTACATTTCTTCAAACAAGTAAACAAATAACTAAACATGAAAAGCTTTTATTTTAAAGCATCCCTTTGTTTATCAGCACATCTTTATGCACTAGCTGTCACTTAACTTTACAGCCACACTAAACTTTAACTAAACAAAGTAGACAGAGACCTGTAAACAAATTTTACGAACAAAAGCTTTACGCTTTTCTCTTTAATGTTAGTTAAATGAAAAAAGCTTTCTTTCTTCTTTCATAATTGCTCTTGTTCTTATGTTCTTGTTATTTTGATGCTGTGTATGCAGCTTCTTTATACATATGTTTGTTATTATTATTTGTATATACTTATTGATTTTTCCCACATAAATTTTTGACACTTGTCATCTGTTTTCTTTCATATTCCTTTTTTAGTTTATTTGTCTATTTTGCTTGAATTGGTTGTAATTTGATATTTTTATTTGAATATAAAAGTGTTTCATTTGTTTAAATTATAATTTATTAGTTTGTTTAGTAAATTTTATTGATAATTCAATTCAGAGTTTTGTGTTTTAAGTTGGTGTTGAAGTTTTTGTTTTCTTTATTTGTGCAAGAAATTATTTGTGAAAATAGTGAATGTATAATTTTGTATTGTATTTTTTATTGCGTCTTCTTTGTTTTTTCATTTTGCATAAAGGTATGTTTTTTATTATTTTCTTTATTATTTCATTCATTTGATTAATAAGTATTTTCATTTAATGAAAATAATAATGTATGCAAAAACGACATTTATTATAATAGTTTAAGAACAATAAGTAAGCGCCTGTTGGGATTTAATTAAATTGTTTATTATTCAATTGCCAGACAACATGCATTCATGCAGTCAGGGCCGCCTTTTCAATGACTACAACAGAGTTGTTTTTTTTTTTGTGGGAGAAGAGAAATTATAATTATAATGTGTACTTTTTAATTTTGACTTGTTTATCATAGCCTTCACCACTATATTAGCGAAGTGGATATTGATGTTTGTGGTGATGTTTGTAACGCACAAAACATTGGTCCTACATCCACCTTAAACAATACAGTGTAACTCAGAATCTGAGTACTTTAAGCCATGTCCGTACGGCTGGCGGTCTATGTAACGTCCGTGCCTCATTCATCAGATATTTTGACTAAACGTTGAACATATGTACATTAGTGTGTCCCAAGGAACAGCCTTTTTAAGAATCTCATGTGGGAACACAATCGATGAGTATTATTGAAAAATATTTAAGAAATAGTTTGGTTTGGTCCATTTCAAAAGTTCTTGGATTATATTTACATACATATGGGCAATTCCATACGATTGTATGTGACATTCGCACGCCTTCAGAGTGGTATAGATTTTGTAAAATTAGGAGTACTTGGAAAACATTTTTGTCATTCATCCCATTCGGAACCTTGTTTTCCAAAATATGGATTAAAATCAGTCTTCGTCTTTGGTGCTACAAAAGATCATATACCAAATTTTGTTGAATTGTCTTTAAAAATGCAGAAGTTATATTATATTTTTTCAGTCGTGGTTTACCTTTTCATGGAATTGCCCATATGGGAAATTTCGTGTCAAGTGACACAACTCAAAAATCGATTTGAATGAAATTTGCACCAAGGTTAGTAATATTGTATAATAGACTCAGACACAAATTTTCAGTTGTATCGGTCAAGAACTGCCGGACATAGAAGGTATCATAGTTGGACATTTTGGTCCTACAGGGTTTTATTGAAATAAGTGTAACTTTTCATCTATTGGTCCTAGCAAAAATTGTTCATTGTTTAAAACAAATTTAATTATTTTTTATAATTTTTTTAAATTTGTTTTAAAATATTTTAATTTTTTTTTTCAAAAAACTCAAATTTTTTGCTCAGAATATAGCTTAAAATGGACGCTTTTGTTGTTTTTTTTTTTTTTTTTGCTCAAAAGTAAGCTTAGGCAATTTTCTTTAAATCAGAAGACATCGATTTTAAAAGTTGGGCCACTTGACTCCCTTGTAATGTAGTAAAAATAATTTTTCGAAACAAAATTAATCTAAGAAAAATGTTTATGATTTTCCCGCTATAAGCTCAAAGTAACGGAATTTCTGAGTCCGATTTTTGAACAAATACTCAGTACTCAAAATTTTCAATCGCTGAAAGGGACCTGAGGCCTTTTGAAAAAAAAAAAAATATTTTTAATATTGTATTTTTTTTTAAATATTTAACATTAATATGCATTGTTTAACTACGTGAAATATAAATAACCGAATTTTATGATGATGACCCATATTTGACCTTAAAACCATATAAAAACTTAGTTTTACATAATTAACAAGTAAGAAATTATAGTCGGGCGTGGCCGACCATATGATACCCTACACCAGTTATGAATATTAAATGTGATTTATTTTTCATAATAAAGCATTTATCTTGAATATTACCTTGATTCCGATTTATTCAAGCAATTTATGAGCTCAAAGGCCTTTTCGGGGGGTTCAGTTGTATGGGGGCTAGGTAAAAAAATGGACCAATTTTAATCATTTTCTTCGTCCCTGGGTCAAAACAAAGGTGTATTCCAATTTTCATCAAATTATCTTAAAAATTACGATCTGTACTTTGATAACAACTTCCTTCCTTCTATATAGGGTATAATTATGTAGTAGTGGTAACCATTTCGAGCCATGTTTTTTCTCAGCGTATATGTACATATCGGATTTAGGGAATATTCAACATAAACACTTATTTTCTCAAGCATTTATGTCGGCTTTTAGAACAAGATTATTGGTGATGTTTTTAAATCTAAAGATGAGCATTCTTTTACAATATCCCATATTGCAGAAATATTACTATTATCTATTTTACCATCAATGGTTCCAACCGTTATATGAAAAACGGTTTTGCAAATAAACGAATAAAAGTCATTTTAGTTCTAAAACCAATTTACCAAACTTTACACCCGTTGCAATACATACTGCCTTAAAGCAATTGCTACCTCTTAATGTACTCATCAAAAATTATTAATTGCTTTCAACTACTTTAAAACCTCATTAAAATTTATATAATTTTATCAAAAGAACGAAATCTATTAAAAAATGGTTTATGCACCATAAGAGCCGCTTGCATAAATTGACTTTCCTTTTAAAACCTACTACTACTACTGTTACTACTACCATTTTCAGATGAAAAACTAAAGCCAAACAAAATAGCAAATAACAATTTTTAATACACCGCCTCCATGTTAATAAAACTAAATTTTTCATTTGATAAACATCTAATACAACTTCATTTTCCCTCCTGTTATTTTTAATGAAAAATTTCTACATTATAACGAGAAAATTTCTTAACAATTAAACAATGTCACAAAAACTAAAAAAGCATTAACACAAAATATTAATAATGCAACATGGCACCACTGACAGGCCCCAAAACGAACATAGAGCAACGAATACAACACACTCTATTGAATTAGACAGCTCAGGCTGAAAATTTGAAAAGCAAATACAACCATTAACTACTGGTCAAACACATAATTAGCAACAAACAAAAAAACTACACACTCCAAATAACACCAAAAAAACAGGACGAATTATAAAAACAACAACACAAACAACTACATACAACAACATTATTATAAATAGAAATAGAAAATGATGTATGATGTGAATATTTTTGGTTTGTGATAATTTAATTAATATTAAACGCACTTTTACTACCAACAAAACTAACTGCTGCTACTGGCTTCTCTAATAATACTACATATTTTTTTTTTCGTTTGGTGTAACGTGTAGTTAAAGTTGTTTTTTGGATTTAGTTGGATGTTACTTTCTATAAATGAGTGGTTATGGTTTTACAACACATTTACAACATAAAGAGGAAAAAAATAAATAATATACTACATATGATAGTAAAATGTAATTGCTTGTTAAATATAAGTGTAGGAATTATACATATGTATACTGTGAAGGATTTGAGTAGAGAGAAAGAAAGAGTTTGAAAATTGAACGATTAATGTAGCTTATGGGTCAGAATACATATAGTCAAAACTGTAGTCTAGAGTAGAGAATACAATATGTTATAGACTATAGTCTAGACTCTAGACTTTAGTCCACGCTATACACTATGATTAGTTAGGTTTGATTAATAGAAGAATGTATAATTATTTCATCAGATTCGAAAAAATATATCTAGACCGTTATAGGGAATGTTGTGCACTCCTTTTCATAGAAATAGTTGTTTAAAAATCCTTATATGGCAATCTATGAAATGAACTATAGTCCAATGTTCAGAAACTCAGTTTCCTGGAAGTGACAGATTATAGTTCAGAGTATAATCCAGATTATATTACTAACTATGGTGTATAGTATAGTACAAATTGTATTCCAGACTGTGGTTGAGACTATAGCCCAGACTATGCTGCTTCAATAAGTCTTTAGCATGCACTCTTTATGAATATCCAACAAGTATTTCTTATTTGTACATCCAAGCCCACTGTTGTCATTCCTCAAATGTTCACATGAATGTCATAGTTCTTCATACAAAATTTATTTAAAATGCAATCCCCATCAACTAATGACCCATTCCAGTGCATTCCTTAACCTATTAAAGCCCGCGCAACCACACTACTGAGATGGCCATGTTGATTCGGCAACAGAACGTAGAGACGTATTTGGTAGTCCGAAATACCCAGCCAATAAATCAGGTTCCCTCTGTATGTCAGATAATGTGACAAAGGTTATAGGAATTTCTAAAGTCAATTCGAACCCAATAATCGCCCCGACAATTTGAGTGGCAGGTCTCAGAATTTCCCTGAAGTAAAAGGTCTACTAAATCAGTACTAGTCTCCTGTCGGGCTGAGAAGTCTTTCCCAATTGTTCACCAACTTACATCAGTTCCATTCTCAGATCATAAAGAACGATCTACGGAATGACAGACAACTACCAAGTGTCAACCTGAAAATTCCCCAACCTATACTGGCGCCCTACTACGCGAAGATTAAGAGATACTCAAAGGATTCAGGAATCCAGCATAAGTTGCTCTGTCACATCACCCAGTGACATCTGTTGAGATGGCAACAGCACCGGGGAGAGAATCCAGATATATATATAAACCAAAACCACTACGTGGATTACGAAGGAATCTCAACCAACTGACCAGCCAAGACAAGTCCTACGGGCAACTAGCCACCCGTAGTGCCAGATTATGGTAATTATTTATAGACCCGGCAGACTAGAGGTATTGGTAGCACCTCTTTTCCTGGGAATATTGCAATAACACCAAGATGGAGATCGCGAAGGTAAAATGCCCCCGGGGGGAACTAACTTAGTTTTTAATTCATATGGGAGGTATCTCGCCCTCTAATATTGAATTGAATATTATAGCCCTAATAGTTTCCCATATTAGAGAATTTTTTTAATAATTCCTCCACGCCCACTATAGGCAGTTTGTCAATTTTGCTACAAACAATCATAGGGATGTCAAACAAACCTTCCATTTTCACTTCATCCTCAGTGTAGATAATCATGTACTAATAGTGGTTTTACGTGTTAGTCCAGTTCACTATACACATTCACAATAATATTATTTGTATAATTTTTGCTTGTTTTCCATGAAGCCGTGTTTTTCTTTTTTTTCTAATTTAACTTTTTCCTACACTGTTATTTTTCATCCTTAAAAAATTTCCATAATTAAGCAATTATGTTTATAAACAGCAACAAAAACCTACCAAAAACCAACAAAAACATATCGGTCAAAACTTAGCAGGAGGGTGTTACTCAGATGAAAACCAGAAAAATAAAACATTTGGCTAAAACTGTCAAAATGTTTATAGAGCCCCTAAATGCTAGACAAGCCCCTTATTTAACCATTTTTTGCCTTACTTGGCCTGTTTGTTAATGCTAGCAACCAAGTTGACCATTTATATTCATTTAAGTCAGACATCCTTAAATGTCTTTGTTTGTTTTTCCGCTTTTCCTTACTTAATTTTTCGTGTGGCTTTTTTTTTTTTTATAAAAATGTCATAAGGTTAAAACTGTCCGTCCTTCTTTCACTTTTGTCGTTGCTACTTTATTTATTAAAAATGTTGTGTCTTTTTTAAGTATTTTTCAGTAACAAAGATGAATTGTTATTTTATTCAAATTTAATTTGTTTAAATGTCTCTTAAAACACCTTAAAACAACTTATTTTATTTAACCAAACCATATTTTCATCATTGTGGTTTTAGTCGTTGTTATTTTGGTTGTACATATTATTTAATTTTTATTTGGTTGTAAAATCGTCATCATCAACGTCGCCATTGCCATCATATAATCGTCATTCGTAGTTTTATGTACATATGTATGTATTTGTGGTTGGATTATTAATAATTTTTTAAGTTTCCATGTTAAAGTTCATTAAAAGTCATCTAACAATTGACTCACGTGATTTTAATATGTGCGTGTTTTTTGAACATACATATTCCAACATTCTGTTCGTAATTCTAGTTTTGTTTTGGAGTGTGTAGTACAAGTTTTCGACATAATTTTTTATAAAAAAATATTGTTGAAAACCATTTTTTTGTATATAGTGTTTTTTTTTATAAAAAAAACATGAATATCATGATTTTTGACATTATTTTTATTGCAGATATGTGTGTTGTTTTATTGTACAAATAGGAAAAATGTTTAAACATTTACTAAAATATTTACAATTTCAAAATTTTGGTGATGAGTAATATAGGTAATGCAGTTATTTAGTATGTTACCTAATAATGAGTAGTCGATATCAAGAACATTATTTAATTTTGTTGAATAGGATTTGTAGTCAATTGACTAGAGCGCCTGTCCAACGCTGTCGTTTATTTGAACGAATAACGAATAAAAGTTTTTATTCGAACAATTTAATAAAATATATATAAAATTTGTTAAAAACCTTCAAAATCTTAAGATAAGAGTAAAAACCGGTTTTCGTACATTAATACACTTATAAATCAGTAACTTAGTTGAATCTCAACCTATTTTAAATTTCTCAACTGATTTAGACGTGGAAGCTGAGGACTTTACAAAAATATATACGATGTTTAACAGACGTTGCAGACGTTTTTAAGAACTTTTTTGTATAAGAAAATCGTACTATATATTAATGTATTAGAAACAGGCCACTATCGGGCCGTTGTGCACTGCTTTTCATGGAAGATAAAGGTTTGTTGGTAAAAAAACAACATAGTGTATTATCTTTCAATGTTCTGAAACACAGTTTCCTGGCCGTAATTCCTAAGAATTTCGTGAGAAATGTTCCGCTTGACCAAGACATTCTATCTGGTCTCAGTGTTTCAAAGTTTCCGACACTTTTGTGCCTTTTATGCGATCAGGCACGTCCGGTGTTTGTTTGTAGCCTTCCAATGTGTCCAGTATACTTTGATGACGTGTCATATAACCGGTTTTGGCCAGTTCCTTAAAGTTATGAGCCGTTCGGTTGTAAGTGCCGCCTCATATGTTTCAATGGGCCTTGCTTATGGCACAACTTGTACCCAAGCAGCATGTACGCTGAACTCCCTGTTATAGTTTGATATTACACTTTTTGTCCAAAGAGGTCATCCCGATTATTAAAGCATAGGCTAGAAATAGTCTAACTCTACTTTTATAAAACCGATGTGCCATAGCACAGTGGTATAGGAAAAAAAAAAGAGGGAAATAATTCGGTAACTTCTAAACGGTTAATCCGATTTTAATGAAATTTGGTATGCACAAAGAGGAGGTGTTGTCGAGTTTAGGTTTTGAATTTGGACCTTATAGGCCAACCAGGGGCCCGGCGGGGGGTCCTCAAATTAGGACACCTCGGCTACGTTAAATTTTTAAAACGATCCTATTTCTTCATTTGAGTTCCGATTTAAAAAAAATTTCGTATATAGAATCTCCTCATCGAGTAACAAATTTAAGAGTTAACCTTATGGATGAAAATAATAGTGCTAGGCAAATTTTCTAAAAGATGTTGAGTTTTCCCTAATTAATTTGTCACTTAAAAAACATTAGGTAGGCATGTTATATATCAATGGAAAGGTAATTTTGTCTATTTTTCAAAACTGTATATAATTTTTGAAAATTAAAAAATTCGCGGAATACTTTTTTTAAAAAAAATTAAAAAATGTTTTTTATTCAGTTTTTGCGAAGATACAAATTTTTCAAATTGCAATAAAAATTTTATTTATGAATATTTTTTGATGAAATTTTACAGTTAGGTAGATTTTTTTACTCAAAATCCAAAATTAAATAAAAATTTCGAATTTTCTTATTAGAAATCCCGGAATTCCCAAAAAAGTTTTAAAAAATCCCAAAAATGGGATTTTTTGGTTTTTTGCCTATTATATCCATACCAGGGGCGGGGTTATCGAAACCCGTTACAAAATGATTAAGAACTTATTGGGTCATATAAAACAGGTCACTATAATTTGATATCGACTATGCGATTTGAGAATTTTTGCTCAAAATTTAATTTTCCATAAAAAATAGGGTTTTTTTGGATGGACCTGGTCCCCTCGGTATCAAAAATTTTTAGGTTTTGTTTCATTTATCGTATTTTATGTAAAGTCAGCTTTCCAAAAAGTATAAATTCTATATACATCTTCTTAGAAACTTTTTAGATAACTTAAAAAGAAAAAGATACTTTTTTCCCAAAAAAATGACAAAAAATCGCCTTTTTTTAATTTTTTAAATTTAAATGCCTATAACTTTGGACTCAGTCATGATTTTTACATAATTCTTTCACTGCTTGGTATATAAACTTGTTGTTAAGCAAATAAAAAAAAAATGGCGAAAATCGGAAATATTTGGACCTGCTATTATCAAAAAAACTAAAGTAAGGACGGTAAAAATTTTAAAATTTTAATATTCAAATGCGAATATCTCCTAAACTATAAGAGATAATTTACTGCTATGAAGAAATAGGATCGTTTTAAAAATTTAACATAGCCGAGGTGTCCTAATTTGAGGACCCCCCGCCGGGCCCCTGGTTGGCCTATAAGGTCCAAATTCAAAACCTAAACTCGACAACACCTCCTCTTTGTGCATACCAAATTTCATTAAAATCGGATTAACCGTTTAGAAGTTACCGAATTATTTCCCTCTTTTTTTTTTCCTATACCACTGTGCATAGTACGACTAAAACCCCATTCCATGCCTATAATTCACCTACATATCGCCCAGCACCGATATGCCTTTTTGACCCTATCCCCTATGTGGTGTCTCCATTTTAATTTTCGATGAGGGGTTACACTCTGTCTATCACCGGTATCTTCTTGCCCAGAAAACAGGCTTCCGTATACTTAAAAATTGTTGTCTTTCTTGTGAAAAGACAGATACTTAAAGACCAAATTATGTTTATCTCTTTCACTTATTGCAAACATTTTAAAAACAAGTAAGAAAGTATAGTCGGGCGAGGCCGACCATATGATACCCTACAACAGTTATGAATCTTAAATGTGATTTATTTTTCATTTTCATTTTTATCGATATATCTGTATATTTAACATAATTATGAGCTCAGAAGCCCTTTTCGGGGGGTTCTGTTCTATGGGGGCTAGGTGAAATAATGGACCGATTTTAACCATTTTCAATAGGCTTCGTCCTTGGGTCAAATAAAACGTGCATGCCAAATTTCATCCAATTATCTTGAAAATTGCGACCTGTACCTTGCGCACAAGGTTTACATGGACAGCCAGCCAGACGGACGGACGGACGGACATAGCTTAATCGACTCAGAAAACGATTCTAAGCCGATTGATATACTTTAGGACGAATATTTTTGTATGTTACAAACATCAGCACAAATCCAATATACCCTCCCCACTAAAGTGGTGTAGGGTATAAAAATTAAGAAAATCACTTTTATTCGAATGACAACCCTAGTGGAAACAATTTCATTGAGAACGATTTAAAATCACTGGATCGCTCATTCCTAACCTTTAAGCTTGAGTAAAATTATTATCAACCTCATTCTGATAGATTTAAAATGATTAAAAACAAAATAATTATATTTAATTTGGCTCACCAGTACGTTAGTTCAATTATCTAGAATACTAGATATTGATAATACGCCTCTTTTCACGCCTACTTCTATAAATTTATTATTATGTTATATTTTTCTGCAAGACATACACGAGTATAATCGTCAAATACATATATTGATGCTCGAATAACGCATCAATATACATATGTATATATGCCAATAAATTGATGTCCAAAAATGGATCTGTCAATTGGGCTTTGTAAATGTCTTGTGGGGCCACGTTGATAATATGCCCGAAATCATTTTCAAATGTTAATGTCATGAAATGGCACATTATAACATACAAATAAACTAAATTATTCCTACACATTTCAAACTCCACTGTTACAAACTGCTGTACAACTTAGTAGCCCTATCTTTTCCTGTGCTTTTAAAACACTCGCATAGAATTTAGTTACCTTTTTACAGTATGTATTTGGAAAATATTTATATGCCCAAAAGAAGTATGTATGTATATTTTAATTTTTTGTTTTATATCTAAGTCCCCATCTTAAAGATAACGGGGCGGCATTGTTTATATTGTATAAAGAATATATATTTTAAGTTAATTTTATTTTTTTGTTTTAAATTTTAATATACAACCAAACTCTACCTAAATATAAAACGTGTACATGGGTTGTTGTCATTTTCTATTTTTTTCTGTATTTTTTTTTTAACAAATATAAATATTTTTATATTTATGAGTAGAGTAGCAAATCTGTCACATGATCAAATAAAATAATATTTGTATATTTAAATAGTAGAACAGTAGCGATAAGTATAAAATCTCAGTGATTAAATTGAGTTTTGTGTTGTTTTTTTAACAAACGAAAACAACAACAAACACAAAAATAATTTATGAAAGAAGGAATTTTTCTGTTCTAAATGGTCATATAATGAATGTGTAAATTCAGGTTAATTTTTTACATTGATTGCATTTTCTACATATACGTTGGATGTTTGGTTGGTTACATATTGAAAGACAAATATTTAAAAAAAATTGATAAGATTTCCTTGTTTTTGTTACTATAAATAAATAGTGATGTAAGACATTAAGAATTTTAAACTTATTGGTGCTTTATAATATAATAGATTCATTTAAATATATTTCCTTAAGATATTAAGAGCGTTGTAATTATGGAGTTTAAGATTTTTGATAGACGTTTTTCCATTTTTTATAATACATATATACACACTTCTATATTCTTAAGGATCTCTAAATTCATTTTTAATTTTTTAATCCATTTTTTTTAATAGTTTTCGAGATTTAGAAAATTTGTTGAGATTTTTATTCTATTTAACAATTTCAAAATCACCATCCGTCTGCTTTTTATAATTTTTTTTAATAAAATTTAATAAATCTATAAATCTATTAAAGACTTTAGTATGACGCATGCTTTGCAGCCCTCAGTTCAAAAAACCCGAATTTTGTTGCGTTGCAACTCCCATTAACGACTATTTCAAAAAATATTGAACTAACAGTATGAACACATTGCAAAATTTAAATAAGTAATTATTAATGTATTATAAATAAAAATGGGCGAAGTAGTGGGCGTGGCATCTTCTATTAAAATTAATCCTTTTTATAAATATATAGAGTAAATCGTGTCCCAAAATTTCCGACTATGACATATGGGCAATTCCATGAAAAGGTAAACCACGACTGAAAAAATAAAACCCTTATAACTTCTGTATTTTTGGAGATAATTCAACAAAATTTGGTATATGATCTTTTGTAGCACCAAAGACGAAGAATGTTGAAAATTTTTGAAATCGGTCTATTTTTACACCTCGCCGTCATACAAACGGTCCAGAAAATATCACTATCATAATTCCGTTAATTATAATACTATCCCTTCAAAAATCGGCAGATCTAAAATGTTTATAAGTCTAAACCATTATGCCGATTTTCATAACGATTGGACCTCATTTGAGCCCATTCAAAGTTTAATTTCAGAAAAACACTTAAACGTCCGTAACTCACCTCTAATCTAATGATAGAATTTGGCACAAATAAGTTTTATATGAATTAAAATAACACACCAAAATTTTATGAGCATCGGTCCATATTTGACCCTAGTCGCCATATAACTCCAGTCTTTTATTTTTATCTATAAATTGCTTAAACATGTATATAGGTCGGCCATGTCCGACTGCACTTTTCTACTCCTTTTGATTTGTTGAAGTGTGTGTATGCGTATATTTCCAAAATATATATTTTATAACCTAAAAAAATCTGGAGAAAAATCTGTCACGTACGATATTTAAAAATGTTTATTATAAAATTGTATAATTTTTTTTTTATTTAAAAATTATGGATTAGTAATGAAAAATATGTCCCATAGTGTAAGAAATTAAAACAAAAAAGATACACCTACAGAATTCGCAGATTTTCGTAAATATTTACATGTACTTTAAAAACACTTCCGTTTTTTGTCACGTATGATATCGTCATATTTTAATCCATATTTTGGAAAAAAGGGTTCCGAATGGGATGATTCCATTTGCAAATATAGTATTCTTTAAATGGATCAGAATGACAAAATTAATTTGTCATTTACAAAATCTATACCAGTCTGAAGGCGTACGAATGTCACATACAATGGTATGGAATTGCCCATATGATGCCCTACACCAGTGATTATGTTTGTAAGGTTGAATGCTTTTTTTAATAATAAAGCATTTTATTTAATTTTTACCTTAATTCAGAAATATTTAACAATTTGTTGACAAAAAAGGAAATTTCTAAAAGAGAGATTATATGGGGGCAGGGGGTTAATATGGGCCTATCAGAAGCCATATTCAGAGGGTACGGTTGTATGGGGGCTATGCGAAATAGTTGACCTATTTTAACAATTTTTTAACCTATTATAACAAAAATTTCATCAAATTATCTTGAAAATTGCGACCTGAGAAAATTGCGACACAGACGAACGCACAGCTTAATCGACACAGAAAGTCATTCTGAGCCGATTGTATACTTTATACTTTACTTTTACTTTATACATTTTTGGGTGTTACAAACATCAGCACAAACGCATAATACCAAACCCACTATAGTGGTTTAGGATATAAAAATGGATGGAATTAAAATGGTGGGCGTGGCACTTCCTAGAAAAAATTGTTTTTAGTGAATATTCCTAAATTTTTAATTGTTAAATAGAGATTTTCAGCAGTTTTGAAAATATATATATACCTATAGTAGGTGTGGGATTTCACATTAAAAATAACTCCTTTATTCTCAAAAATGATGAGTTATGTTAAAATAAAGTCCACAGAAACTTTTATAATAACTAGTGAGTTCAAAATAGTGGACGCGATGCCTATACTAACTAAAAATGGGCACGAACGACAGAACAAATTAAGATTTCGCATAAAGTAAAAATTGGGACGAATCCAGTCGAATCTCGAAGTTACATTCCACGAACCATTACTATAGGGCATTTCAAATGGTGTTCAAGGGTACTTCCTACTGTAAATTTATATTGAAGTAGATTCACATAGGCCACACATATTTTTCAGTAAATACGAACGCTCTACTTAAAGAAAATGTTGTTCAAATTTAGTTTTCCCATTTCGAAGTTTGAAATTTTGAATGATACCAGATCATTTATTTCGACTACTGTGCGAGGCTTTGGTTTTTTATTTGTAACGACTAGATTCTATTGATCAACAGTTTATTACAGCTCCTTTCTGTAATTGCTTATTTCGGCTTTATTTTAAATTTAAAGGTGGAAATGGTCATTAGTAATGAATTTAAAACTATTATAATTATATTTTAAGACTTTGTTTCAGACAAAGTTCAACATCCTTATTATAAGAACATTTGTCATCTAATATTCTTATTATTGGTGGTATCCTTCTTTGTCATTTACCATTGCTTTTGGCTTTGGATTCTGGGATTTCTTTTATATATTTTTTTGATGTGTTGAAAAAATCCACATTTCTACATATTTAAACAAAATATATTGTCATCAGCTGTTTAAGTTAATTAATAAGAACACAACACACTACAAAACAGTGCACAAAAAAAAGAAAAATAAAGAAGCTCCAAGAATCAAGCAATCAGTACAAAAATACATACATACGCAGTACATACAAATGTTAAAAAAATCAGCCAACACAATTTTTATTATTTACTCGTATGTATAGATGGTTATATCAGTGGATAAAATCACTTGATCACAATGAAAACAAAATCCCACTAATGTGCTTAAATAAATTTTCCCCATTTAAGCCAATTAGTCCAGCGACGAACGTTTTGTTTCATGTCAACATTTAGTTGCTTCTTTTTTTCAACTTTTCATTATTTTTACTCGTAAACTGCTGCTGCTATTTTTTCTTATTCCAAAAGTACGTTGCTGCTGACAACGTATTTTTTCTGAACATTTTGCAGAAAAAAAGAAAGAATCCGTGGGATTAAAAATGGTTCTTATTTTGGATTTTTTATAATTTTCTGTTTTATTTTGTGATATTTTTTCCATATAGAATATTGACCGTTGTCGGTTGACTTTTTTTCATTTTTGATTTTGCTGGTTGTTAATGTGATAGAAGGCCTGTTTATTACGCATTTTCAGTTTACAATTCTTTTTTATTTTTTTTCTGCAACGTTTTCAGAATTAAAAGCACAGAAAAAAAATAAAAATACACATCATTTTTATTATTTTTATCATTTTTTTATTACATTTAATGTTTTGCACAGTGAAGCGAGAGTATAATTATTTAGACTTTGGTGAAAAAATTGGCACACACTGCGAAAAAACTTAAAAATTAAATAAGGATGTATTTACCAAACTGGTTCCATGTAATGTAGTCGTTATTAAGTTGACATTACAAAGTTATATAATATCATATTACATATTTAAAAATATAAATTTTAATGAGTTGAAACAAAAATCTATTTCGATTAGCTTCAATCTTATGTTTTTAAAACCTATTTACCCCACTGTACCTACTGCTATTTTTTAAATAAGATTTTTTTATTTAAAGGGATTATTGAAGTGCAATTAAAGGCAAAATGACAGAGCTTATAGTCCCACAAATGTTTTATTTTTATTTCCATTTTTTTCTCAGCGCAAAAGTTTATCATTCATTTGGCCATTTTTGGTTGGTTGGTTAAATGGTTTGTTTGGTTAGTGCCCTTTTAATTCTTCATTCTCTGAGTTTATTTATTTATTTATTTTTTTTTTTTTTTGTAAAGATTCCTTTTTTTAACTGGTAGTTATTAACCATATTTTATAATTTTTGTTGTGTATTTTAATCATAAAATACAGATTGTTTTTTATCGTTGCTCATCCTTCCTTTTTAGCCACTTTGTCAGCGTAATTTTTATATTTTAGTATGGCTTTGGCTTTTTTCTGTTGACTCAGTTATAACAATTTGTAGTTTATGTTCTGTGTTAGTTTTACTTAAAGGACGGCATATTTTCAAAAGAACATTCTCCAAGTCAATAAAGCATCTTAAGTTTTTTTTACAGCAGATTTTTTACATTGATTTTATATATTTTTTTCATTTAGACATTTTATGGGAATTTTTTCAGACTTTTTTCACATTATATCTACTAAATTTATTAATAAAAAGTCGTTTAAGGTTTATAGTTGTGTCTTTTTATGAAATTTTTTAAAGGAAGTGGAAAATCTTATTTTAAAATATGATTTTCTGCGGAGTGAAAAGTATCCGCTTTAAACAAAACGTGTCACTGTTATGATTATTTTTGACATCGCTCTTAATTTTCAGAATGACAAGTGTATTTTGATTCCTTTTTTTTTAGCTTCAAATGATTCGATAAGATCCAGCCGGAATTTCTGGGTTAGACAACACACAAAATTAAAGTTAGTTTCTTCAATTAGGATATTTTTAAATAATAAAACCGTGGAAGACTAATGTCTACTTTCGGCAAATATCTTTGTTTACTTTAATTGGCTAAACAAGTTTATATAGAGCAATGAATAAATTCCAAAATCAATTTATAGCATCCGATAATGTGTTGTATGAATGGGCCTTGAGGCACGACAATTCTAGTTAATATTAAATCTTGATTCACGTCTAGGAAATCATAGTGATCGGGCAATTATATGAGACAGCAAAAGGCAAAATTTACCCAGACGATGTCGCTTACAAATAAGTACTTATGATGTTTTAATTTTAGCATAAAAGATTGCCGATTCAAAAACGAACCAGTGTCTCGTATTCGTTAGTCCGTAGTAGTTATTGAGAAGTTAGTTAGTTAGTTAGTTAGTTAGTTAGTTAGTCAGTTAGTTAGTTAGTTAGTTAGTTAGTTAGTTAGTTAGTTAGTTAGTTAGTTAGTTAGTTAGTTAGTTAGTTAGTTAGTTAGTTAGTTAGTTAGTTAGTAGTTAGTTAGTTAGTTAGTTAGTTAGTTAGTTAGTTAGTTAGTTAGTTAGTTAGTTAGTTAGTTAGTTAGTTAGTTAGTTAGTTAGTTAGTTAGTTAGTTAGTTAGTTAGTTAGTTAGTTAGTTAGTTAGTTAGTTAGTTAGTTAGTTAGTTAGTTAGTTAGTTAGTTAGTTAGTTAGTTAGTTAGTTAGTTAGTTAGTTAGTTAGTTAGTTAGTTAGTTAGTTAGTTAGTTAGTTAGTTAGTTAGTTAGTTAGTTAGTTAGTTAGTTAGTTAGTTAGTTAGTTAGTTAGTTAGTTAGTTAGTTAGTTAGTTAGTTAGTTAGTTAGTTAGTTAGTTAGTTAGTTAGTTAGTTAGTTAGTTAGTTAGTTAGTTAGTTAGTTAGTTAGTTAGTTAGTTAGTTAGTTAGTTAGTTAGTTAGTTAGTTAGTTAGTTAGTTAGTTAGTTAGTTAGTTAGTTAGTTAGTTAGTTAGTTAGTTAGTTAGTTAGTAGTTAGTTAGTTAGTTAGTTAGTTAGTTAGTTAGTTAGTTAGTTAGTTAGTTAGTTAGTTAGTTAGTTAGTTAGTTAGTTAGTAGTTAGTTAGTTAGTTAGTTAGTTAGTTAGTTAGTTAGTTAGTTAGTTAGTTAGTTAGTTAGTTAGTTAGTTAGTTAGTTAGTTAGTTAGTTAGTTAGTTAGTTAGTTAGTTAGTTAGTTAGTTAGTTAGTTAGTTAGTTAGTTAGTTAGTTAGTTAGTTAGTTAGTTAGTTAGTTAGTTAGTTAGTTAGTTAGTTAGTTAGTAGTTAGTTAGTTAGTTAGTTAGTTAGTTAGTTAGTTAGTTAGTTAGTTAGTTAGTTAGTTAGTTAGTTAGTTAATTTGAAGAAATACACCTAGGCCTCCATCGGGCCTGTTGTTCGTTCCTTAACATGTGTCTCAGGTGGGAATCGAACCCAACAGACTAGAACACTACCCACTAACCTACTGGAGCCCAAAGTTGTTGTACCAAGTTTTTGCAAACTTTATAATTGTCCAAATGAAATGAAACCATTCAATGCAATCCTGTAAGAATTGTCGACTTGCTGATTATTCGCAATTGCATCCTAGATTTATAGTTGAATTTAAATTTTTACACAAGTTACGTCAACTTAAATCCAACCTTTAATCAATAGAGCCTTCGACTACATATTTACTATTTCAAATGACATATAAATCATTTTAGATTAAATTTGACTATTTTCTCACATACGACTTTAACACCCCTTCCCTGCTTGTGATAACACTATAAGGATAATAATATTATAACAATTCCTCTTACCACCAAAATCAAAAGAAAATCTTTAATACTATTAGTTACATCAAGTGATAGTGAAATTGTTTAGAAGAAAATTGTCATGGTTTTTAGAGTATTCTCCTTTCTTATTGTCTGCTTAATGTAACAACAATTCATAAATGTTGTGTTCGTCTGCTCAAAACATTTAGATATTTCTGGTTTAATTTTTGTGGATATGAAGCAAATTGTGTCGTTTGATATGAAAGAAATCTATAAGAAAGTACATATGTACTTTCAGTTATGCGTATAGAAAAGATTTGCGTTTAGTTTTATTTTTCTAGCGACTTAAGTATTATTAGAACTAAAAACATTTGGCTTTGTTTGTCATTTGACTGCAACCAATCTTCCCATACCCAGAATATGAAGAAAAAAAAACGAAAAGAACCATATCAATTCATCCATCCATTCAGTAGTTCTTTTCATTCATTTATTCCAAAGCATTTTTGTGTCCCTTCTTTTTTAAATTTGTTTCTGGATTTTAATACAAATACCAAAAAGATTTTGGTACTAAACATCCCTCTGCTTCTTTTATAGAATTCAATGGTTGGTCCGTCCATCCATAAGTTTGTTTGCTGTTGCCGTTCGCCTGTGCATTCTTAACGCAATTTCGTTGGTAATAAATCAACCAAAGTCGACATTAAATCTTTCTATTCCTTTTATATCCCACACTACCCCCATTGTTAAAAATGAAAATTCCAACAACAGTAACAACAATGAAAAGAGAAAATATTTAAGTATTGAATAGAAACTGAAACTAAGTATGTGCGTAAGTTGATTTTCCCTTTTTACAATATTTGTTTTCTTTTCTACATTAAAAACGAAAAGACACAAGAATTTTCTTTTTTTTCAATTTTCCTCCATCAGTTTCTTAAACAAAAGTACACACTATTGTCCCTCCTGTGTGAATTTCTTTCTTTCTTTTTTTTCCAATTCTTGACAATTGGCTTTAAAAATAAACACATTGCTTTTTTATTCAATAATAATTATTTTGAAATAACAACAAGCTCTTTGTTAAAATATAACTCTGAGACATTTGACAAAATTTCTTACTTTGTTTCAATTTGATTTAGGTGGATTTCTACTACTCTAAATTGCCTAATTATGGGAACAAGTCAAGTCGTTCCAATACCAATATTACCTGTAGACAATTTCTTAAAATTAGAAAATAAAAAAAAAATGTTACAAAAAATTTAACAAAATTTTTACAAACCTGATTAACTTCTTTTTTTATGTGTTGCCTTTCAAGTGAATTGTTTTGTATCTTAATTTTGCTTAAAATATTAATTTATTTATTTCTTTTATCTTTTTTGGTTATTAATTTATTCTCCTATACAATCAGATTAATCTTTTGTCATTTCTGTTGTTGTTGGATTTTGTTAAAAACTGTTTTTCTTTCTTTGTGTTAAATTAAAAATGCTAATAATCAGAGTTAATTATATTATTATTGGTATTACTATATTTTGAATATTTTTCATTATAAATGCTTAGAAGTGAATATTAATTTAAATTCCATATATTAACATTTGAAGTTGTTAATTTAATTTAATATATGAAAACTAAACAAATCATAAAATATGGAATCTAAATAATTAAAATAAAAAGTTTTCAGATGTTTTTATTAACCAAATGATTTTACACTATAATTGGGGATTAATACATTTTTTTAACAACCTTGAAATTGTTTAAAAACTGCTTATGTAAATTAAGAGTCCAGTTATTAAGGTCAAATTTTATGTACTTTTCTGATACCTAAATATGTATTAATGGCGCCCTCTATATCATTGACAAATCGGTGAAAATATCGGTTCTTAGTTTCATGGTAGTAATTTTTATCCATCGTTTTCAAGTCTGTCAGTCTTGCATGTAAAAAGTCTTAATTTCATCGTGGAGCATTTCTAAAGCCTATTCGATTAACGAGCAGATCTTGAATGCTACTCTGAAAATTATCAATCCGTTCTTTAAAGGCCCAAATAGACCACACAAGCGGCTTGACAAACATACCAATATTTTACGTTTGTGCAAGCCTGTTGTGTAGTGTATGAGAGTGTTTCGTGTTTGTACAAATGCAGGCTGTTTGTTTGTACAAAAATTAAAAAAATTGATTTTTACGCAAACATATTGAATTTTTGTCAAACCGTTTGTATTGTTTATATTCATTAACAACAAAATATTCACAAAATTTCCATTTATAAGAAAAATTGACATCTGTATCTTTGCAAGTCCACAAAAACGTGAAAAAATCGGTGTTTGTACGAGCAATGCTTGTGTAGTGTGTGTGCGAATGAAAAAAGTATATTTGATAAGCCGCTTGTGTAGTCTATTTGGGCCTTTAAACATACTTACCGGTTCTAATAGTTATAGTAGGTTTCTCAATAACGGTTGAATTAAAAACGAAAAATTGTAATGGGCAAATGGTTCCCTCAATCGAAGGCTTAAACTTAAAAACACTGCACGGCCACAATAAATTTTGTAAACAATAAGAATCCATGACACATATGTATGTATGTAGTACATAAATATGAATGTATGTACAATGTACATATATATGACACTTTAATTTTCAAAACTACAACAATACAAACAATTAATACTTTTCGATTTTTTTTTCTTTATAAGAAGTTCAAATAATAAGACCACCACAAAACAAACCAAATGAAATGCTAAAAAAAAACATAGAAATGTTCATGCTAAACCGCAGCACATTAAGCTTAAATAAAGAAATGCTTAAATATAAAATCTTAAACCACAAAATCCCCACAATACGTGTAGAAAACTAAACAAAAAGCACCCAGTAAGAAGTATGACATTAAAAAAATACAATAATTTAGATCCATAAAATACAAATGCTGACTGAGCGTTAAACAAATATGTATGGAAAAAAATATATACTGACCAGAAAAAATAAAATATACAAAATAATATAAATACTTAAGTAGAGAAATACTCACACACAAATCACTTTTAAACAAGAAAAAAAAAACAGACAATTCAACAAAAAAATTAGAAACAATAAAAAAATATGCAAAATAACATTAGAAATAAAAAATTTAAGATCTTCGTAATTTAGGGAAAAAAAAATTATTTAAAATTCTTTTCTGAAAAAAAACAAACACAAAATTCCCACAATAGTTGAAAGGGTTTAAAAAAGTTTTAAATATATACGAGGGTAGCAGTAAAGTCAGGCGAATAAGATTATTATCCCCTTTAGAGGGGATTGTATATTGGGTTTGTGCCGACATTTGTAACGCACAATAATATTGGTCCTAAATAATAATTTTCTAAATCAATCTATTGCCAAATGGATTTAACATCATTACACCTTTACTGCACACGATTTTCAATACAGAAATTATTATTCATTTTTCTTGTGCTTTGACGTTTGGTAACACCCTGTAACAGTTTTGAAAAAAACTTTCACACATGTAAAAATTAGATATGCATGTGAAACTAGAGTCCATTTAGAGCAATTCTGCATACTCCGATTTTTATAATCGGCTCTTATATCCTAATAAAAGGACTTCAAAGTTTAAAGGACTTACAATTTCAAATGAATATTTTAAATATTTATATGTGTTGTATGATGCTAATATTGGTATCAAATGAAGCTGGGAATCTGTACCTTCTATCCATATTATTTATTTGACTCACTTAGACAAAAACTCGAAAATGAACTAAAATTTAAAAAAGGTCTCATTTTCGAAACAAAAATGTTTAACTATTTTTTTGTAACAAATTTTCTTTAAGCTTCCATCTGTTTTTGAATCCTGATGAATTGAAATATATAATATTTTTTTGAAGCAGAGGTTCTCAGCTTCAGTTGATATTAATACCAATTTTTTTATATAAATTTGGAATTTCATCTTTTGAAATTGTATGTCCTTTAAACTTTAAGGTCCTTTTACAGGGGCATAAGAGCTGATTATGAAAAACTGAGTACACAGAGTTAATACTAATGGTCCACAGTTTCCTTTACACATAGATTTGTTTATGTGTGAAAATTACTGTTGCACGGTGTAATAGATCCAGTTAATTGTCCCAATTCCAACCGTTTTTATGCCCTGACGATTGTAACGCACCCTATACCTATACCCACATTTTAGTATTCCAATCGCCCTTGAAACGTTCTCTGAGTCCCTATGTCTATCCGTCTGACCAATGCAAACTTTGTAATCAAACTAAAGGTCGCACTTTTGAATATAATCCAATGAAATTTGATACATGATCTTCAATTGTACCATGGACGAAAATGGTTAACATTGGTTCATTATTTCACCTAGCCCCCATACAAATGAACCCACAGAGTAGGGTCTTTAAGCTCATAATTATGTTAAATATAATCATAAATCTACAAAAAATGGTTAACATTGGTTCATTATTTCACCTAGCCCCCATACAACTGAACCCACAGAGTAGGGTCTTTAAGCTCATAATTATGTTAAATATAATCATAAATCTACAAAAAATAGTAGTAAGTTTTATTCTATCCTGTAGAACCCTGATCAATTTTGTAATGATCGGGTCTCATTTGACCCTAGCCCCCATTACAAAGCGTAAAAAGACTAATATCGCAACATAAATACATTTTATGTAAACGTAAATCCATCTACAAAATATTATGAGGATCGGTCCACATTTCTCCCAAGACCCCCCTTTTAGAATTTTAACAATAAATAGCTTAAATATATCAGAGGAAAGGTATAATTAATTTTAAATGCTTTATTAACATTTTATTCGCACTAAGTTTTCCGTGTGGTTGATGTCTTCTTTACTCGTTATTTCCCGGATATTTATAGAGTTTCAGCATTAGCGTATGTAAGTTTCGAGCCTTCTTTATTAGTTGTTTTCTGAATATTTACAAAGTGAAGTTACTAGCGATTTCAGAAAAGCGGATTGAATTCGTTTTAATTTTTGTATATCGATCGCCTCCAATATAAAACGTAAATGTAGTCAGAATATTTTCAATGTTATTGAATTTTTAAATTTTATGTTATCCAATTGAAATCTGTCCAAATAAGATTCGGATCCGTTGATCCTTTTAGAATTTCTACAAACAAATTTACAAAAATTTCAAAAACACAGTTCTTTCACTTAATTTGTTTAAATTGTATTACATTCCCAGCAAAAACATGATAATGACTTACTCAACAACTTAGTTTTCAATGACTACTACATATCGTCGTAATACTTAGAAGGAGTCTAGAAATTACTTACAAACAATACATTATGTAAGTACTTACTTGTCAGCCTTGACGTATTGTTTTTGAGCTTTGTTATAAACGAAAAAAATATTTTCTTTGTGAAAACTAATAAGTAGTAAACGTAGTGGACGTATCCTCGTAGGCTATTTTTTTATCTGATACAAAACTACTCACTTAACTCTCTATTTGCAGGCGATTGTAGTAAGTACTTACATAACTCTCTATTTGTAAGCGAGTATGGTAAGTACTTGCCTTAAATGCCATCCTCGTGTTAAAATGACTTAAAATGCTTCTCAATGTTTCGACTTGCACAATGAAAAATATATAAAACTTCCTTTAAGCTTTCAAGTCTTTTTCTACGACCCTCCTATTTAAAACGTCATATTAGTATTAGGAGTCATAGTAAAGCCAGACACTCAACAGCAACATGACACATTTTTCCAGATGTCTGTAATTATGATGGAAACAAATGTTTAATCAAATCAAATCATCATAAAATAAGTGGCGACTTAGACAAGACATAAAAAAATTAAAAGACACACAAAAAATAACACACTGAAAAACATGAGTTTTAACAACAAGACAAAAAAATTCATAATCATTTATAATTTTATGAGCATTTCTAACAACAACTTAAAACGGTAGAATAATTTTTTTATTTGTTAAATAAAAAAAAAACTTTTTATTACCATTTTTTGTGATTCCATGGATGATGTTTGTATGATATTTGCTGTGATACGGTTGGCAAATGGTTAGAAGATTCATGTTACCCAAAATCCATTCTCATTCACATCTACATACATACCTCATCATGTATGTATGTAACTGGGAGATGTGTGTATATGTTTGTGTCACAAATTAACACCAAATGTTTTGTTTTTGCCTTTCTTTCTAAGTTTATTTAGTTTTAACGACCGTTTTATTAAGTCAAAAGATACTTTTACCCGGATCCATAATATTATGAGACAAAATTAAAATCTAAATAAAAAAAAACTTGCGAAACTATGAATTTCATTTTATTTCATTTTTATGACAACAGATTTTTCAAGAAAGATTCCATCTTTTTTTTTTTCTTTGTGAAATTATGTTTATTTTGGAAGTAAAAGTAATTGTCTTGGTTTATTTTTGTATTTTTAATTAGTTTTTATGACCATAAAACATTTTTAACTAGCCTGGGAAAAAGATTGATCATTATCACATTTATTTTAATATGTTTAATTTAAATTAATAAAATTAATGACAAATTAGATAAATTTCTCAAAAGAAGGGTGTGAAGAAACTTTAAAAGATTTTTGTAGGTCTTACAATTATAGATTTAGAGAGCAGTGCATAATTTATGGAATATTTAAAGAACTTTTATGACCTAGATAAAGACCCGGGTGGTCTAAATGAAAATTTCTTTATTACTGTTAAGTAATAAAATTTTACAATATCATACTCTTATTGTACCTATTTAGTGCTAAATTATCGTTTCAAAAAACTTCGTATTTTGACATGCCCATGGACGTTATGACATACCAAAAAGTGTCATAGTGTTCATGGACGTTGTGACAATTATTAAAAGTGTTATAACGTCCATGGATATTGTGAAACGGTGGCGTGTCATAATGTCCATAAAACTTATGACGCACCATAAAGCGACATTATGTCCATGGACATTATGTCACTTTTTTAAAATGTCATAATGTCCATGGATATTATGATACTTTTAAAACTTTGTTTAGAATTTAAGAAAGGTACACATTTATCCCGAAAAGAATTAGTCCTAAATTTGGGATATGTTGCATTTAGGATACCTTTTAAAAAGTATCCTAGATAGCCTTGCGCAGAATACCGGCTTCGCTTAATTAATCCTTTTTTGCCAAATGTACTGTTTGAAATCCATGAACTTTATCTCGCATTGCTCATAGACATTGTCATAACGTCCATGATATTATGACTTAATTTAGTGTGTCATAAGGTCTATGGATATATGACACCGAACATTATGACATGCCACCTTGTGACACTTTTGAAACAAAATATATTATAAAATTTGTTTAGAATTTAGGAAAGGAACACTCTAGTCCCAAAAGGAATTGCTCCCCAATTTGATGTATGTATATTGCGTTTAGGATTCCTCCAAAAATGTGACCTGGATAGCCGGCTTTCGGCCGGGCGCAGGGATTATAAACTTTAGGGTAGAATACCGTCTTCGCTAAATTAGACCTTTTTTTGAAATCCATGGACTTTATGTCATTATGCTCGTAGACAATGTGACACATTTGAAATTGTCATAACGTTCATGGAAACTATGACTCAATATGTCACAGGACATTATGACACTTCACAGTTTAAAAATACGAAATTTCCGAGATATTCATTATAACGAGGCTCGTTTGTATATTTACTGTATTATGTAATAAAATCTTTGTTCGTTATCATATCGTAAATCCGTCAAATGTATCAATTTTGGATTGTTCAACATTATGGTTCAACATATACAAAAGTTAAACTTTAATACTCCTCGGTTATGCCGATGTAAAATGCGAGATTTATTTCCAGCAAAAATCTTGATTTTGCACCACCTTGTCCTTGACTATAAAAAAGCTTAAACATTAGATATCATCTTGTCCAGATTGAAACTTTTTAAATTCATCGGAACTTTACTTTTTTTGATTGCTTTATAACTGTCACAAATTTTCATATTACAACTTTATCAAAATAAACATTTAAATTATCACAAAATTTCATCACTCATTTCAATCCTTTTACATTAACAAAATAAACCCCTTTTCTCTTAAAAACGCCTTACAAAATCTTTAACTAATTTGCCTAAATCCATTATCACAAATATTTTAACATCAGTTAACCCACATAAACCGGATATTTGGTAAATAAGATCATTATAACATACAAAATGTAAGGCAGACACCATCAGACGACCCTTTGGTCTTATCATTTTGTCGTCAATAGCCTAAATTCATTTAACGCAACTTTTATTTTTTGAAAAACCATTTAAAATATTTCCTTAATGCGAATAAAAATATATGGCGTTAAACCCCGGTACTCTGAACGAAAGATAAAAGCAGGAAGAAAATGGTAACAAATGTACACATGTATGTATGTACGTACGGGTGAAGTAAAGTATTGTAAACATACATACTTTTAAAAAGTATGGAGTACAATGAAACACGGTACCAACGAACAAATGAGCGAATGTTTTAATAGTAAAGTGTGTGTGTGTATGTATGTTTCTAGTGCGTTAAGAAGAAGTGAATTTGATTAATGCAAAACTGTCACTGATATGTCACATGCATGTCAAATAGTGACATTTGACATTTTACCAGTAGTAATCGTAGTGGTGGTAGTAGTACCGTAACACTTTTATTTCAATACATTTACAATATTCATACTTATACTCATTCAAACACTCCTCTTATGCTTGGTTGACTTTTGCGTTTTACCGTTTTTTTTTTTCTTCTTGCTATTTGCAAAGTGTTACTGTTATAATATGTATCCGTATAATAAGAGCAAAAAAATGTAATGTATACACTTTGTATCCCTTTCCTTTTTATTATAAAAATTTCATTTTGTTTATTTATAAAAATTTTATATATATTAAAATAATGCCAAAGATATGCCTATTTTAAATGGTGGAGTGTGATTGGTCTTTTTGTTAGGTAGGGGAAAATATAATTTTCGTTTTTTTGTGGGGAAATTTGTCGTAGGTTATATGTGAACTTCGTACATAGTGCAAAGAAACAAGGATCGGCATTAACCGCAAAAATACTAATTGCTAAACTACAACCAGCTGGTTGTTGTAGATTGGTTCCTTTTCTCCCCTTTTTATTGATGCTTAGAGGTCAAAAATTTTTTAACTTTCACATGATTAAAAGCAATTTTCTGACTGTTCCTATTACAGAGTTGCCACATGTTCACCATCCATAACCTTATTAAAGGTTTATCTAACAAATGTTCTCATTATTGTTTTCTAAAGGATTGAGCAGCGTTGATTTTTGCCAACACATCTGAGATTTCAGATATCGTCTCATGAATTTTGAATAAATGCCATTTTTAGCCGTTATAACCGCTCATATGGCGCTCCATGCAGTCAACTTTAATATAAAGGCTTTACATCTAACATGTCTCTTTTTCCTTCGAGTTATCTTCACCTAAAGCTTGAGAACTCATGGTTTTCGATATATTAATGGTATTTACACCCTACTTTGTTATAACGTACATACATATAACGTAACACAAATATTGTTTATAACGTACATTACTGCCGAAGTGCTTTACCTGCCGTGTTGGCCTATCTCACGGTGGTCTTTTTCAACCACTGGGTGAGCTTTGTTACGACTCACCATCGCCCCTTCAATCTTCAATGAAGAAATCAGGTGGCAATTTTTGTACATGGCTAAGCCGGTCCATGTACAAGCACTTTGCTCGAGTACTTGAACTATCTAATCTCTGACCATTGCTGCGCCGTTGCTTAACTTCCCAGATGTAAAACATCACTTCGGCAACAGCATCTAGAGACGTAACCGGTAGACCGAAGTACGAATCCATCAAATAAGTGGAGACTTTGTTCTTACTCACAGTGACACACTGTGGTAATTCTCATATGAACGGAGTAAACTCTGAACTTATCTGGACAAGGAAGGAAAATTCAATGGTATCATTTGTATATGATACCTTTCATCCATCATCATTCAACCCAGCACACTTCTCATTCATTCGACACATTCAAAAGAGAAAACCATACGACACTCTTATTCTAGGTAAACGGGTGGGTGAGGCCCGCATACCCCAAATTTAGCCCGTACCATATACAATTAACATCAACTCATTTCCAACGCTTAGTCCCACAGTAACTCCTCTGTGGGGTATCTGTTGTTTCGGTAACAGCACCGAACTTATCCCGAAATATTGACTTTACCTTACATCAGTCCTTTAACCACCACTTATTCTCCCCGTGAATTTGGGTTTAAACCAAAGCCACTACGTGGATCCCGAAGGAATCTCAACCAACTAACCAGCCAGGACATAGTCCTGCCGGCAACTGGCCAACCGATTATGTGGTTCTCTGGTTAGACCCCATGTCAAATCATACCAATGACTAGCCGAGGAGTGAAGTCACATCACCAGTTTATAGTCCCGGCAGACTAGAGGTACTGGTAGCACCTCTTTACCCGGGATTGCAATACACCATGATTGGTTATTTCATCATGGATACATGCCCAAGGGGGGTTTTTATAACGTATACAAAAAAATATTGTATCCAAGCATATATGAAGATGTTCCAATCGACACAGTGGATGATGTCCGCCAACTTCAGTGGATGATGGTATACAACATTATATAGACAAAGTTGTGTTGGAGCTGTTATGATATATGATGCGACGGAGAAATTCTGAGGCCAATTAGGATTCCTTTAGAAAAGTTTACCTTGTTTTCAGGGTTTTGATTTCTTCCGTTTTGGCGGCCTGTGGAATTATCTGAAATCAGCAAAGCTAATTTAATCTTTCTTCCTACTTGCAAAATTTATGTGTTGACTAGCAGTTCCGAAATCATTATGAAGAAATGATTTTTTCTACTATAGTATTTTAACATCAAATACGTTAATTCGTATCTAGCATTTCACACTCACTCTGCTAGCAATTCTTCATACATACATATATCCTTCAATTCTTACCCCAGTTATATTTTTGTTTTTGCTTGCATTGTATATATTTTGTACAAGTATTAAGAGTATGGATAAGTGTTTAAATTTAAGTCCTGCTGCCATTTTTTATACAAAATTTTTTTCTCCTTTTTATATTACTAACACTGATTTTTTTCCAAAAGTCCTTTTACTGTACTTGTTCTTCCTGGCTGTAAATGGTTGGTATTTTTTAATATGAAATTGTTTCAGTTTTTTTTTCTCTCACATTTTGCTGGTATTACTAGAAAAAAAATGTTGCCTGTTTTTTTAATTTTCCTGTTTCTTAAACTTTAGTGTTCATATGTTGACATTTGACAATGACGACATTTGTGCATGAAATATTCAACCTATTTGACTGCGAATTAATGTTGAATTCATGTATATTTTTCTTCAACTACAACAGCTACTGATCCCTCATACTTTTAGCTTTTGTTTTCCTTAACATCTTGTATATTTAATAATATACCAGAAATGTATGAGAGCTATTCCTTCAACGGCTGGTGTTTTTTTTTTTCTTTCTCTCTCTGTTTTGTATTTTGTTGATTGTTGATGTGATGTGGGAAATGTCACTTTTTGACAGTTACTAGCTTCTGCAATGGCGATACAAGTGTATTTTTATAAATATTTAATTTGTTTGTTTAGCATTCGTTTTATTTTTGTTGTTTTCATTTTAGTGCACTATGTGGATGATGATCAACATCATCATGATTATAAATATTTTATAAAATTAAAAAAAAAGAAACAGCTAAAAGCAGGAGGGTTGTTTACATTAAATTATTTTGTTGTTTTACTGCTGTCGCCGTTTTAAATAAAATGTGGCAACCATGTGTCATAATTAATAATATTTTGAAAAATTTCTTAATTTGAATTTGATTGTTTCACAAATTAATTTTTTCAGTTTTTTACTAGGGGATTACTTATTGGTTATAGAATTTGGAATATGAAAATTGTTTTAATTGATTGTTGTGTAAACACTGTCTGAAATGAAATTGAGCACCTAAATTTGAAATAAGTAATACATGTAAGAATAACTGGCTAAACAGTAATGAGCAAAATGATAGCTATGCCTAAGAAATACACTTCTCATAAAAAGAAGTTTTTAAGAACACAAAACACGATTTCTTGATTTTCAGAATTTCCTAAGAAAAATAAATTTTAAGGTTAAACTTATGTATTTTTCAAACATTTCGAAATGTTTTTTTCATTATATCCCTATAATTTTATTCTCCACTGTTAATTGATTTCCTATTATTTAAAACCGCATTAACGAATAAAATAAATAAATAAATAGAATTCTACTTGTGCATTATTCGATTTTTTTTAGTTTTTGAAATATTTATTTACCAAAAACTCATTCCTTAATGCCTGGCGCCAAAGTTTTGAAAAATGATTTCCTGATTTTTTATTATTTTTTCTACATACGAAAATTTATATTGTATTTGTTATATATGGAACAATATTGTATCATAAACACATATACCATCAGACATTCAGACATTTTTAACATACAACAATACATTTATTCGAAAAAAAATAATAAAAACACTCGTACCTACACAAATAATGACTTGATATGTAGTAAACATTTTATAAATTATTGCCAACATTGGCGATTTGTTTAGATTTAAAAGTTTCATTCATTCAATGTTGCCGTATTTCAATGATATTTGAACACACACGCTCCCGTATACACTCACCCATCGCCCAGCTAACTAAACGACTGAAAGACCACAATCGAAATGATTAAGTATGTGTTATTTTATATGGACATAAATTGAAATGTTAGTTTTGTTTAACCGAAAAACTTGAAAAAAATATATATTTCTGTTACAAGAAAAAAATTTTATTTTGGACTTAAAAGATTTATTGTAGTATTGAATATCTTAATTATGGGTTTGAATAAATAAATTTTTTTGCATTAAATTTTTGAAAAATGGTTTTGAACACATATAGAGATTTTCAACACCTCAAAGTTTTGAATATGATATATAGATGTACGAAAGAGCTACAACCAACCAATCTGAGCCAAAAGTTCTAAATAAGCTTTTGTAAGCTGTTCTAATGTCATAAATGTGCTATATAAAGTTTTAATCTCCGTTAAGCCAGTTCTAGAATATTATCCTTTTCTATGAGACAGAAGAGAACTAGTTCAGGTTTAATCGAATCTGTCACCTTAAACAAATACTTGCAAGTAAAATGACTAACAATTTGGTTTGAATCCTTTGTCAAAAATGTTTATATCTATGACTTCAATCCTATCCAAACAATTTAACTAATCCTGATAGATACATACGAAACATTTGTTCGAAACCTTAACACTTATCAACTGTCAAAAAACTCTTTAAGTTTTTTCTTCTCCTCAAACAATATAATCCAAGCTGTGTGATAATTGCTGTTAATGCCAAAATTACCAGCGATACAAAAATCTCACAAACGCTAAAACTGAAAAGAATAACAAACAATTTAACGAACAAAAACTAATAATTGTCAAAAAGTCAATTTTACTTTTAACTAAACACAGAAATACAACAGCAAAGCAATATCAAAAAAGGGCAAAAGGGATAAAATTAAATGCAACACAGAAAAAAAAAAAATAGAAATCAAAAATTCATACAACAGCTGAGTTGTTGATTATCATGACAAAAAGCAAAAAAATAAAAAGGACCAACAAGGACAATTGCTGACGATTATGATGATGATGAGCTAAGCACAGATGATGAATTTCTAGAATTTTGACAAACAAGAAAAACAAAAATAAATTAAACTAAAGAAACAAAAAAACAAACCAAACACTGTCAACCACCAATTGAAAACAGGAAAAAAGGGATAAATGTCATATTTGTTGCAATTTGTATAAAGAAAAAAAAAAAAACAACAACAAATAAGGACCCTTTAGCATTTGATCAGGAATGAAATAATCAAATATAGAAAATAACAATAATACAAAAACGAAATTGAAATTCACAAAAAAATTTGTGATGTGTGAATAAAGTCCTGTTTTCATGCATGTCTACTATACATACATACATGTACATATGTATGTATATACGTCACTGTATGCGTGTGTGTGAAAGAATCTGTCACTTTTGGTCTGTCAGCAATTAACACGCTATTCATCAAGGCTTTGACTTTGACTCTCGCTATCAGCGAAACAACTGCATCAAACGGCAATAGAAACAATGTGATACACATGACAGATCCTTTATTATTGGAAATACATATGTATGTGTGTATATGTATTGTTATAAAAAACCTGGTTATGAATAGAATTAAAGTAAAATAATAATGAAATCGTTCACACAAAAACCGGCTTAGTTGAATGTAATCTTTTAACCAATATTCATAATTTTGATAAGGTTTTTAATGATGAAGATTTTGTTATTAAAATAATAATATGCCAATCTTTTTCTGTTCTTGATTATACCCTTCACCTTCGTGAGAAAGGTATATATAAGTTTGTCATTCCGTTTGTAATTTCTTTAATATAATTTTCGGCCCTATGTACATATACTGGATCCTTATAGATAGCGGCTTCGATTTGGCTAGAAGACCCCAGATATCTGCGAGATCCGGACCTTCAATAATGCTATCAGACATGCTTTTATATCCCACCAAATATTTTTTTATGAAAACATAAAAGTCCATTTTCTGGCTAAACGGAAGGCCCTAGAGCAAAAAGGATTAAAATCTGTGATCACTTTAAATCCCACCAAATATCGATTTTTTGTGAAAACATGAAAGTCCATTTACTGGCAAAACGGAAGGCCCTAGAGCAAAAAGGATTAAAATCTGTGATCACTTTAAATCCCACCAAATATCGATTTTTTTGTGAAAACATAAAAGTCTGGCTAAACGGAAGGCCCTAGGGCAAAACAGATAAAAATCTGTGAGCACTTTAATATCCCACCGAATATCGATTTTTTGTGAAAACATAAAAGTTCATTTTCTGGCTAAACGGAAGGTCCTAGGGCAAAACGGATTAAAATCTGTGATCACTTTTATATCCCACAAAAATACGATTTTTTTGTGAAAACATAAAAGTCCATTTTCTGGCTAAACGGAAGGCCCTAGGGCAAAAAGGATTCAAATCTGTGATCACTTTTATATCCCACAAAAATACGATTTTTTGGTGAAAACATAAAAGTCCATTTTCTGGCTAAACGGAAGGCCCTAGGGCAAAAAGGATAAAAATTTGTGATCACTTTTATATCCCACCAAATATCGATTTTTTTGTGAAAACATAAAAGTCCATTTTCTGGCTAAACGGAAGGCCCTAGGGCAAAAAGGATTAATATCTGTGATCACTTTTATATCCCACCAAACATCGATTTTTTGGTGAAAACATAAAAGTCCATTTTCTGGTGATCACTTTTATATCACACAAAAATACGATTTTTCGGTGAAAACATAAAAGTCCATTTTCTGGCTAAACGGAAGGCCCTAGGGCAAAACGGATAAAAATCTGTGATCACTTTTATATCCCACCAAATATCGATTTTTTTGTGAAAACATAAAAGTCCATTTTCTGGCTAAACGGAAGGCCATAGGGCAAAACGGATAAAAATCTGTGATCACTTTTATATCCCACAAAAATACGATTTTTTGGTGAAAACATAAAAGTCCATTTTCTGGTGATCACTTTTATATCCCACAAAAATACGATTTTTTGGTGAAAACATAAAAGTCCATTTTCTGGCTAAACGAAAGCCCTAGGGCAAAAAGGATTAGAATCTGTGATCACTTTTATATCCCACCAAATATCGATTTTTTTGTGAAAACATAAAAGTCCATTTTCTGGCTATACGGAAGGCCCTAGGGCAAAACGGATAAAAATCTGTGATCACTTTTATATCCCACCAAATATCGATTTTTTTGTGAAAACATAAAAGTCCATTTTCTGGCTAAACGGAAGGCCCTAGAGCAAACAGGATAAAAATCTGTGATCACTTTTATATCCCCCAAAAATACGATTTTTTGGTGAAAACATAAAAGTGATCACTTTTATATCCCACCAAATATCGATTTTTTTGTGAAAACTTAAAAGTCCATTTTCTGGCTAAACGGAAGGCCCTAGGGCAAAACGGATAAAAATCTGTGCTCACTTTTATATCCCACTTAAAATCGATTTTTTGTTAAAACATAAAAGTCCATTTTCTGGCTATACGGAAGGCCCTAGGGCAAACAGGATTAAAATCTGTGATCACTTTTATATCCCCCAAAAATACGATTTTTTGGTGAAAACATAAAAGTCTATTTTCTGGCTAAACGGAAAGCCCTAGGGCAAAAAGGATTAAAATCTGTGATCACTTTTATATCCCACCAAATATCAATTTTTTTGTGAAAACTTAAAAGTCAATTTTCTGGCTAAACGGAAGGCCCTAGGGCAAGAAGGATTAAAATCTGTGATCACTTTTATATCCCACTAAAAACCGATTTTTTTGTGAAAACATAAAAGTCCATTTTCTGGCTATACGGAAGGCCCTAGGGCAAAACGGATAAAAATCTGTGATCACTTTTATATCCCACTAAAAATCGATTTTTTTGTGAAAACATAAAAGTCCATTTTCTGGCTAAACGGAAGGCCCTAGGGCAAAACGGATAAAAATCTGTGATCACTTTTATATCCCACTAAAAATCGATTTTTTTGTGAAAACATAAAAGTCCATTTTCTGGCTATACGGAAGGCCCTAGGGCAAAACGGATCACTTTTATATCCCACTAAAAATCGATTTTTTGTGAAAACATAAAAGTCCATTTTCTGGCTATACGGAAGGCCCTAGGGCAAAACGGATAAAAATCTGTGATCACTTTTATATCCCACCAAATATCAATTTTTTTGTGAAAACATAAAAGCCCATTTTCTGGCTAAACGGAAGGCCCTAGGGCAAAAAGGATTAAAATCTGTGATCACTTTTATATCCCACCAAATATCGATCTTTTGGTGAAAACATAAAAGTCCATTTTCTGGCTAAACGGATAAAAATCTGTGATCACTTTTATATCCCACAAAAATACGATTTTTTAGTGAAAACATAAAAGTCCATTTTCTGGCTAAACGGAAGGCCCTATGGTAAAAAGGATTAAAATCTGTGATCACTTCTATATCCCACTAAAAATCGAATTTTTGTGAAAACATAAAAGTCCATTTTCTGGCTAAACGGAAGGCCCTAGGGCAAAAAAGGTTAAAATCTGTGATCACTTTTATATCCCACAAAAATACGATTTTTTGGTGAAAACATAAAAGTCCATTTTCTGGCTAAACGGAAGGCCCTAGGGCAAAAAGGATTAACATCTGTGATTACTTTAAATCCCACCAAATATCAATTTTTTTGTGAAAACTTAAAAGTCCATTTTCTGGCTAAACGGAAGGCCCTAGGGCAAAAAGGATTAAGATCTGTGATCACTTTAAATCCCACCAAATATCGATTTTTTTGTGAAAACTTAAAAGTCCATTTTCTGGGAAAACGGAAGGCCCTAGGGCAAGAAGGATTAAAATCTGTGATCAATTTTTTATCCCACCAAATATCGATTTTTTGTGAAAACATAAAAGTCCATTTTCTGGCTAAACAGATAAAAATCTGTGATCACTTTTATATCCCACAAAAATACGATTTTTTAGTGAAAACATAAAAGTCTATTTTCTGGCTAAACGGAAGGCCCTAGGGTAAAAAGGATTAAAATCTGTGATCACTTCTATATCCCACTAAAAATCGAATTTTTGTGAAAACATAAAAGTCCATTTTCTGGCTAAACGGAAGGCCCTAGGGCAAAACGGATAAAAATCTGTGATCACTTTTATATCCCACAAAAATACGATTTTTTGGTGAAAACATAAAAGTCCATTTTCTGGCTAAACGGAAGGCCCTAGGGCAAAACGGATAAAAATCTGTGATCACTTTTATATCCCACAAAAATACGATTTTTTGGTGAAAACATAAAAGTCCATTTTCTGGCTAAACGGAAGGCCCTAGGGCAAAAAGGATTAAAATCTGTGATCACTTTAAATCCCACCAAATATCAATTTTTTTGTGAAAACTTAAAAGTCCATTTTCTGGTTAAACGGAAGGCCCTAGGGCAAAAAGGATTAAAATCAGTGATCACTTTTATATCCCACCAAATATCGATCTTTTGGTGAAAACATAAAAGTCCATTTTCTGGCTAAACGGATAAAAATCTGTGATCACTTTTATATCCCACAAAAATACGATTTTTTAGTGAAAACATAAAAGTCTATTTTCTGGCTAAACGGAAGGCCCTAGGGTAAAAAGGATTAAAATCTGTGATCACTTCTATATCCCACTAAAAATCGAATTTTTGTGAAAACATAAAAGTCCATTTTCTGGCTAAACGGAAGGCCCTAGGGCAAAAAGGATTAAAATCTGTGATCACTTTTATATCCCACAAAAATACGATTTTTTGGTGAAAACATAAAAGTCCATTTTCTGGCTAAACGGAAGGCCCTAGGGCAAAACGGATAAAAATCTGTGATCACTTTTATATCCCACAAAAATGCGATTTTTTGGTGAAAACATAAAAGTCCATTTTCTGGCTAAACGGAAGGCCCTAGGGCAAAAAGGATTAAAATCTGTGATCACTTTAAATCCCAAGAAATATCGATTTTTTTGTGAAAACTTAAAAGTCCATTTTCTGAGAAAACGGAAGGCCCTAGGGCAAGAAGGATTAAAATCTGTGATCACTTTTTTATCCCACTAAAAATCGAATTTTTGTGAAAACATAAAAGTCCATTTTCTGGCTAAACAGAAGGCCCTAGGGCAAAAAGGATTAAAATTTGTGATCACTTTTATATCCCACAAAAATACGATTTTTTGGTGAAAACATAAAAGTCCATTTTCTGGCTAAATGGAAGGCCCTAGGGCAAAACGGATAAAAATCTGTGATCACCTTTACATCCCACCAAAGTCCATTTTCTGGCTAAACGGAAGGCCCTAGGGTAAAAAGGATTAAAATCTGTGATCACTTCTATATCCCACTAAAAATCGAATTTTTGTGAAAACATAAAAGTCCATTTTCTGGCTAAACGGAAGGCCCTAGGGCAAAAAGGATTAAAATCTGTGATCACTTTTATATCCCACAAAAATACGATTTTTTGGTGAAAACATAAAAGTCCATTTTCTGGCTAAACGGAAGGCCCTAGGGCAAAAAAGGTTAAAATCTGTGATCACTTTTATATCCTACCAAACATCGATTTTTTGGTGAAAACATAAAAGTCCATTTTCTGGCTAAACGGAAGGCCCTAGGGCAAAACGGATAAAAATCTGTGATCACTTTTATATCCCACAAAAATACGATTTTTTGGTGAAAACATAAAAGTCCATTTTCTGGCTAAACGGAAGGCCCTAGGGCAAAAAGGATTAAAATCTGTGATCACTTTAAATCCCACCAAATATCAATTTTTTTGTGAAAACTTAAAAGTCCATTTTCTGGTTAAACGGAAGGCCCTAGGGCAAGAAGGATTAAAATCTGTGATCACTTTTATATCCCACTAAAAATCGAATTTTTGTGAAAACATAAAAGTCCATTTTCTGGCTAAACGAAAGGCCCTAGGGCAAAAAGGATTAAAATCTGTGATCACTTTTATATCCCACAAAAATACGATTTTTTGGTGAAAACATAAAAGTCCATTTTCTGGCTAAATGGAAGGCCCTAGGGCAAAACGGATAAAAATCTGTGATCACTTTTATATCCCACCAAAGTCCATTTTCTGGCTAAACGGAAGGCCCTAAGGCAAAACGGATAAAAATCTGTGATCACTTTTATATCCCACAAAAATACAATTTTTTGGTGAAAACATAAAAGTCCATTTTCTGGCTGAACGGAAGGCCCTAGGGCAAAAAGGATTAAAATCTGTGATCACTTTAAATCCCACCAAATATCAATTTATTATGTGAAAACTTAAAAGTCCATTTTCTGGCTAAACGGAAGGCCCTAGTGCAAAAAGGATTAAAATCTGTGATCACTTTTATATCCCACAAAAATACGATTTTTTGGTGACAACATAAAAGTCCATTTTTTGGCTAAACGGAAGGCCCTAGGGCAAAACGGATAAAAATCTGTGATCACTTTTATATCCCACCAAATATCGATCTGTGAAAACATAAAAGTCCATTTTCTGGCTAAACGGAAGGCCCTAGGGCAAAAAGGATTAAAATGTGTGATCACTTTTATATCCCACCAAACATCGACTTTTTGGTGAAAACATAAAAGTCCATTTTCTGGCTAAACGGAAGGCCCTAGGGCAAAAAAGGTTAAAATCTGTGATCACTTTTATACCCTACCAAACATCGATTTTTTGGTGAAAACATAAAAGTCCATTTTCTGGCTAAACGGAAGGCCCTAGGGCAAAACGGATAAAAATCTGTGATCACTTTTAAAAATCTATTTTTTTTGTGAAAACATAAAAGTCCATTTTCTGGCTAAACGGAAGGCCCTAGGGCAAAACGGATAAAAATCTGTGATTACTTTTATATCCCACCAAATATCGATTTTTTGGTGAAAACTTAAAAGTCCATTTTCTGGCTAAATGGAAGGCCCTAGGGCAAAAAGGATTAAAATCTGTGATCACTTTTATATCCCACTAAAACACGATTTTTTTGTGAAAACATAAAAGTCCATTTTCTGGCTAAACGGAAGGCCCTAGGGCAAAACGGATTAAAATCTGTGATCACTTTTATATCCCACTAAAAATCGAATTTTTCTGAAAACATAAAAGTCCATTTTCTGGCAGGCCCTAGGGCAAAAAGGATTAAAATCTGTGATCACTTTTATATCCCACCAAATATCGATTTTTTGGTGAAAACTTAAAAGTCCATTTTCTGGCTAAACGGAAGGCCCTAGGGCAAAACGGATAAAAATCTGTGATCACTTTTATATCCCACCAAATATCGATCTTTTGGTGAAAACATAAAAGTCAATTTTCTGGCTAAACGAAAGGCCCTAGGGCAAAACGGATAAAAATCTGTGATCACTTTTATATCCCACCAAATATCGATCTTTTGGTGAGAACATAAAAGTCCATTTTCTGGCTAAACGGAAGGCCCTAGGGCAAAAAGGATTAAAATCTGTGATCACTTTTATATTCCACCAAATATCGATTTTTTGGTGAAAACTTAAAAGTCCATTTTCTGGCTAAACGGAAGGCCCTAGGGCAAAACGGATAAAAATCTGTGATCACTTTTATATCCCACCAAATATCGATCTTTTGGTGAGAACATAAAAGTCCATTTTCTGGCTAAACGGAAGGCCCTAGGGCAAACAGGATTAAAATCTGTGATCACTTTTATATCCCACTAAAATACGATTTTTTGGTGAAAACATAAAAGTCCATTTTCTGGCTAAACGGAAGGCCCTAGGGCAAAACGGATAAAAATCTGTGATCACTTTTATATCCCACAAAAATAAAAAACTTAAAAGTCCATTTTCTGGCTAAACGGAAGGCCCTAGGGCAAAAAGGATTAAAATCTGTGATCACTTTTATATACCAACAAATATCGAAGGCCCTAGAGCAAGAAGGATTAAAATCTGTGATCACTTTTATATCCCAAAAAATATCGTTGGCTTGGTGAAAACATAAAAGTCAATTTTCTGGCTAAACGGAAGGCCCTAGGGTAAAACGGATAAAAATCTGTGATCACTTTTATATCCCACCAAATATTGATCTTTTGGTGAAAACATAAAAGTCCATTTTCTGGCTAAACGGAAGGCCCTAGGGCAAAACGGATAAAAATCTGTGATCACTTTTAAAAATCTATTTTTTTGTGAAAACATAAAAGTCCATTTTCTGGCTAAACGGAAGGCACTAGGGCAAAACGGATAAAAATCTGTGATCACTTTTATATCCCACCAAATATCGATTTTTTGGTGAAAACTTAAAAGTCCATTTTCTGGCTAAACGGAAGGCCCTAGGGCAAAAAGGATTAAAATCTGTGATCACTTTTATATCCCACTAAAACACGATTTTTTTGTGAAAACATAAAAGTCCATTTTCTGGCTAAAGGGAAGGCCCTAGGGCAAAAAGGATTAAAATCTGTGATCACTTTTATATCCCACCAAACATCGATTTTTTGGTGAAAACATAAAAGTCCATTTTCTGGCTAAACGGAAGGCCCTAGGGCAAAACGGATAAAAATCTGTGATCACTTTTATATCCCACAAAAATACGACTTTTTGGTGAAAACATAAAAGTCCATTTTCTGGCTAAACGGAAGGCCCTAGGGCAAGAAGGATTAAAATCTGTGATCACTTTTATATCCCACTAAAAATCGATTTTTTGTGAAAACATAAAAGTCCATTTTCTGGCTAAACGGAAGGCCCTAGGGCAAAAAGGATTAAAATCTGTGATCACTTTTATATCCCAAAAAATATCGATGGCTTGGTGAAAACATAAAAGTCCATTTTCTGGCTTAACGGAAGGACCTAGGGCAAAACGGATAAAAATCTGTGATCACTTTTATATCCCACAAAAATAAAAAACTTAAAAGTCCATTTTCTGGCTAAACGGAAGGCCCTAGGGCAAAAAGGATTAAAATCTGTGATCACTTTTATATCCCACAAAAATACGATTTTTTGGTGATAACATAAAAGTCCATTTTCTGGGAAAACGGAAGGCCCTAGGGCAAGAAGGATTAAAATCTGTGATCACTTTTATATCCCAAAAAATATCGTTGGCTTGGTGAAAACATAAAAGTCAATTTTCTGGCTAAACGGAAGGCCCTAGGGGAAAACGCATAAAAATCTGTGATCACTTTTATATCCCACCAAATATTGATCTTTTGGTGAAAACATAAAAGTCCATTTTCTGGCTAAACGGAAGGACCTAGGGCAAAACGGATAAAAATCTGTGATCACTTTTAAAAATCTATTTTTTTGTGAAAACATAAAAGTCCATTTTCTGGCTAAACGGAAGGCACTAGGGCAAAACGGATAAAAATCTGTGATCACTTTTATATCCCACCAAATATCGATTTTTTGGTGAAAACTTAAAAGTCCATTTTCTGGCTAAACGGAAGGCCCTAGGGCAAAAAGGATTAAAATCTGTGATCACTTTTATATCCCACTAAAACACGATTTTTTTGTGAAAACATAAAAGTCCATTTTCTGGCTAAAGGGAAGGCCCTAGGGCAAAAAGGATTTTCTGGCTAAACGGAAGGCCCTAGGGCAAAACGGATAAAAATCTGTGATCACTTTTAAAAATCTATTTTTTTGTGAAAACATAAAAGTCCATTTTCTGGCTAAACGGAAGGCACTAGGGCAAAACGGATAAAAATCTGTGATCACTTTTACATCCCACCAAATATCGATTTTTTGGTGAAAACTTAAAAGTCCATTTTCTGGCTAAACGGAAGGCCCTAGGGCAAAAAGGATTAAAATCTGTGATCACTTTTATATCCCAAAAAATATCGATGGCTTGGTGAAAACATAAAAGTCCATTTTCTGGCTAAACGGAAGGACCTAGGGCAAAACGGATAAAAATCTGTGATCACTTTTATATCCCACAAAAATAAAAAACTTAAAAGTCCATTTTCTGGCTAAACGGAAGGCCCTAGGGCAAAAAGGATTAAAATCTGTGATCACTTTTATATCCCACAAAAATACGATTTTTTGGTGATAACATAAAAGTCCATTTTCTGGCTAAACGGAAGGCCCTAGGGCAAAAAGGATTAAAATCTGTGATCACTTTTATATACCATCAAATATCGATTTTTTTGTGAAAACTTAAAAGTCCATTTTCTGGGAAAACGGAAGGCCCTAGGGCAAGAAGGATTAAAATCTGTGATCACTTTTATATCCCAAAAAATATCGTTGGCTTGGTGAAAACATAAAAGTCAATTTTCTGGCTAAACGGAAGGCCCTAGGGGAAAACGCATAAAAATCTGTGATCACTTTTATATCCCACCAAATATTGATCTTTTGGTGAAAACATAAAAGTCCATTTTCTGGCTAAACGGAAGGACCTAGGGCAAAACGGATAAAAATCTGTGATCACTTTTAAAAATCTATTTTTTTGTGAAAACATAAAAGTCCATTTTCTGGCTAAACGGAAGGCACTAGGGCAAAACGGATAAAAATCTGTGATCACTTTTATATCCCACCAAATATCGATTTTTTGGTGAAAACTTAAAAGTCCATTTTCTGGCTAAACGGAAGGCCCTAGGGCAAAAAGGATTAAAATCTGTGATCACTTTTATATCCCACTAAAACACGATTTTTTTGTGAAAACATAAAAGTCCATTTTCTGGCTAAAGGGAAGGCCCTAGGGCAAAAAGGATTTTCTGGCTAAACGGAAGGCCCTAGGGCAAAACGGATAAAAATCTGTGATCACTTTTAAAAATCTATTTTTTTGTGAAAACATAAAAGTCCATTTTCTGGCTAAACGGAAGGCACTAGGGCAAAACGGATAAAAATCTGTGATCACTTTTATATCCCACCAAATATCGATTTTTTGGTGAAAACTTAAAAGTCCATTTTCTGGCTAAACGGAAGGCTCTAGGGCAAAAAGGATTAAAATATGTGATCACTTTTATATCCCACTAAAACACGATTTTTTTGTGAAAACATAAAAGTCCATTTTCTGGCTAAAGGGAAGGCCCTAGGGCAAAAAGGATTAAAATCTGTGATCACTTTTATATCCCACCAAACATCGATTTTTTGGTGAAAACATAAAAGTCCATTTTCTGGCTAAACGGAAGGCCCTAGGGCAAAACGGATAAAAATCTGTGGTCACTTTTATATCCCACCAAACATCGATTTTTTGGTAAAAACATAAAAGTCCATTTTCTGGCTAAACGGAAGGCCCTAGGGCAAAAAGGATTAAAATCTGTGATCACTTTTATATCCCATTTTGGGTGAAAACTTAAAAGTCCATTTTCTGGCTAAACGGAAGGCCCTAGGGCAAAACGGATAAAAATTTGTGATCACTTTTATATCCCACAAAAATACGACTTTTTGGTGAAAACATAAAAGTCCATTTTCTGGCTAAACGGAAGGCCCTAGGGCAAAAAGGATTAAAATCTGTGATCACTTTTATATCCCACCAAATATCGATTTTTTTTGTGAAAACTTAAAAGTCCATTTTCTGGCAAAACGGAAGGCCCTAGGGCAAGAAGGATTAAAATCTGTGATCACTTTTATATCCCACTAAAAATCGATTTTTTGTGAAAACATAAAAGTCCATTTTCTGGCTAAACGGAAGGCCCTAGGGCAAAAAGGATTAAAATCTGTGATCACTTTTATATCCCAAAAAATATCGATGGCTTGGTGAAAACATAAAAGTCCATTTTCTGGCTAAACGGAAGGACCTAGGGCAAAACGGATAAAAATCTGTGATCACTTTTATATCCCACAAAAATAAAAAACTTAAAAGTCCATTTCTGGCTAAACGGAAGGCCCTAGGGCAAAAAGGATTAAAATCTGTGATCACTTTTATATCCCACAAAAATACGATTTTTTGGTGATCACTTTTATATCCCACAAAAATACGACTTTTTGGTGAAAACATAAAAGTCCATTTTCTGGCTAAACGGAAGGCCCTAGGGCAAAAAGGATTAAAATCTGTGATCACTTTTATATCCCACCAAATATCGATTTTTTTTGTGAAAACTTAAAAGTCCATTTTCTGGCAAAACGGAAGGCCCTAGGGCAAGAAGGATTAAAATCTGTGATCACTTTTATATCCCACTAAAAATCGATTTTTTGTGAAAACATAAAAGTCCATTTTCTGGCTAAACGGAAGGCCCTAGGGCAAAAAGGATTAAAATCTGTGATCACTTTTATATCCCAAAAAATATCGATGGCTTGGTGAAAACATAAAAGTCCATTTTCTGGCTAAACGGAAGGACCTAGGGCAAAACGGATAAAAATCTGTGATCACTTTTATATCCCACAAAAATAAAAAACTTAAAAGTCCATTTTCTGGCTAAACGGAAGGCCCTAGGGCAAAAAGGATTAAAATCTGTGATCACTTTTATATCCCACAAAAATACGATTTTTTGGTGATAACATAAAAGTCCATTTTCTGGCTAAACGGAAGGCCCTAGGGCAAAAAGGATTAAAATCTGTGATCACTTTTATATACCATCAAATATCGATTTTTTTGTGAAAACTTAAAAGTCCATTTTCTGGGAAAACGGAAGGCCCTAGGGCAAGAAGGATTAAAATCTGTGATCACTTTTATATCCCAAAAAATATCGTTGGCTTGGTGAAAACATAAAAGTCAATTTTCTGGCTAAACGGAAGGCCCTAGGGGAAAACGCATAAAAATCTGTGATCACTTTTATATCCCACCAAATATTGATCTTTTGGTGAAAACATAAAAGTCCATTTTCTGGCTAAACGGAAGGACCTAGGGCAAAACGGATAAAAATCTGTGATCACTTTTAAAAATCTATTTTTTTGTGAAAACATAAAGGTCCATTTTCTGGCTAAACGGAAGGCACTAGGGCAAAACGGATAAAAATCTGTGATCACTTTTATATCCCACCAAATATCGATTTTTTGGTGAAAACTTAAAAGTCCATTTTCTGGCTAAACGGAAGGCCCTAGGGCAAAAAGGATTAAAATCTGTGATCACTTTTATATCCCACTAAAACACGATTTTTTTGTGGAAACATAAAAGTCCATTTTCTGGCTAAAGGGAAGGCCCTAGGGCAAAAAGGATTAAAATCTGTGATCACTTTTATATCCCACCAAACATCGATTTTTTGGTGAAAACATAAAAGTCCATTTTCTGGCTAAACGGAAGGCCCTAGGGCAAAAAGGATTAAAATCTGTGATCACTTTTATATCCCATTTTGGGTGAAAACTTAAAAGTCCATTTTCTGGCTAAACGGAAGGCCCTAGGGCAAAACGGATAAAAATCTGTGGTCACTTTTATATCCCACCAAACATCGATTTTTTGGTGAAAACATAAAAGTCCATTTTCTGGCTAAACGGAAGGCCCTAGGGCAAAAAGGATTAAAATCTGTGATCACTTTTATATCCCATTTTGGGTGAAAACTTAAAAGTCCATTTTCTGGCTAAACGGAAGGCCCTAGGGCAAAACGGATAAAAATCTGTGATCACTTTTATATCCCACAAAAATACGACTTTTTGGTGAAAACATAAAAGTCCATTTTCTGGCTAAACGGAAGGCCCTAGGGCAAAACGGATAAAAATCTGTGATCACTTTTAAAAATCTATTTTTTTGTGAAAACATAAAAGTCCATTTTCTGGCTAAACGGAAGGCACTAGGGCAAAACGGATAAAAATCTGTGATCACTTTTATATCCCACCAAATATCGATTTTTTGGTGAAAACTTAAAAGTCCATTTTCTGGCTAAACGGAAGGCCCTAGGGCAAAAAGGATTAAAATCTGTGATCACTTTTATATCCCAATAAAACACGATTTTTTTGTGAAAACATAAAAGTCCATTTTCTGGCTAAAGGGAAGGCCCTAGGGCAAAAAGGATTAAAATCTGTGATCACTTTTATATCCCACCAAACATCGATTTTTTGGTGAAAACATAAAAGTCCATTTTCTGGCTAAACGGAAGGCCCTAGGGCAAAACGGATAAAAATCTGTGGTCACTTTTATATCCCACCAAACATCGATTTTTTGGTGAAAACATAAAAGTCCATTTTCTGGCTAAACGGAAGGCCCTAGGGCAAAAAGGATTAAAATCTGTGATCACTTTTATATCCCATTTTGGGTGAAAACTTAAAAGTCCATTTTCTGGCTAAACGGAAGGCCCTAGGGCAAAACGGATAAAAATCTGTGATCACTTTTATATCCCACAAAAATACGACTTTTTGGTGAAAACATAAAAGTCCATTTTCTGGCTAAACGGAAGGCCCTAGGGCAAAAAGGATTAAAATCTGTGATCACTTTTATATCCCACCAAATATCGATTTTTTTTGTGAAAACTTAAAAGTCCATTTTCTGGCAAAACGGAAGGCCCTAGGGCAAGAAGGATTAAAATCTGTGATCACTTTTATATCCCACTAAAAATCGATTTTTTGTGAAAACATAAAAGTCCATTTTCTGGCTAAACGGAAGGCCCTAGGGCAAAAAGGATTAAAATCTGTGATCACTTTTATATCCCAAAAAATATCGAAAAGTCCATTTTCTGGCTAAACGGAAGGACCTAGGGCAAAACGGATAAAAATCTGTGATCACTTTTATATCCCACAAAAATAAAAAACTTAAAAGTCCATTTTCTGGCTAAACGGAAGGCCCTAGGGCAAAAAGGATTAAAATCTGTGATCACTTTTATATCCCACAAAAATACGATTTTTTGGTGATAACATAAAAGTCCATTTTCTGGCTAAACGGAAGGCCCTAGGGCAAAAAGGATTAAAATCTGTGATCACTTTTATATACCATCAAATATCGATTTTTTTGTGAAAACTTAAAAGTCCATTTTCTGGGAAAACGGAAGGCCCTAGGGCAAGAAGGATTAAAATCTGTGATCACTTTTATATCCCAAAAAATATCGTTGGCTTGGTGAAAACATAAAAGTCAATTTTCTGGCTAAACGGAAGGCCCTAGGGGAAAACGCATAAAAATCTGTGATCACTTTTATATCCCACCAAATATTGATCTTTTGGTGAAAACATAAAAGTCCATTTTCTGGCTAAACGGAAGGACCTAGGGCAAAACGGATAAAAATCTGTGATCACTTTTAAAAATCTATTTTTTTGTGAAAACATAAAAGTCCATTTTCTGGCTAAACGGAAGGCACTAGGGCAAAACGGATAAAAATCTGTGATCACTTTTATATCCCACCAAACATCGATTTTTTGGTGAAAACATAAAAGTCCATTTTCTGGCTAAACGGAAGGCCCTAGGGCAAAAAGGATTAAAATCTGTGATCACTTTTATATCCCATTTTGGGTGAAAACTTAAAAGTCCATTTTCTGGCTAAACGGAAGGCCCTAGGGCAAAACGGATAAAAATCTGTGGTCACTTTTATATCCCACCAAACATCGATTTTTTGGTGAAAACATAAAAGTCCATTTTCTGGCTAAACGGAAGGCCCTAGGGCAAAAAGGATTAAAATCTGTGATCACTTTTATATCCCATTTTGGGTGAAAACTTAAAAGTCCATTTTCTGGCTAAACGGAAGGCCCTAGGGCAAAACGGATAAAAATCTGTGATCACTTTTATATCCCACAAAAATACGACTTTTTGGTGAAAACATAAAAGTCCATTTTCTGGCTAAACGGAAGGCCCTAGGGCAAAAAGGATTAAAATCTGTGATCACTTTTATATCCCACCAAATATCGATTTTTTTGTGAAAAGGAAGGCCCTAGGGCAAAACGGAGAAAAATCTGTGATCACTTTCATATCCCACCAAACATCGATTTTTTGGTGAAAACATAAAAGTCCATTTTCTGGCTAAACGGAAGGCCCTAAGGCAAAAAGGATTTTTTTTGTGAAAACATAAAAGTCCATTTTCTGGCTAAACGGAAGGCCCTAGGGCAAAAAGGATTAAAAACTGTGATCACTTTTATATCCCGCTAAAAATATATTTTTTTGTGAAAACATAAAAGTCCATTTTTTGGCTAAACGGAAGGCCCTAGGGCAAAAAGGATTAAATTTTGCAAAAACCGGTTTGTTTTGTAAATCTTTAAAATATTATAATATTTAGTTGAAAAATGTCATTTTGCGAAATATTATGAATTAATAATATATTTGCACTTTTTAGTTTAGATATATACATTAATATATCATAAGATAGCAAACTTTTACAGATCTGAAGATATTATTGATTCGGTAGGTATATGGAATTGCCATAATGCTTATATATCAATAAAAAAATGTATGTCCAGGACTATCATCGGGAACATAAGCGTCATTTCAGTTTGTGAAAAATAAAAAAAATTCTCGAACAGCACAACAATCCTTATCTTTCGATAAATAAAGTCCGTTTTGAGAACGTTTTAGAAACTTCTCGATTTTTATTATACGTAGTAAACAAGTAAGTGCATCCTGCATTTTATCATCAAAGTTATTTATTCGTCTTAATATATACAATTTAAACATGTATTAACGAAGTTATAAGCGATTAAATATATCGACGAAAAAAATTGATTTTTGAAAGAAAATATATGTGATCACAAAATAAGCTTACTTTTCAATTTAAACGTGTTTTAATGAAGCTAGAAGCTATTTAAGATTTGGACAAAAAAAATCGATTTTTGAAGGAAAATATTGCTGACCACAAAATAGGCTTATTTTTTAATTTAAACGTGTTTTAACGAAGTTTTAAGCATTTTAAGATTTTGACCAGAAAAATCAACTTTTGAAGGAAAAATGGGTGATCACAAATAGGCTTATTTTTCAATTTAAACTCGTTTTAGCGAAAATCGGTTTTTGGAGGAAAATAACCTTATTTTTCAATTTAGACGTGTTTTAACGAAGTCATTCGCGTACCCAAAAAATCTCTTTGTTCTTATACAATATTCGACTACACATAATATCAGTTATGTAAAATTTCCATAGAAAGAATTTAAAATATTCAATTCTACAGCAATACATTTCTAGTTCAGTTCTTCACGTTCATATTTAACGGGAATGAATTTCAAAATTCTACTGATAAATTTTAAATATTATATTAATAATATTAAGAAATCGTTAATCATTCTTACAAAACTAATGCATATATGTATACACAAACATTTTAGTCTATATAATTTTCATACCACTCCTTATAGAACCTAAAAAAATCCTAAAAACTACAAATCAGACTCTGCACACATGTATACATATAAACAAAATGCGTTCTCCCAATCTATTATAAACCATTTAAAGCATATTTAAAAGAAAATATGTTCTTAAAAATTAATAAAAAAAAAACTTTAAATCAACACCTTGTATCGTGACACAACGCATTCTTTCACCAAAAGACTGACAAAATGACGCCTTCTCTTTGACACAAATGAAAGAAAAAAGACACAAAAAGTGGCGTAAAGTAAACGACGAAAACAAATGAATAAATGCTGCATAAAAATGTGATTGTGATGTTGCACTTTTCAAAACTCATTGTAGTGGAGACTGTAATAGTTTTGAGTGATATTTTTATTTGTATGAATGTTACAATTATTATAAATGACACTATGACTAGAAATCATAATTCTGAGTATACTACATTGATGTACATTTTATAAGTCGTATGTCTAAGTGTACAAGATAATAAATCAAAAATGTTTATTAGCTTGGCACATTTATGAGAATTTGATTGCTATTAAAATCGTTTATTCCTTCATACAGATTTGTGTTTAAAAAAAAAATAAAAATAAAATATCTACAACTGAAATAAATAAACAAATCTAAAATGACACACTCTGGAAATATATTTGACAGATGGCACGCGTGCGCAATGAAAATAATTTTTTAAAATGATTACAAAAATAATAAAGACAACAAATGACAAATGAATTATGACATTGCAGAAAATTGTATAAAATTGATTGTTAATATGAAAATAATATTAAGTTATATTTCAGTGGAAATCTTACCGATTAGATAAATATTTTAAAAATTTAACGGTAAAAATTTCTATATTACTTATTTGATATTTAAAACTAGAACTTAAGTAGAACATAAGTAGAACTGAACTAGAACTGAACTAGAACTGAACTAGAACTGAACTAGAACTGAACTCGAACTGAACTAGAACTGAACTAGAACTGAACTAGAACTGAACTAGAACTGAACTAGAACTGAACTAGAACTGAACTAGAACTGAACTAGAACTGAACTAGAACTGAACTAGAACTGAACTAGAACTGAACTGGAACTGAACTAGAACTGAACTAGAACTGAACTAGAACTGAACTAGAACTGAACTAGTACGGAACTAGAACTGAACTAGAACTGAACTAGAACTGAACTAGAACTGAACTAGAACTGAACTAGAACATAACTAGAACATAACTAGAACATAACTAGAACTGAACTAGAACTGAACTAGAACTAGAACTGAACTAGAACTGAACTAGAACTGAACTAGAACTGAACTAGAACTGAACTAGAACTGAACTAGAACTGAACTAGAACTGAACTAGAACTGAACTAGAACTGAACTAGAACTGAACTAGAACTGAACTAGAACTGAACTAGAACTGAACTAGAACTGAACTAGAACTGAACTAGAACTGAACTAGAACTGAACTAGAACTGAACTAGAACTGAACTAGAACTGAACTAGAACTGAACTAGAACTGAACTAGAACTGAACTAGAACTGAACTAGAACTGAACTAGAACTGAACTAGAACTGAACTAGAACTGAACTAGAACTGAACTAGAACTGAACTAGAACTGAACTAGAACTGAACTAGAACTGAACTAGAACTGAACTAGAACTGAACTAGAACTGAACTAGAACTGAACTAGAACTGAACTAGAACTGAACTAGAACTGAACTAGAACTGAACTAGAACTGAACTAGAACTGAACTAGAACTGAACTAGAACTGAACTAGAACTGAACTAGAACTGAACTAGAACTGAACCTAGAACTGACTAGAACTGAGACTGAACTAGAACTGAAACTAGAAACGAACGAAACTGAACTAGAACTGAACTAGGAAAACTGAACTAGAACTTGACTAGAACTGAACTAGAACTGAAACTAGACTGAACTAGAACTGAACTAAACTGAACTGAACTGAACTAGAACTGAAACTAAGAACTTGAACTAGAAACTGAACTAGACTAGAACTGAACTAGAACGGAGCATACCTACAACCAACAATATTTGCAATCACAAACAAAACATTCACGTGAATATGAATGTACATACACACATATACATACATATTCAATATTTTAAAATTTCATTCAAATGTCAACAGTGTTGAAACAAACATGACAAGAACTTGCACTTTGGATTACAAGTGGATGAATGTTGTCGCTAGTACGAGTTGGAGTTTACGAAGTATAAAGAGACAAGAGTGGAACGTTTTGTATGTTTTTTTTTTCTTTTGCATAACTTTCGAATGTTGTACAATAACACTGAAAAGTGCCAAAAAGGAAGTAAGGGAAATAAAAAAATAATGAAATAAAAATGAAATAACAACAAACAACTTCCTTGTAAATTGAAAAATGGCGTAAAATTGTTTCTCTTCTCGCTCTGTACACAAATTTTTCATTTTATTTAATGGTATTTTTCAGAGCAAAAGATAAAAACAAGTGACATTTTATTATTGTTGTTTGTTTAATATTGTATTTTTTAAAAATTCAACAGCCATACTTTTTGTTGTATATTTGTCTTTTATACATTCCGTATTCTTGTAACAGATCAAATGTCAAAAAATCATGTCAACACATATATTCCGACATATCAGCGAAAATGCTGTCGCAGTATGTTATTTTGTTTTATATTAATAAATTATTAAATTATTTAAAAAAATATTATGTATGTATACATTTTTGCTGGTGTCATCTGTGTGTTAAATGTTAATGATACATTTCTTTTAGATACAAAATTCTTCAAAAATTAATTTCATGTATTTTTGTTTTTTTCTTAATTTAAATTTTATAGGTATTTTTGAAAAATTTAAATTTAACAAAATTATATGGGTGTATGTATTTTATTGTGCATATGAAATCACCAAAAGAAAAAATATAGTAAAAAGCATAAATAAGGTGGACTTAAAACGTGGTCTCAACTTAAACATTTGTAGTTTTGCACATGCATGTAGCTTAAATTTTTAAGAATATAAAAGTTTATATGATTTGTAAAAGTAATTTGCTTGAGTATTGTTGTGTACAAATATTTTCTCAGTGTATCTACTTTTAAAAGACAGAATATATGTATCTATTTTAGATGTTTTAAATATAAATTTTGTATCATTTTATTTTATATTTTTTCTTAAACAAATTCATCTAATTTGTGTGATTCATACAAACATACATACATCTATTTTTCATACTTCCGCTCTGGTATTTTTTCTTTACTTTAAAGCTTTTTTACATTCTATTCATTTTATTTCATTTGTATTAGAAATTAGAATAGAAATAACAACTAGCAGAGCATTGGTTAACAGTTTTCGATGTTGTAATAAATTTTATTTCAACATTCCTTAGACTTCATAGACAACATCGTTTATCTTGTGTGAAATATATATATTTTTTTATTTTGCTTTTTAGTTTTAGGATGTTTTCTGTTTTATTTGTAGCTATTTTTTCTTTAATTTGATTTGATTTAAATATTTGTTTATTTTTGTTTTATTGCAGTTTTTTGTGTTCTTATATTTATATAAAAATATTTATAATACTTTGATCTTTTAAATTAGAAAACAATTTTTTTTCCATATAGAACAAAAGTTCGTGGAAAGTTTATTTATTTTAGATGAAATTAATAAATTAATTTTCTTAAAAATAAGTCTGCAATATTTATATCAAAAAGTATTTAAATTTATAGAACTGAACTGAAACTAGAACTGAACTAGAACTGAACTAGAACTGAACTAGAACTGAACTAGAACTGAACTAGAACTGAACTAGAAAACTGAACTAGAACTGAACTAGAACTGAACTAGAACTGAACTAGAACTGAACTAGAACTGAACTAGAACTGAACAGAACTGAACTAGAACTGAACTAGAACTGAACTAGAACTGAACTAGAACTGAACTAGAACTGAACTAGAACTGAACTAGAACTGAACTAGAACTGAACTAGAACTGAACTAGAACTGAACTAGAACAGAACTGAACTAGAACTGAACTAGAACTGAACTAGGACTGAACTAGAACTGAACTAGAACTGAACTAAGAACTGAACTAGAACTGAACTAGAGAACTAGAAAACTAGAACTGAACTAGAACTGAACTAGAACTGAACTAGAACTGAACTAGAACTGAACTAGAACTGAACTAGAACTGAACTAGAACTGAACTAGAACTGAACTAGAACTGAACTAGAACTGAACTAGAACTGAACTAGAACTGAACTAGAACTGAACTAGAACTGAACTAGAACTGAACTAGAACTGAACTAGAACTGAACTAGAACTGAACTAGAACTGAACTAGAACTGAACTAGAACTGAACTAGAACTGAACTAGAACTAGAACTGAACTAGAACTGAACTAGAACTGAACTAGAACTAGAACTGAACTAGAACTGAACTAGAACTGAACTCGAACTGAACTAGAACTGAACTAGAACTGAACTAAAACTGAACTAGAACTGAACTAGAAGAAACTGACTAGAACTGAACTAGAACTGAACTAGAACTGAACTAGAACTGAACTAGAACTGAACTAGAACTGAACTAGAACTGAACTAGAACTGAACTAGAACTGAACTAGAACTGAACTAGTAGAACTGAACTAGAACTGAACTAGAACTGAACTAGAACTGAACTAGAACTGAACTGAACTGAACTAGAACTGAACTAGAACTGAACTAGAACTGAACTGAACTGAACTAGAACTGAACTAGAACTGAACTAGAACTGAACTAGAAACTGAACTAGAACTGAACTAGAACTGAACTAGAACTAGAACTGAACTAGAACTGAACTAGAACTGAACTAGAACTGAACTAGAACTGAACTAGAACTGAACTAGAACTGAACTAGAACTGAACTAGAACTGAACTAGAACTGAACTACTAGAACTGAACTAGAACTGAACTAGAACTGAACTAGAACTGAACTAGAACTGAACTAGAACTGAACTAGAACTGAACTAGAACTGAACTAGAACTGAACTAGAACTGAACTAGAACTGAACTAGAACTGAACTAGAACTGAACTAGAACTGAACTAGAACTGAACTAGAACTGAACTAGAACTGAACTAGAACTGAACTAGAACTGAACTAGAACTGAACTAGAACTGAACTAGAACTGAACTAGAACTGAACTAGAACTGACTGAACTAGAACTGAACTAGAACTGAACCAGAACTGAACTAGAACTGAACTAGAACTGAACTAGAACTGAACTAGAACTGAACTAGAACTGAAACTGAACTAGAACTGAACTAGAACTGAACTAGAACTGAACTAGAACTGAACTAGAACTGAACTAGAACTAGAACTGAACTAGAACTGAACTAGAACTGAACTTAGAACTGAACTAGAACTGAACTAGAACTGAACTAGAACTGAACTAGAACTGAACTAGAAACTGAACTAGAACTGAACTAGAACTGAACTAGAACTGAACTAGAACTAGAACTAGAACTGAACTAGAACTGAACTAGAACTGAACTAGAAACTGAACTAGAACTGAACTAGAACTGAACTAGAACTGAAATAGAACTGAACTAGAACTGAAGTAGAAACTGAAGTAGAAAGTAGAACTGAATTAAAACTGAAGTAGAACTAAACCTTAAGAAAAAAAAATAAATATAATTTTTCTTTTGCAATTTGACCTAACGAATATTTCCTTTTTGTTTCATTTTCAGGGTAAGTCGATTACATTGTCTAAAACTTGTTTACAGCTTTAAGCAAACAAACGGGTGAGCTGGAACGTATTTAAATGTATTTTCTGTAGGAAATCGTTAGTTATATTATATGTATTTTATAAATAATTAATTTTATCACATTTATTAATTTCGACCTGCGGTTCTATTAAAACGTAATGTCTTCTGATTCGATTTCTGTACTTTCGGCAATCTTTATTGGCTATAGAATGAGTAAAATTTGAAAAAGTTTTATGTTTTTACAAATTACACATAACAACTAATAAAATCTCGCCCACATTGCCATTTTACTAATTGATCAATAAATAAACATTAATTTAAATATTAATTTTATAAACATGTCAACTCAATTAAAAAAGCCACTGGTATCAGCAAACGAAATCTTTTTGCAGCCAAAAATGTGTTAAATTTATAATCAATATTTTAAAAACCGAATATAAAACAATATTTAACATGTCAGAATATATCATTCAAACAATAATTGAAATTAACAAAAAAAAACTTGTACTCATTTTAAAAACTTTCTTAATTAAATTTATCGTTTGCGTTGTTTTGCTAAAAAATATTTAAATTATGATTTCTGTGTTTTCTAAATTTAGTAAAAATCTTTTTTGCACATGTTTTGAATTGCAATTTTTTGCTAATTAGTAAAAAAAATACAGCCAAAAGACAAAAATTAACCTTTTTGTTAATCAAATTTTTTACTTTTGCACAAACTATTTCGTTAACCTTTTTTATTTATTTTTTTTTGTTCATTTTGGTTTATTATTGTCTGCTTATTGAGTGATTTTTTAATTAAGGCTTCATTTGAATTCTTAATTGGTTGATGTTCAACTTTTTAAATTTAAAAGTTTTTTAAACGGCCATCTATATTCCGAAACTAAAACATCATTTGTTTTTCAGGAAGATTTAGATTTTTTCTTTAAATACTAATTGGTAGCATACAAAACTTTTGTTAATAAATCGTTGAGATTAAAAATGATTAATTAGAAAATTAGTTTAATCGACCAAAGTGAAATGTTGCTTTGCTCGGCTAAATAAATATTATGTTGTTGTGCTGTTTTGTTCATAAATAATTAATATTTATAAAAGTTTTAAACAATAAAAACTATAAAAATCAGTTTGAAAAATTTTGCATAAAATTTTCAAAAATTTGCTATGCTTTAAAATATTAATTTAATAAAGAGAAGGGCTTAAAATTTTAAAAACATAAACCACAGTAGCAGGTTTAATAGTATTAAGAATTTAGTTTGTTGGGTAAATGACTCTTTTAAAATGTGACAATTTTGTGTATTTTATCATGTAAATTATAACATACTAGCCGTTTGTATACATCGTTAGTCGGGTTTTCTAAAAATAAAAAAATTAAATTACGTTTTTGCCATTTTGTATAATTTTTTGCTGAATCACAGATGTTTTTATTAGTTTCTTATACACAAACCGATTTAGGTTTGATAAATTAGATCTCTAAAAATATAAATGGAAAATGGATGTTTAAAAAACCTAAAATCGGAATTGAAAGAAAATAGTTAAACCCTGTTACTTTTATATTCCATAAAAATTGGATTTTTATATAAAAAACCTAAAATCGGATCCTCAAGTAACGCTTCAAAAGAGAACTGAACTAGAAATGAACTAGAAATGAACTAGAACTGAACTAGAACTGAACTAGAACTGAACTAGAACTGAACTAGAACTGAACTAGAACTGAACTAGAACTGAACTAGAACTGAACTAGAACTGAACTAGAACTGAACTAGAACTGAACTAGAACTGAACTAGAACTGAACTAGAATGAACTAGAACTAGAACTGAACTAGAACTGAACTAGAACTGAACTAGAACTGAACTAGAACTGAACTAGACTGAACTAGAACTGAACTAGAACTGAACTAGAACTGAACTAGAACTGAACTAGAACTGAACTAGAACTGAACTAGAACTGAACTAGAACTGAACTAGAACTGAACTAGAACTGAACTAGAACTGAACTAGAACTGAACTAGAACTGAACTAGAACTGAACTAGAACTGAACTAGAACTGAACTAGAACTAGAAACTGAACTAGAATAGAACTGAACTAGAACTGAACTAGAACTGAACTAGAACTGAACTAGAACTGAACTAGAACTGAACTAGAACTGAACTAGAACTGAACTAGAACTGAACTAGAACTGACTAGAACTGAACTAGAACTGAACTAGAACTGAACTAGAACTGAACTAGAACTGAACTAGAACTGACTAGAACTGAACTAGAACTGAACTAGAACTGAACTAGAACTGAACTAGAACTGAACTAGAACTGAACTAGAACTGAACTAGAACTGAACTAGAACTGAACTAGAACTGAACTAGACTGAAACTAGAACTGAACTAGAACTGAACTAGAACTGAACTAGAACTGAACTAGAACTGAACTAGAACTGAACTAGAACTGAACTAGAACTGAACTAGAACTGAACTAGAACTGAACTAGAACTGAACTAGAACTGAAACTAGAACTGAACTAGAACTGAACTAGAACTGAACTAGAACTGAACTAGAACTGAACTAGAACTGAACTAGAACTGAACTAGAACTGAACTAAGAACTGAACTAGAACTGAACTAGAACTGAACTAGAACTGAACTAGAACTGAACTAGAACTGAACTAGAACTGAACTAGAACTGAACTAGAACTGAACTAGAACTGAACTAGAACTGAACTAGAACTGAACTAGAACTGAACTAGAACTGAACTAGAACTGAACTAGAACTGAACTAGAACTGAACTAGAACTGAACTAGAACTGAACTAGAACTGAACTAGAACTGAACTAGAACTGAACTAGAACTGAACTAGAACTGAACTAGAACTGAACTAGAACTGAACTAGAACTGAACTAGAACTGAACTAGAACTGAACTAGAACTGAACTAGAACTGAACTAGAACTGAACTAGAACTGAACTAGAACTGAACTAGAACTGAACTAGAACTGAACTAGAACTGAACTAGAACTGAACTAGAACTGAACTAGAACTGAACTAGAACTGAACTAGAAACTGAACTAGAACTGAACTAGAACTGAACTAGAACTGAACTAGAACTGAAACTAGAACTGAACTAGAACTGAACTAGAACTGAACTAGAACTGAACTAGAACTGAACTAGAACTGAACTAGAACTGAACTAGAACTGAACTAGAACTGAACTAGAACTGAACTAGAACTGAACTAGAACTGAACTAGAACTGAACTAGAACTGAACTAGAACTGAACTAGAACTGAACTAGAACTGAACTAGAACTAGAACTGAACTAGAACTGAACTAGAACTGAACTAGAACTGAACTAGAACTGAACTAGAACTGAACTAGAACTGAACTAGAACTGACTAGAACTGAACTAGAACTGAACTAGAACTGAACTAGAACTGAACTAGAACTGAACTAGAACTGAACTAGAACTGAACTAGAACTGAACTAGAACTGAACTAGAACTGAACTAGAACTGAACTAGAACTGAACTAGAACTGAACTAGAACTGAACTAGAACTGAACTAGAACTGAACTAGAACTGAACTAGAACTGAACTAGAACTGAACTAGAACTGAACTAGAACTGAACTAGAACTGAACTAGAACTGAACTAGAACTGAACTAGAACTGAACTAGAACTGAACTAGAACTGAACTAGAACTGAACTAGAAATGATAACTAGAACTGAACTAGAACTGAACTAGAACTGAACTAGAAACTGCAACTAGAACTGAACTAGAACTGAACTAGAACGAACTTAGAACTGCACTAGAATCGTGAACTAGAAACTGAACTGAGAATGAACTAGAACAGACTAGAACTGAACTAGAACTGAACTAGAACTGAACTAGAACTGAACTAGAATGAACTAGACTTGAACTAGACTGGAACTAGACTGAACTAGAACTGAACTAGAACTGAACTAGAACTGAACTAGAAACTGAACTAGAACTGAACTTAGAACTGAACTAGAACTGTAACTAGAACTGAACTAGAACTGAACTAGAACTGAACTGAATAGAACTGAACTAGAACCTGAACTAGAACTGAACTAGAACTGAACTGAACTGAACTAGAATCTGTAACTAGAACTGAACTAGAACTGAACTAGAACTGAACTAGAACTGAACTAGACTGAACTAGAACTGAACTAGAACTGAACTAGAAACTGAACTAGAACTGAACTAGAACTGACTAGACTAACTACTGAACTAGAACTGAACTAGAACTGAACTAGAACTGAACTAGAACTGAACTAGAACTGAACTAGAACTGAACTGAAGGAACTAGAACTGAACTAGAACGGAACTAGAACTGAACTAGAACTGAACTAGAACTGAACTAGAACTGAACTAGAACTGAATAGAACTGAACTAGAACTGAACTAGAACCTGAAACTAGAACTGAACCTAGAGACTGAACTAGAACTGAACTAGAACTGAACTAGAACATGAACTAAGAACTGAACTAGAACTGAACTAGAACTGAATAGAAATGCTGAACTAGAACTTGAACTAGAACTGAACTAGAAGCTGAACTCGACTGAACTAAACTACAGCATAAACTAACTGAACTAGAACTGAACTAAGAATGAACCTAGAACTGAACTAGAACTGATCTAGAACTGAACTAGAACTAAACTATTATTGAATTAAAACTGACCCTTAAGTAAAATATATACTTACTTTATTTTGCTATTTGACCTAACAAATATTCCAATTGAAGATGAGGTGAAAATCCGTAAATGCTCTAAGTTTTACTTAAATCATACATTTACATGACAAATATTACAACAAACAAAAATATATTTTTTCTTAGAAAACTCGGAATTTGCCGGGTACAAAGCCTTTTAAATACATAAATATTTAAATCAAGTCATATGTACAATTAACTTAAATAACTCCAACATTTAGAGATTTTTTTCGACAAAAATAAAAAAGGACATTAAAAAATGTTTGCAATTTTTCCCCTCCCAAAAGTGAAACTATCACATGTAATATTCATTCTGCTGCAATTTAAACGTAAATATATGTGATGATTTACTCCCACATTTTTTGTTAGAATTGCAAACTCCATAACACTAGCTCCGAAACAGTGATGCTTAATATGTGTATATTCCTAAAAAAATCCTGTTGACAACGGGAATATTACAATTGTTTGTGATGTTGCTGATGTCGAGTACTGTAGATATTGTTACAGTTCGTAGAAAGTTTATGATAGAAGTAAATTTTAATTGTTTGTAATTATAAAACTGATGTGTTTGTTTGAGTGTATATATGAATTCATTCCTTTAAAACTGTTATGCCTTTATTCAGAAGTTTTTTTACTATTTTATACATATTTAACACATACACTTATATTAATTTTTCTGCGTTTTTTCCACAGTTTTTCTCAATTTGTTTTTCCGAATAGTACAAGCTCGTGTGCAGTATGAATATTTAATTGCCAAGTGAATAAATGTATTTATATGATGTGTTTAACTGACAGTGAATATAATTTTTAACTGCACAATTACCGTGCAATTATTGTATTATTTTATTTTTTTTTTATTATATTTTCATGTTTATTATTTTTTTTCCATTTGTAATTTGTTTCAAATAAATTTATGTATTTAATTAAAATATTCATTAAATCAAATGAAATATTTATTTGCATTTTGAACAGAGCAAAAACGAAAAGAAAAAAAATGTGAAAGAAATGTATTTCATTACTTGATAATTTTTCATTCGAATGTTATTTAAATGTTAATTAAACGGGTTTTACTGATATTGATATTGCTCATATAGAATTGATTGTATTAGTTTGGACTTTACACAAAACACTCACAACAAACTTACTTAACACAAAAGATTTCAAACTCTTGACGTCTTTTGAATTATTTATTTTAAATTGTTTGTTAAAATGACAAACTGGATATTCACTGTGAAATGTTGTTGAAAGTATGGGAATATTTAAAAAATTAACATTTAATGGAGATGTTAATAAAAAGATTGTGAATTTTTGCATAAATATGTGTAATAGAATTAAAATCCTTATATGGTTTTTGAGAATGTGAAAATATTTATGTTTAAAATCAATTTTAAAACAAGATATAATCAATCCTCCCCGAATTCCCGTATTGACACTGACAATTTAAAATTTCCAACTAATAGAAAGTTTTTGATCGCAAAAAAACATTTATTTTCTTATTAATAGATGTAAATGGAACAGTTAAATAGGAAAACGCTAAAAATGCGTTTTCAAAAAAGTGGTTAACGCCCTTATTCGTCTCCATGCTTCAAATATCTATTAAATTTTAAAACCGAACTCTTAAGAAATTTATCATCTATTACAAGCGAAAAAAAATCTTGCTTAAACTAATCTCCAATTAATTGAAATTCATCACTTGTGATTAAACTTTTAAAACTCAGACTCCCATCCATCGATCGATCCTCTTTGCCAGCTTAACAACCCAGCAGCAGCAAACCAGCATCTTAAATATTTAAGACATAAATAATAAATAAATAAGAGAAAAAAAAATAATAAAATAAAGTAAGAAGCACTTGCCATGTCATGTTTTGATATGTCAATTTTATTGAAATGAAAATGGATTAGAGTGACGGAAAGACACACAGACAGACGCAAGATCTAAATGAAACCAACAGTTTAGTTTATTATTGATTGACAGACTGATTTATATAAACAAACTTGCAGCGTACACACACAGCAAGCGCACATCATTTTCATCATGGTAATTGCTGGCGATAGTGATGGTGATGACGATGGTGGATGTCGATGATGATGGCGATGGCACCATGCATATATGAATGAATGAATGTATGCTCATCATTTTAACCCAGCAACTAAACTAAACCTTTATCATCTTTCATCTGCTTGCTCTTCTTTAATGTTATAAAGTACACACATGGATAATAAATATAAAAATTTTTATATTGAGGTGTTTATATTTCAATTAACGCATAATATGAGGGCATTTAGCAGCAGCAACATCAACAGCCAACAAATGAATAACATCATGCTTGCATATAATTAACAGCCATTAGGGAGTAAAAGAATAATGAATTAAAAACGGAAAATAAGTAATATTTCAACCGACCGACCGACCAACCAATTCATTTATCCATTCCATAACATTCGAGTACATTGATGAACATTTTAAACAAATTAACTTTTCTCGCTCTTTGTTGTCTCTTCTGTTGCTGCTGCTGCTGCCTGCTTGCTTGCTGCTCGCCTTATATGTTGCCTCTGTTCTGTTTCCAAATTGATTTATTTACGAAAATTGTCACTGTTACGTGTGAAAGTCATAAATAAAAATTTTTCTGTTTCTTTGTAGTTGCTGGATATCACAACAAACAACATTGCAATTTACAAAAAAAAAAAATAAATAAAAAGTGTTTAAGCAATAGCAACAACAACGACCATGAGTGACATTTATTGTTCACACTTTGTTGTTGTTCATGTTTTTTTATTCTTATTGCTGTTGTTTCTGTTTTTAGTAAGTTGTCCTGCTCAATGAGTTTTTTATAGTTGTTGTAAGCAAATTTGTTGTTATGTTGCTTAAACCCCCACATTCACATCTCATATCAAGGGCGTTATTTGAAGTGGGAACTAATAATTACAAATTTTGTATAAAACCTTTATTTAAGGCTCTCAGTTGGTTAACAGTTTCCGTGCAGTAAAAAAAGTTTAGGTTATAAAAGCTTTGATATGCCTTGTGTTACTTTAGCAGTTCATCACAACAATGGGCAATTAATAAATCAATCTGGTTAAATAATTTTAATAATAGAACTGTTAGCCAAGACACACAAGAGGATCTATATACTTCAGATAAAGCAGGACATTACTATTCATACAAGTAGTAACAACTTCTACAGAGGTCTTTGAAATGGTGACGAATGACTAATGATCATTGTAATGTAAGTCCTGATGTCAGGTCCCTATAGTTCCTATATCACAAGTGATTAACTGCATAAAGTTGGAACTCCGACTGAGGAATATATTTCCATACTTGGAGGCTAGATCCAGTCAGTGTTACCTGGTATCCAGAGTATCAAATAATTCTTGTCCGCCTTAACAAAATCTGGTGTGATATCGTGTAGTCCTCAGATCAAAAAAAAAATTAATAACAGGTTTACTATAAGAACAGATTCGGATATGTACTCCGTATATCCTATAGTTTCGAAATTCCACTAAGAATCAACTTATGTAATTAACTTGAATGCTGAAGATTTCGAATTATAATAGGTCGTTTAGATAAATTTGCATAGATTCGTTATATAATTCGAGTATCATGGCGAAATCTTTATGTCGAAATGTTCCCTTGTTTTCAGGTTTTCCTAAATACCTTATATCAGATCTATAAGTTACTGCGTCTGTGAACCAAAGAAAGATAAGCTGTAACTATTTCGTTGTAACCACTAGGTTTTATTACAATTTTCCTTGCAATAGCATGAATTAGTCCAACCAACAAATTCGATCGATGGTTTAATTGTTTTTATACCCTACACCACTATAGGGGGGAGGGTATTATGCTAATATTTGTAACACCCAAAAACATAGGTCCTACACTTTAAGCAAGTTGGCTTAGAATCACATTTTTAGTCGATTAAGCTATATCCATCTGCCTGTCGTCTGTGTGTCTACAACCGTACCCCTCGAATAGGACTCTTGAGCTAAATTTGACAGTTTTTTCAAAACAATACGTCAAACTCGAAGATGATCTTATTGCTAAGTATTCCGATTCATATACATATGTATATATTTAGTTTCCCCAAAACGCCTACGCCCTTTTTTATTCTTATTTGTGTTTGTGTGCACAAAAGTAATTAAACACTTATATTTGTTGTTAAAAGCGCGTTCTTACAAACATATACATACATACATATTGTAGTTATTGCTAAATTTGTTCTTAGTGTTGTTGTTGCTTTCATATGACCACAAGTTCATTTTGGGCCAAATCCATAACAAGAATTAAAATAATTTTTGCTTGAGCAGGACTTTTGCATGTGTCGTTGGCATAAATTATGACTGTTTCATGTGGTGACTACATACAACAACAATAACAATACCAAAAACTTAAACACTTAAAAATTCATTTCCCCAAAAAATATTTATTCAACAACTTGACATTGGCTGTTTGTAACATAAGAGTGAGTGTGTGTGTGTAAAATTGTTGTTCATGTTGTTACTTTTGTTTTATTACTGTGTTGAATGTTTCACATGATTTGTGGCATTTAAATTTTTGGAGGTTGTTACCACAACAATTCACTATCAAAGCACTTTGGCAATAAAAAAAAAAGAAAATCAAATTGTAAACAATAAATTTTTCCAAACACAACCAAGAGGCAACTAAAGGTAGGTCAGTTCCAAAACAAACTTTTCTATTCATTTGGGAGGAAAAAAATGAGAATTTATTAACTTCACCCGAGCTTGTTAGTGAGTATGTTCAAAACTTTCAACTAAATACCCATTAGTAAAATTGCATGCAACATTCACAACACTCGTATATGTATGAGCATATTCATGTTTGCTTCTGCTGCGGTTACAGCTTCACATGATTAGCATAACTATGCATTTATTTATCCTTGCTCAATATACTTGTTTTTTTATATTTATTTGGAGTTGGTTTAACCACAAGAAAAAAAATCCTTAATTTATTGTAAATTTGCCATAAATTAAATCATTGCCTCTCACTCTCTCTATATGTGAGAATTTGTATTAAGATTCATGGCAACTTTGTAGTAATGAATCTGATCCACCACACTCTACCCCCAAACAAAACGAGAACTTTTTTATTTTTTTTTTCTTCCCGGGTTTCTAGATTTATTGTGCGGGAAATAATTCATGACACTATTTACGGTTTTGCTGGTTTAACGTATGGCTTTTTAAAACGAACGCACACGCAGTTTCACCTACTCTCCATTGTGCCACCTCTTATTGCAACATTCAAATATGTATATGTGACATACACACATACACATTCTGGTGTAAATACATTTTTAGTTATAAAACTTAGCTGATGTTGCAGTTTTATAACTAAACCATGTTTGTCGTGGACTCTCTATTTTAGTCTACTCTACACTTTGTTACCAAAAGTTCATAAATAGTATTTTCTGGTAACATGCGTTAAAATGCCATGACAACCACGAAAATCGTATACATTTTTCCATCTCTCACATTGAACAAACAGCAAGAAAAAAATCGTTACAGGAATTTGTATTTAACACCTTTTTTCATTGAGTGAAACGACATTGGACGTAGCAAGTTAGTGGGGTAATACATGGAATTTTATTGCTATTATTGCTTATTGAAATATAAGATTTTAGTACAATATTCTAGATTTTCGAGAACAAAAATTGGAAAAATTTATAATTTACAGCTAATCAGAGTTTATATTTGGTACCATAGTTACCAGTAAAACCAGTAAGGAAAGAGAATGTTACTTAAACTATGGCGGTTGGAAAACTTATCAGTTGCGATTAGCGAGACTCCCAAAATTAAATAATTCAGTTGTTCGAAGACATGCTAGGCTAGAGTTTAGGTGGTACATCTTGGCAATATCTGAAGCTCTCTAGGTTTTACAAACGCAAATCCACATAAAAATTCCCATTTACTTACGCATCTGCTACATTTTGTATACCTTGTAAAAATCATTTGATTTGTTTGCCATTGCTTTTACCTAGTGCTCTAGGATATATTCGAATGCGTATATAATTTTAAGTAAAGTTGTTTTTTATTTTATTTACATTTTTGCAAATCGAAAGCTACATTTAGTATTTATGGTTTTATTTTGCTTTTAGATAAGTTTTAATTTAGGAATGTAGAAATTTTAAACATCAAACGATCATAGTAAATAAAAATTAAACTGTCGAAAACTTTACAAAATATTATATGGTTAAAAGTACTAAAAATACTGTAGCCATATGTTAGTTTGAATTATAACTTTGTAAAAATCGATAAACTCCAATTCCCTGAACAAACTATTCATAATGAGTTAAAGAGCTAAAAAATCGACTTTTCACTACTTACATAATGGCATTAGTCAAGTACTTACCACTCTCGCTTACAAAGATGTTGTTGAGTAAGTAGTTATGTATTTTATAACGTGTCAAATAATGGGTTTCGCATACAACTACATGTGGGTTTTCTTCTTGAGTAAAACATCCCAGCAGTTCGGTCGGACAGTCCCGAATTACCAATTTAACCTACCACTTACGGTTCTCCTAGCCACCGACTTCGCAGGTTTTCAACATGTGCTTGTCCTACAAGGAAGTTAATCTTCATCTCATAGATTACGAAGAGACATACAAAAAGCTTAAGTTTGTTTTTATGAGTGCACTCTCTCGCTTACAAAGGGGGACACTAAATTATCTTCACCCTCGTTTACAAAGAGTACATCCGTGACGAAAGACGAATTAGAACCAACCAGGTGGTTAGACGTTGAACTGCTGGGAAAGTTATTACCTCACGATCACATAAAATGAGCAAACAAAATGGCTAAGGATATACGCACAATTGGGACGAACGACGAATTTCGTATAGCACGACGAACTAGTCGACAAAAATTCGTTGCGTAAATTCGTCGAATGGAACACAATCAAATTATTCGTACTGCGAATTTGCTTAAAAATTTGTTTGTTCGAAATTGAAAAAGTAAGAAAAAGGAACAAAAATTTTATTTTTGTGAATCTCCACGATTTTAAGATAATTTTAACAGCTTCAAAATTTTTTCGAACATTACTTCGAATTTTCGAACTTAATTTTAAATATTCCAACATAGCATTGTAGTGTCATCAAGTGTACTCCAGACTGCCTAATTTCAGACAATTCGGGCCACCGGAAATGGTTTTAATGTATTGTCATTAGTTGTACTCACAACCGCCAAATTTCAGCAAATTCGGGCTACCGGAATTGGTCTTAAAACAATTTTCCCCAATTAATTCGTCGTTCGTCTGCGTAAGAAATAGAAATAAACCTATCGCATAGTTCGTTACGTACGACGAATTTCGTCATACGCAATGATTGTGTACATTTTCATATACCCAAGTGTGTTCTATTTCTGACGACAAATATTCGTTCCGAAAAATTCGTCGTTCGTCCCATTTGTCCGTATACTATAAGCCGAAAAAAGTACAGCTATATCATATTTAAAGTATGTCATTACCACACTCATTATAAGTAACGCAGATGGTATGTAGTTGTCATTAAAAAAAAAAAGTTGTTAAGTAACAGTCATTACCAAGTTTTGCTCGAACCTTCTCATCTATGTCGGGAGAGAAGAAAAGCCCATATTGTGTTTCTATCGATAACAAATTGTCTCTCTCGGGTCTAGAGTTTCGTCCATTGTTAACAACAATTCTTCGACCGTTTTTGTTAGATTAAAGTGGAATAAGATTGTCCCTCGATATTCAGTTTTCGACGGCGTAAATTTCTGCTGGAAAACTTATATCCTCCAAAAGAAGTTAATTTTCTTTTTAAAGACGATATGTAGTTCGAAAATTCAGAACTCCAAGAACATATGACTTTACATTTCTTAAAGTGTAATGTCATCTTCTAATTTATCGAAATGTTCCATTTCTTACCACACATTTTCTCGCTAAGAACTTAGGACATACTACTCTTATTTTATATTATTTTTCTCATCTCGTTTTGTCACCTTTTGTTATTCCATTTTGTAACAACGACCGCTGTAACAAATGCATAATAATCAAAAAAATATTCAAGAGCTATAATTTACAACTATTCTTTAGTTTGCATTTTAATTTACAATAAATTTCCAATAGTTTTACAATTTTATGCTTTTATAATTCACATTTGTAAACTGGAACACCACCTGGTTTTTTCTGGGTTTTCCTTTGGGTTTTAAAGGGTAGATAAAATTGCAATAAAATAAATATTTCCGTTTTGAAATTGTTTTTAAATTTATGTAAATACTCGCACTCGTAACTCGTATAAAAATAAATATATTATCTCATGAATATATAATAACGATACGAATTCTAAAATTATACTTGTAATCGAGTTGTTGTGTATAAATATTTCACTTTTTGAAACTTTGTTGGTCATGGATCCCCGAATGATGATCAACATGACGATGATGTTGTTGGCACATGTTAAAAGAACTGTAACAATATTTTGATCCTGCATCAAAAATTAGCTGCACGCATACATTTATTTATACTCATAATTGTTGAAACATTCTTACTCGTGCAATACATTAAATGTGTATCTTTAAAATACAAATAAATGAATAAATAAATGCTGATGATGATGACGGTGATGCGCTCAGGTCATTGATCAAATAAAACACTTGTTCCATGGCATTCAATGCTAAAAGAAACAAAAAAGTATAAAAATATGTATAAAACAATAAAACAAAAAAAAAATGACGAAATGTTTCAATAAAAATTGTTTTCTCAGATGTCAAACATTGACGATGGTTTATAATAAAATGCATTGTTGCACCTTTTCTTGCTTTCATTTACATTTCATGTACACAAGAATAAATATTGATGATACCGATGATGACGATCATGATGCAGTTGAAGATGATGTTGACGATAATGACTGAGAACACCTCAAATATGAGAGAAGTACAAAATGAATACATCAATTTACATGATGTGTTAAAAAGGCAATGCATTGTCATCTACTAGTACAAAAGACTTTTAATGTTTCACAGAAACACACGCTCGCCTTGTAACAATAAAAAGGACTTTGAACAGTCATCATGATCATCAATAACAATTGATCAGCAGAAAAAAGAGGAGTTTATTCTCTAAATTTAAGCGCCTATTAAAGATTATAATCATGGACTTTAACATTATCATCATCATACTCAGGGTTGGCAAGTCATTTTGGGGTTGTGGTTTTCTCCCGAATACGTTTATGTTACAAGTAATTTTCATTTGTGTTTTATTGAAAATTCATTAATTTTCTATTGAATTGTGATGATGTTGGTGTTGGATTTTCAGCTTGCAATGCGACACTTTTTCTGTCTGTTGTGATGTCTGTTTGATGTTTTAACATTTATGTATGTTAAATTTATTTACAGATCAGATAAGTATATTGTTTGTGAATTGTTTTATATAGAAATTTAAAAATAATAAATCATCATCTGTTTTTAGGCGGTTGGCGGTTTACTGTAAAAGCGTATAAAAAGTGAATTGTGTTTTCAAAAAAAAAAAACATAGAAAAGGTGTTATAGATGTTTAGGGAACATAATCTATTCTTCAAATACTTGTTACTTGTTTGTAAATGTAACAAGTGTTTCATCTTTTGTTAAATTTCCTATTTAGATTGTAAACCACCTAACCACAACGTAAATATTTAACAAGAACTATTTATTGTTTTATTTTTAAAAATCATCGTGATTATATAATGTTTTGATTAAAGATTTCTCAAAATTTTTAATTATTTTACACTCTGTGGGAATAAAATTGTGTCACAAAGTTGTCCACGTCATTCATAAATGTTGATAAATTTGCTCGGAGTGATAATGATGGCGCCTGGGATATTAAGATAATTTTGTGAAAACTTTATCCGTGGATCCAAGTGAAAGAATCAATCAATGAATCCTAATTTGTTGCTTAGCTCGAAGTGATAATGATGGCGCCTAAGATATTAAGATAATTTTATAAAAACTTTATCCATGGATCCTTAAATCAATGAATCCTGGTTTGTAGCTGGCAAGATTTACTCGGATAAGAAAGAAGCATTAGTTTCGTTAGAACATATTTTAAAAAACAAGTTTTTTGCACTAAATTTGATAGAGCAACTAGGGCCCAACCTGATCTCAGTCGACACAGATGGACATTTTATCTTGGTCTATATCAGATTGCCTAAAACTTTACGAAAATGTCAGAGTCCAAGAATTAAATATCGAAATGTTAACTATATGTTGTAGATCTTACATCTAGCTCTAAGTTATTAAAGTTGAAAGGTATGGTATTCGTATAGGCAACAGATTTTGAGGGTCTTAGCGTTACTTACAAATGCGACCTCCGGTCTAACAAAACTCTAATGTCACATTCATAGGATTCAGAGAATACAAAAACCAAATAAAAAAATACTTGATTCAAGTACCGACCGGAGATACAAGCCGAGACGACTCAAATCGGCGGCGGTAATATATTGCAAGCCGCGCCGCCGCCGAATTCTTTCGGCTCAAAAGCTAAGCCGGCTTAAACGTAGCCGCTGATAAAGATTGGAATCGCACATGTATTTCAGAAAATAATTTCACCAATTGGAACGGAGTTGCCACCATTTCAAATTCTTATGCAAATTGAAAAGAGTTGCTACACAACATTGTGCTAATATTAAAAAAGTGAAAACTACTATAATAATGTCCATTTTCTGCAGAAAAAAAACTTATATAGAGACAGGTTTCTATATAACAGACTATTATACAGAGATTTTTCAATATAATAAACGCGTATAAGGTCAATTTCTAAAGAAAAAGTTAAATTGAGCCGACAATTTAGCTGCCGCCGATCATTTAGCATCGGCTTGTATCTGTGGTACCGACCCGTAAGTTTGACTTAATTTAAGTCTTTTGGGGTCAAAGTGATCTTACAATGTACTTAATTTGAGAATTTTCGGCTTGATCTCAAATGAAGTTTGCATTCTAATGTAAACGTATTGAATTAAGCCCGGAACGGTCTCAACTTGATCTCAATTCGTACTTGATTTCGATTTGTACCAAGAATCGGTATATTAGTACCTATACAATTAACGAGGGAGTCTAAACATATCGATAAACCTGATTCAACCTAATTCATAATTCATGATGTGATTAACAATAAAATTAAGTTTGGTTTTTATAGCAACGGAACCCATCGCCCAGATATTCTCCAATTTTATTCAGCCTATTAAGTTTTACTTAAAAACGATAGTCTCCCAAGACATGTAAAACTATACAAATAGACTCACAAGAAGATAATAAGCAATATATTATGCTCGTGAAAATATTTTATTAATATTAAATTTATAAAAATTACATTTATTAAATATTTAACAAATTAGCCTCTAAGTGATTTATGATTTCTTGATTAGACTTACAAAACACAAACAAAAAACAATAGTAATAAAAAGTAAAAATTCGATCATTAACATTATTTTAACTACAAAATTGTTTCTAAACTATTTCTGGCGCCACTACGACTGTGGCATGTGCGTTCAAAATTTTGTTCGTTGAAGTGAATTTGTAACGCTTCAGTTGTAAAAAAATTGTATTAAAAGAAATAAATAATATTTCGTTAAAAAATTTATTATTTTCAACTATATATTTTGTAAGGTTTAAGAGTAAGAGTTGGTTTGGTGTTCGTGGTTAGTTGTTGGTGGTATTTGTAGTTAATTAAAAAAGCTGCAGGGTTTCAAACACGAAAAATATGTACATATTTACACCCGTTCGTGGTCTATGAATTGCCGTGTACGTTCTTCTCTCACTCTTGCATTGTTGTTAAATTATTATTATGATTATGATTATAATTGTTATTGTTACTATTATTATTTGGTATTGTTTAACTTAAGTGAATATGGATTTTGTAGCTGCTACCAGTTTCTTAGGACTCTGACTCTAACTGACTTCCCTACGGTTGGTCTATGTTGTTTTCTTGATGCGTAAATGTTTAATTATAAATTTGTTATTCAGCTACTCTACTTGAACTATTGGTATGGCATGTTATGTTATGCATTGTGTTAGTAGAGGATCAACGAGTAGTTAGTTGGCTTATAGCTTATGGCTGGGTTTGATCTGGTCTGGTTTTTATAATTCGTTGCGTGTTATTATTATTGATCATGTCTATTTGTGCGATTATTAACGCATTCCTCAAACCTCATTAGTTGAATTGTTTCTCATGTTTTATTAACATTGTTGTTAAATACTATTTTTGTTATTGGTGTTGTTGTTGTTGCAGTAAAATATTTTTTTTTAATTTTTTAGAAAAGAGTTTGTTTAAAATTTTGAACAATGGCAATATGGTTGCATATCACAGCTGGTGAACAATAACAAGATCATCGTTATGGTGGTTTAGCTTCCCAGCGAGTACTAAAGTTTAGTTACCAAACGATGTAGGTACTTCCAAAAGAATTACATTTATCACTACTTCAAAAGTGTAGTTTTTAGCTTATGTGGAAGCGATGTTTATTGAGTTAAAAACAGAACTAGCTTTTTTCAAAAGTAGCGAACTTGGAATAAAAAACCACTTCCCTCCTATGACAAGCCTATGTTAAAAATTTTTAACTTAAAAGGCAGTAAATTTTATACCTTTGTCACTTTTTTGGAAGTTCTTTTTTGCTGGGTTTGAGCAAGCTATTAAAGCATAATGCTTTGTTGGTGCTAAACAGAAGTGGGGTGTCATAATGTCCATGGACGTTATGACACACCAAAAGTGCCATAGTGTCCATGGATTTATGACAATTTTTAAATGTCCATGGGCATTGTAACACTTTTAAAACAGAAATGTATTGTAAATTTTTTTAGAATTTAGGAAAGGGACATTCTTATCCCGAAAAGAATAGTTCCTAATTTGGTGTATGTTGCGTTTTGGATTCCTTTAAAAAAGTGTCCTGGATATCCGCCTTCGGCCGGGCGCAGGGATTTTAAACTCTGGAGTATTTGGAATACCAATTTCGCTAAATTAAGCCTTTTATGATAAATGGACTCTTTGAAAACCGTGGACTTTATGCCATTTTACTCATAGATATTGTGAAACTTTTGAAATTGTATGTCCCACTAAATCGTATTCGTAACCTTTCACAACATGTATTACAAATTCTGTCCTTTGAGCAGTAAGCATTCGGTTCTAATTGAATAATTTAGGGTGTTGACGTGTTAGTTCATGTGAATTTGGTGGAAATAGAACCCACAAACTAGAGGTTTGATAGAACACAAGCTATTAACCTACAGGAATCACACATGCCATATTCAAAGAATTTAGAATCAAATTTGAGTACCAGGTCAAAGTTTTTTACAGTCTCTTTTTCATGAACTCCAAACAATTGTAATAGCACATACTCAAAAAATCAAGTAAGCCGTACTTGAATCAATTCCGATCGGTTTCAATAGTACTTACTGTAAGTACTCTTTTACTCGAATTAAGAACAAAATACTTGAATAAAGTACGAATTAGCCAAGCACGAAAGGCTTGATTTTAGCGCAATTGACGTCTTTTTGTGATCAAATTGATCTCGGTAGATACTTTTTTAAGTATTTTATTCTTGGTTTAAGGTTGAATCCATACATGATTTATATATGTCCCGTATTGAAGTAATCTTGAATTATTGACAGAATTTAAAATGGACTCATCAAAATGATACTCCAAAGAAGATTTCTGAGAATAAAATCAGATAAATGTTAATTTTATTAAAATCGGTTGCATTCACAGTTCGAATTTTTTATAGACTACATAGAATTTTGCAGCAGTCTAATATAAAATCCATCTAAGTGCAGATATGTACATATATATAATTATACACATACAACATTTTTACATATCAAAATGTATTTTTTGTAGGTATGCACCTTATATTAGTATCACAAATATGATTTTGTCCAAAAAGCATGACGTTTTTGACTTTATCTCATTTAAATATCAGTGGTTTTCACAACATGTTGTCTACCTTTTGAATTTCTTTCGATTTTTTTTTTTGTTTTGGTTTCCTCATCTTGTGTTCTTTAGATTCTAAATGCATACGTGTCCGCATACAAAGTTTTTTTTTCACTTTTCTTAAATATTTGTTTTTTTTTTTACTTTCTGTCTTTTTTAGTAAATTCACTATCACATTATAAGTTTTATCCCCAGCATGTGGTTTTGTTAGATTTGTATGATTTTTTTATTTTTTTTCCACTCTGTTCGGTAATCGTAAAGTAGTTTTATTTATTTCCATTTTATTTTCACCTAAAGAAAAAGGTCTCGTTTTATGCTTTAGAAAAGAATTAAAGTTATTTATACAAATTATTTAAAGATCAAGTTTCATCATTTGTATAAATTTGTGGTTGGGATTTTTGCTGATTAGTTTAAATTAAACTATATTTATGAAAAGTATATAAAGGTGAAGGAAAAAGTTTGGGAAATTAAAGGTTTCATAGTCAATTTGACGCCACTCTTAAAGTACATCAAATATTAAGTTTGTTTTTTACTTGGGTTATACATACATACACAGAGGGACAAATAAATATACACGCCTGGTACCAAATTTACACCAAACTGTTTATAATTTTTCAATGTACACAGAGGGAAAAAGGATATATACACCAAATTTAAACCAAACTGTTTATAATTTTTCAATACCATTCGTTGTCAAAGTATATACATACGTACGACAACACTTTGTAATGTTGACAATGCAACGTTGTCAACATTGCAACAATTCGTTGTCGAAATCTAAATTTTATACACTTCCGTTGTCTAAATGTTAACAAACGTGGTAAGCTCACTATAGTCAACGGATTGTTTGTCAATAATGAGCTTACAACGACAACAAATTGTTGCATTGTTGTCAACATATTTATATACTTTGACAACGGATGTTATTGAAAAATTATAAACTCTTTGGTACCAGGCGTGTATATTTCTGTTTCCCTCTGTGTACATACATATATATATATTTTTACACTGGACTAGGGCTATATTTAGAATATTACTTATTTAAAACCAAATGATTTTGACTTTGGTTGGGAATAAAATTGAATGGAATCTCCCTCTCTTAATGGTACGATTATTAAACACTACCAATCTAACAATCCTATGAATGAATTTAAACCATCTAATCGATTGTTAGATCCTCTAGATCAGAGTAAAGCGATCATCCCAATGTCTGAATTCTTTCAGTCTGTAATAACAATTCATATAATATGTACAATTGTCCTCACACAGAACGAATCCCGATTAAGGCTTGGTGGAGCCCCATCGGCACTACGACGCTTTCAGATAATTCTAATTTTTAAGCTTTCCTACCGAAAACTTATGGAAATGCAGTCAGAGTTAAGCTAAACGAATATGACAGATATTTAACATAGAATTAAGGATGAGGAGATAAATTAGATTTAGATTATTTTACGTTAGAGTTTTAATTTCTTTCCAAGATTTTACGTTCAAATTTAATTCATAATTTTATTTTCTTTTCTTACAGCTTATGAAGGTGAGTCCAACCAAAATAAATTTTTCTTTAATTCAAAAAATTATTTACTTTGAAAATTACAATTTTGTTACGCTCAAGTAGGGGGTGACACAATATAATTTAAGACAAACAAATCATATTTATTTTTTGTCCCTACAAAACTCTGAAAACAACAAAACAAACAATAGAAAACCTGACAGACGGACTGAATGACGCAAACATAAAAATCGATTGAAAAACTGACGACTACAAAAGCCGACAAGATCAAAAAACCGACAAAACAATTGTATTTATAACAAGATACAATATGAGAAGATGTCAAATATGACGACATTAAGAAACATAACTGAAATTTAATTTTACAAGTGTTGTCCGATGTCCACTCTGTAAATGCAATGCAAACACATTTTCAAAACAAAGGACCAAGTAAGATAGTCGTACGATCATTGAAGGTCAGTAGAGTAACTAACCTTGCTGGCATATATTATGCAATAGTTTTAAGAGCTTCTTTTCAATCATGTTAAAAGAAAATAAGGTATACGACAGTAGGCTGAAAATTAAGTGATGACAATATGTGTACTAGTATGATATAGTAGTTTTGTGATCTTTATAAGATAGGTTATATCCAAAATTTACATTTAGGCCGTTATTCCAACCTTATATAGAGATCTATGAAACCATTGTACAAATCTATGAAACCATTGAACAAAAATACAATGTTTACAAACACAATGTCCCGAATACACAGTTTCCTATTAGTGTTTCTGAACTATGTAATTCCTGAAATAACATCACAATATTTGGGTAGGATTTTAGTGGTCCTACTCTTTAAATTGTTTTTAATTTTCAGATCGCCCTCGTATTGTTATAAGAGTAACAGTCAATGTGTTTGTTTTTAAACAATGTTTAATACCGTATCCCAAAAAAAATCAGTAACAAAAATGACCACTTGAGATTAAAGACCGATTATCGACATTTGTTGCAATCTGAAAGTCAACAAAAGGAGAAAGCAGCCGAAATACACACATGCAACCATAACCAAGTAACAAAAAAATATCAAGTGCTCAATTTCCAATGATTCTTAGTAAAATGATCGTAATGTTTGTTTTTTTTTACTTAAAATTCATAAAATTTCATTTATTGAAGCCGAAAAAATAATTTAAAATTCCAAAAATTTATAGGAAGTCGTCAGTCAGTCTTTTCTACTCGTATTATTTTTTTCAGTTTATTGTTGGATTTTACGTAGTTTTGTTAAGTTGCGGTGAATAACAAACATTTACGCATGCGCCGTGACACTTATTTGACATTTTATGTTAAAATGAAAATACAATAACAACAACCAGCAACCAACCAACGAACAACGTCAATGTCAGCTACAACATTAAAGGAAGCTGTTGGTCATGAAATCTTTACCGTAATAAATCTTTTAAATGTTGTTTTATCATTTCAAACCATTTCATCTGAAATTTTCCATGTTTAATGGGCTGCCAAAGGTCTTAAACAAACACAACAATTCACCTGTTTGATTATAGTTTTTTTCCTGTTGCAATGTTAAAGATCTGTAACTAAACATACTTGTTTGTAGTTATTTGTATAGAATGTAAACAATTCCGGCACAAGTTTGTAATTTTACACGACCTTTTTGGTTGTTGACGTTTTAAATAGTTGGGCGAACTCGTAATTATAACAATTTTCTAACATTGTAAACTACTACTGCCACTTTGTTGTCATTACTTAAATTTTAGGAGTAGTTGTTTATTTTATAGAGAGATTCTTAAGAATTATTTTTAATAAACATTTTATGAGTTCTTTTAGACTTAATAAAAACCTTTTTTTTAATACCGGAAAAGCACTTTATTGTGCGTAAGTCCACCATCATTATCAGACAAGTGTCAAACATGAAGTGTACCCAAAACAAGACACTTTTCACCTTGTGTTTATAAAAAATTTGTTTTATTCTTTGTTTTTAGTGTAAATTACACTCATTAAACGCGTGTGGTCTGGCAGTTTATGTTCCTAATTGGACTCTTAATTTTATTTGTCGAAATAAATAAAAATATTCATGTTAAATCATATTATTTAATTATTCCAAGAAGCCCAAAAAGCGTAATTTTCATATACGTAACTATTTCTTAAAAACAAATAAAGTTTTATTCCTTTCAGAATTTCTTTCCTTCTTTATTATTTCGAATTTAATATTGTTATGAAACTCTAGATATTGATCAAACTATTTTTCAAAAGAAGCGCACAATACATCTCGTAATTTTAAAAGGTTTTCATTCAATCATGTCTGGAAAGTCCATGTGAATAGTAATTATACTTTTAGTTCCGAAAAATCAATAATCCAGGAATTTAGTTAATATGTTAGTTAATAGTTTAATATATATATTAAGTATATATACTGAATACAGAAAATTTAATTAAAATTTTTCTACTAGACAAAAAATTAATTAAATTTACAAAACTAAGTAATTAAAACAAATCATTTTTCGACAAGTTGTTTTGTAAACAAATTTTTTAAAATGACAGGTTTTGCCAAAAAATGCAAAAATTTTCTCTAACAACTGTCTAAATAAATATTCAAATATTCTTAGTTATTTGAACTCTATAATTGGTTGTTTGAAAAATATATCAGCTAATATTTTTTTGTTTTATTTTTGCTTATGTCTGTGTTTCTTTTTGGTTTTTAATTAATTTTCATAACCATTAACCAGTCTTTAACCTCAGCTGGTGGTAGTTTAAATATTATAAATATTGAGAAACGAAAAAAGCACAGCAACAGCCATCTCATCACATAAACTACGCCATTTTATAGCGCCATCACTCATTTTAGTCTTTGGCTGTAGATTTTTTACTTCATGTTTTTTTTTTTTTGCTGCTGCAGTTGTTGTTATTATTGCAACAGAGAATATGTCCAAGTAGACACTTCATATTCATGGACAAACATCAACTAATCTTTCATTACAACTGTGCAGCCTTAAATTCACACTTGCGTCATAAATACGTTGCACTTTTGTGTCTTTTAATATTTTGTATGCGTATGCATGCGTTAGCTTATAAATAGATAGAGGGTCGGGCGACTGGACGGGCAGACGGACAATTGCATTTGGAGACGTCGTCCAATGCATGTTTGAGTATGTAGTGTCTGACAGGACGGCATGCGCAATTTTCTTAAAAGCTGTAGGTAGGAATCATATGTATTATATAGAAAGTATTTTGTTGCACGGTGTTGTAAGAGCCATTATGAACTCGTTGTAAGAGTCATTATGAACCTGTGTTAATTTTTTCTTTATTTTAATAATAATAATTATTATTTTGAACTACCGTGGTGCCAATGGTGTTAAATAAAAAATTAATAGTTAAATGTTGCTTTAAGACTATTGCAATCACTATGTGAGCAACTAGAGAGAAATAACACTAGCTGAACTGAACTAGAACTGAACTGAACTAGAACTGAACTAGAACTGAACTAGAACTGAACTAGAACTGAACAAGAACTGAACTAGAACTGAACTAGAACTGAACTAGAACTGAACTAGAACTGAACTAGAACTGAACTAGAACTGAATTAGAACTGAACTAGAACTGAACTAGAACTGAACTAGAACTCAACTAGAACTGAACTAGAACTCAACTAGAACTGTACTAGTACTGAACTAGTACTGAACTGGAATTGAACTAGAACTGAACTAGAACTGAAATAGTACTGAACTAGAACTGAACTAGACAGAACTAGAACTAAACCAGAACTGAACTAGAACTGAATTAGATCTCAACAACAATTCCGTAATTTTATGTTTTTGATTTGATCCATGTTTTTTGTTTAATTGGAGAATGTTATCGCAATGACACATAAACTAGACCATTCAATTTGTTGTAACAAGAAAACCTCCAAAAATTTCGTGTCAATGAAATCAACATACATATTGTATGTACTGTAAATCGTTTGTTGCGGCTTTTCTTTTTCAACTGCAAAAACAACCAAATATTTGTAATGTTGCGAGTAAGCAAAAAAGAAAACAGTACAACAACAATTGCGTGTGAAACAAAGACGTCAAACTAGACTCAGAAATAATCTATTGTATAGACTGGACGAACATGTAAATGTCTAAACAGCTGAAAATACAACAAAGAAACAAAAACAACACAACAAAAAAAGTTACCAAAAAGGTTGCCGACAATCAGTCCAAATAATGCCATGGCACCGTGAAGCGGCGATCATCAGCAACCGCGTCTAGATTATGGAGATGGTAAACAGGCATCTCCCTGCATAAACTCCATCTACACACATTCAAATAAGATGCTTCAATATTGAATGAATGGATGAATGTCTGTATGTTGCATGAAAATCGACAGTGATTAGGACGTGTATGTAGATGGGAAAGAAGAACATTGATTTATCACAAATAATTTATCACTCATTAGGGAATGCATTTTAGGTGAAAACCAAAAACATAGACTGCGCCTTCTTTAGAGATTTACATTGATTTTTTTCTCCGCTCTTGTTGTAGTTGTTGCTGTTGTCGTTTTCTCTGCATATTTAATTTACTAAAACATTTAAAGGCGTTGAAAGGTGTAGTAGAAAAGATATTTCTTCAAATGCAAAATATCCACCATGTATGTATGTATGTTAGCTAGACATGGTACATCATGATGAGGTTGTTTATAGAAACGTTTTTAATATTTTGTAGCAACTTTTTTTTCCTAAACTTCTCCATTCCATTTCAATGTATGTAAATTTATGCCATAAAACCTGTTGCATTGACATTTATAACCAACCATTGGCATCTATCAGTTGTATGGTCAGTTCAGTTCTTTAGGGGAAAAATGAATAGCTGGGGTCAGGAAAAAAATTAATTCAATACGATGTTTTTCAAGTATACACTTAAATGAGTAGAGGCATACAAAGTTTATAATTAATTTCAGAGAAAAGGTGTTTAGAATCGATTGAATAACTTTGAATATATTGTTAACTTTAAATGAAATAATATCTTTCAGTGGGATTTTATATATGATTAAACTGTTGAAAATATATAAATGGGGACTTTTCGGCAAATTTTCCTAGAACCTAGAGATATGCATGAAAATTTAGAAAATTGGACTTTCTAATATTGAAGATACATAGTATGGATATAGTTAGTTATATTATAAGACTAAAGAACGAGGACCGTAACAAGTTTTAAAATCATTATTATTTCTAATTAAAAAAAAAAATAATTTCCTTCAAAACTTAAACTAGAAATTCTGTCTACCCTCAACCAATAAACATTTATTTGTCGCTTGCTGCTTTAGTTAAGGCTTAAATATTTTCTTTTAGCTTTAGATAATACAAAAACCTGTACAACTAATAATCATTAACAATTAAGATAATTTGTTGGCATTAATATTGCTTGAATTTGCAATTCGTTTATACATAGTTTTTCTACTCTACAGATTGGCGTTTTTTTCGCTGTTTTTTCGTCAATATATTTTTTTAAAAAGCATGTAATACAACTTTTGATTGGGAATTACTACCTCAGCTCCTGCCTAATCTCATTGATTGGTTGGCTTGTTGAGTATTTTTTTTATATATAAAAAATTTTGCATTTCGTATGACAAAACTACTTGTTGTATTTTATAATTATGCCAAGTTAAGTTTGTGTTATTTGAAAGCTATAAAAAGTACATTTTAATGATACTTTTAGTTTCGCTTTGTAGTCATATTTCTTAAGGGGAAAGAGTCAGTTGGAAAGGGGGGGCAGACAATGTCTATTTGAGTGTTTAAAATCTGGCGACTTTTGCCATGTCTGTAAAAGGTATTGGGGAAACAAAACTACTTAATAATCTTGCTAATATTGTATTATAGTATTATAGCCGTCGTATACAATACAATTTTTTTCTATGATATGACTGCGAGTATATAAACTTAATGGACAAGTGGTATTGTTAATGTGACACATTGATTGACATTTAGCTATTTTTGTTGAATGAAATTATTATTTTGTTTTTTAAATAATGAAAAATCTTAATTGCACCCACTTAAAATGAAATTTATATGATTTCTTTGTAGTTGAAGTTTTCATAAAAATCACTTTTAAAACATTAAAGTGAATTTATTTAAATATGAATAATTTGTAGAAGAATTTGTTACAATAATAATTTTTGAAATATTTAACCCAATTGTTTATTAAACAAAAAACTCATATTCGTGATTAAAAACAAATAAAAATTGCGTTCAATATTTTTTTCGGTATTTTTTTTTCACAAGAAATAAATGTCGATGGTGTAGAAATCAATCTGTATGCAAATTGTTTTCAATACAAAATAACAAAATACAACAAGATATTGATCTTTGCCGACATAAAATGTTAGACACAAAATTAAAAAAAAAAAATTAAACGCCCTGATTTCCCCCCACTTGACAAATGTAAATAACGCAAAACAAAAAGCTTGATTTTTTTTTATATTAAATATTTCTATTAAAAGGTTCGTTCGTCAAACAAAATACCAAAAGCGGCACTTAAGGCTAAAAATATATAATATTTTTTTAAAGTAAATTTTGTTTAAAAAAATACACAAAAAACAAATGTTATAGAAAAATACTATAAAAAATGTTAAAATGCGTTTGACAAAACAGCGCCATAGAAAAGCCAGCAAAAGCGTACGCAATGTACTCAAAAGCGACATACATACAATATACTTCAAACGTGTGAGCATTTATGGTTAATTGAATATTGTTTGAATACAAAACTATTATAACAAAAAATATGAATAATATGAAAAAAATCATATCATAGATCAAATATCAATAATAACAAAAGCTGTTAAGGCTACAATACAAAAAAAAGAAACCTTAAAGAAATTGTACACGATGATCCATACAAATCCAGAAAAAATATTGTCTACTCATGCTACATCCAAAGAACAAAAATGAAACCCCATCTTAATGGAAGAACAGATCTACAAACGATTCTCATTCTTTTACGAGTACTCACTCAACTTTTACTAACAGATAACAGACATTTAGGCGTTTTCGTATGAATATTGTTCAGTTATAATCTCTTAAGGAAAAAAAAAAGAGTTAAGTGCAAAAATTCTACTTTAAGCCAAATTATTCAAAAAGCCAGTAAGAAGTATAAGAGTAAAGAACACAGATCTTAAAAAGTGTTAAGAATTCAATTAAAACCACATTTTTGTTGCTTTTTTATGTATTTGTTTTTGAAAAAAGCCGCCCATATTGTATTCAAAAATATGGTGACGATGATGTTTATGATGATTAAGATGACGATAAAAATTGTTTTTAAATTCTATAAAAAATATGTTTTTAGTCAGAAATCTAAATCGAAGTTATAAGGTTATAGAATATAAATATCATAGGTTTGTTGTTGTTGTTTAAAGGTGTTTAAAGTTCTTTTAATACAGAATTCTGTCATATTTGTACATAAATGATTTTAAAAGTACATACATATTAAGAAATTTATTTATAAGACATTTAGATACATAAGTACTTCCATGAAGCAATAATAAGAACAACAATTTCAACGACATCTATAACAGCATACCGATCAATCTTATCAATTTCGTTCTATAGGTTTGTGTTTTTAAAGTACTGTTTTTTAGGAATACAGTGGGACAAGTAATTAATCGCATGTGAAATTTTTAGTGAAGATTTTATTATTAAAAGAGAAGATATGTATATAGAACCGATTACGAAGCACTTCTATAGTCGGTTAAAAAAAATACGATTACTTGATGTCCGAAAATTATACTACATATTTAGTTTTTCATCAAAACTAAAAAAACTAGAGACTAGTCTAGTCTATAGCCTAGTCTATAGTCCAGTCTATAGTCTAGTCTATAGTCCAGTCTATGGTCTAGTCTATAGTCTAGTCTATAGTCTAGTCTACAGTCTAGTCTATAGTCTAGTCTATAGTCTAGTCTATAGTCTAGTCTATAGTCTAGTCTATAGTCTAGTCTATAGTCTAGTCTATAGTCTAGTCTGTAGTCTAGTCTATAGTCTAGTCTATAGTCTAGTCTATAGTCTAGTCTATAGTCTAGTCTATAGTCTAGTCTATAGTCTAGTCTATAGTCTAGTCTATAGTCTAGTCTGTAGTCTAGTCTATAGTCTAGTCTATAGTCTAGTCTATAGTCTAGTCTATAGTCTAGTCTATAGTCTAGTCTATAGTCTAGTCTATAGTCTAGTCTATAGTCTAGTCTATAGTCTAGTCTATAGTCTAGTCTATAGTCTAGTCTATAGTCTAGTCTATAGTCTAGTCTATAGTCTAGTCTATAGTCTAGTCTATAGTCTAGTCTATAGTCTAGTCTATAGTCTAGTCTATAGTCTAGTCTATAGTCTAGTCTATAGTCTAGTCTATAGTCTAGTCTATAGTCTAGTCTATAGTCTAGTCTATAGTCTAGTCTATAGTCTAGTCTATAGTCTAGTCTATAGTCTAGTCTATAGTCTAGTCTATAGTGTAGTCTATAGTGTAGTCTATAGTGTAGTCTATAGTCTAGTCTATAGTCTAGTCTATAGTCTAGTCTATAGTGTAGTCTATAGTGTAGTCTATAGTGTAGTCTATAGTCTAGTCTATAGTCTAGTCTATAGTGTAGTCTATAGTCTAGTCTATAGTCTAGTCTATAGTCTAGTCTATAGTCTAGTCTATAGTCTAGTCTATAGTCTAGTCTATAGTCTAGTCTATAGTCTAGTCTATAGTCTAATCTATAGTCTAGTCTATAGTCTAGTCTATAGTCTAGTCTATAGTCTAGTCTATAGTCTAGTCTATAGTCTAGTCTATAGTCTAGTCTATAGTCTAATCTATAGTCTAGTCTATAGTCTAGTCTATAGTCTAGTCTATCTAGTCTATAGTCTAGTCTATAGTCTATCTATAGTCTAGTCTATAGTCTAGTCTATAGTCTAGTCTATAGTCTAGTCTATAGTCTAGTCTATAGTCTAGTCTATAGTCTAGTCTATAGTCTAGTCTATAGTCTAGTCTATAGTCTAGTCTATAGTCTAGTCTATAGTCTAGTCTATAGTCTAGTCTATAGTCTAGTCTATAGTCTAGTCTATAGTCTAGTCTATAGTCTAGTCTATAGTCTAGTCTATAGTCTAGTCTATAGTCTAGTCTATAGTCTAGTCTATAGTCTAGTCTATAGTCTAGTCTATAGTCTAGTCTATAGTCTAGTCTATAGTCTAGTCTATAGTCTAGTCTATAGTCTAGTCTATAGTCTAGTCTATAGTCTAGTCTATAGTCTAGTCTATAGTCTAGTCTATAGTCTAGTCTATAGTCTAGTCTATAGTCTAGTCTATAGTCTAGTCTATAGTCTAGTCTATAGTCTAGTCTATAGTCTAGTCTATAGTCTAGTCTATAGTCTAGTCCATAGTCTATTCTATAATCTAGTCAATAGTCTAGTCTATAGTCTAGTCTATAGTCTAGTCTAGACTCTAGTCTAGGCTATAGTCTAGTCTTTAATCTAGTCTATAGTCTAGTTTTTAGTCTGGTCTATAGTCTAGTCTATAGTCTGCTTTATAGTCTAATCTCTAGTCTAGTCTAGAACCGACTATATATGTGTAAGCTATAGACTAAACTATAGATTGGTTAGGACTTAGACATCAAATTTGCATTGTTCAGATTACATTTGATCCATGTTCTGCTGAGTTTCTACTAAATTTCGACAATGATATCTCATACAACAACAATTCCATTTTAAATTCGAACAAAATTTTAAATTCGAAAAAACTTTGGCAACCCTATAGCATTAAAAGTGCTTAAAAATGTCATAAAGTTTATAAAAATTCATATTAAAAAATATTTCTTAACATAGAATTTTCGAAATGTCCCACTGTTGTTTAAAAACATATTAGCGAGTATCCTATAGACATCTTATACATTTATGTTATACAGTCTGTCACTTTAAGAAAAACAAAACAAAAAATGCTATTAACCTGATTTTCAATCATGGTTCTTTCTTACAGATATTTGTTGAACAACAAAAACAAAGACCCACATTATTATCTGGTAAAAGTATCTTAACTCCTATTAAGAAGGCATAAGATAGGTTGTCCGTAATAACTAAACTCTTCTCCATAACACTATGAATGTCCCTTTTTACCAAAAACTTGAAAAAAAATCCAATGACGAAAAATGATTGTATTTTCTAAAAGGTTTCCATCTAAATCAATTTAATTTGTATTTTTTGTTTTTTTTTTTGTTTTATGCCACAAAACAAAGCAATCATTTTTGATGATATCGTTGTAATCTAAATGTAACTATTAGATAAAGTCTCTGTTTCTTGATTTGAGAAGAGAACTACAGTCAACTTTATAAGGGCGATTGTCTTTTCTTTAAAGCAGGTACATTAATTGTTTCTCTTTAAAAAAAGGAATTTTAAATTAAATTTAACGATGTGTTGCTTTCAGAAGGCGGTAACGGATTATGGTTTTTCTTTTTATTCATGTCTTTTCTGACTTCTAAGCCAGACAAAAGTGCGTCTTTTTCAGTCTTTTTGATTGTTTCCAAAGAACTGGCAAATGTTTTGAAATTCTTTAAATTTAAATGAAGTTATCGCCCGCAATTTTAATCTGTTTTATTGTTTCTATTTTCAAGGGTCAATGCTATTGACTTTTACACATCAAAAATCATCAATATTCGTGCAGAGATTTGATTTTGATGGAAATTTTTATTTTTTAAAGTGTTCATTAAGTGTATGTTGTAGTAAAGATACAGGTCTTTTAATTTGTTTGACCACCAACCAACCACTATTATTTTTACAATAAATTTTCATGATATTTTTTTTGTTCAATTACTAGGGTCTTTGCTACCCTTATGGTTTTTATACCCACTGTATGTTTGCTCTTTTGTTGAGTACTTTATAAAGATCGTTACTTTATAATTATATGTTTCAGTTTCGAAACTGTCAATTTTTGTGATGACTGTTTGATTGATTTCTGTGAAAAGTAATCAGCGGGAGGGGACTTTTAAATCTTTTGTTTAATGTGTATAGAAAATAGTTTTAACATTTGCAATTTTATTTCTTTAGTGTTAATTAAGATATTTTAATGGAAATTGTTGAGGAACTACTTTTAGAGTTTTTTTTTTTTTTTAATTTTAACAAAATTTCTATAACAAGAAAATTGTTAATTACGGAATAAAAATTTGTTATTTCAAAACAAATACTTTTATACAAATAAAGATTTAGGAAAATTTTCGCAATTTACTAAATAAAAAATTTTTTCTTTACAGAGTTTAAAACACTAACTTTTTTCTACGAAAAAGGTTCTTTATACCCTTAGTGCTCAGAACCCAATCGATTTAGAATCATTTGCTGTGCAAAACATGTGAGCAAGGTATAGGCCTCAATTTTCAAGATATTTTGCCGAAATTTGGAACATACGTGCTCTTCTGTCCATGAACGACAAAGCTTTAGGCTTTTTAGTTCATATCTACAACAACTATGCTAATATCTCTTTAGAAATCGGCACAACGTCGGCACGGTCATTTTTGCTTATAATGGGCTGAATCGCTAAAGTGGGCATGGCACTTTCCTTATTAGAAAATATTAAATCAGTATATCTGAGAAAATATAACAGTCGGAACCACTTTAGTGTCAATATGATTATTTAGGATAAAAAGTGGTTGGACTAGCAACAGGGGGGGGCGAGGCACCTTCCATATGTATTTAAAAAAATACAAAAATCCGTTTATCTATGGGAGCTAGAATCTTCAAACTTTGCACGAAGAACTTTAACATCCATGTAAAGATTTTGGGTAATAAATTGGCGGACTACCAATAAGAGGAGCGGCACCTCCCATATGAATTAAATGCAAAAATTCGTTTATCTGGGAAACTAATGGAACTAGATTCTTCAAATTTTGCAGGAAGAACTGTAATAGGCAGACTTTCATTAGGGGAGATGTTGTTTGGAAATCTTCAAAATCGTTAAGTGGGTTTTTTATTTATATTGCTTTTAGGGTATCAAAGTAAACTGGGTATTGCTAGTTTTCTGTATAAATAAACCAGAAAATCCTGAAGTTTTCTAAAAAATTAGTCTTTGAAATATAACTTTAATTTGCTGATAGCTTCCCTTAAAAGTTTCATAACAAAATAGTCAAGTGTCTGTTTGCCCCCAAAACTGAACAAAAAATCTTTCCCATAAATTTCCCTAAAGAAAGAAAACGAATGCAGTGATACCCACCAAAAACGCTCTTATCATTTAACATACACTTCATTTCTGGCACTTCCATATGGTTTTTAAAAATTACTACTTGCTTATCACATGATGTATTTGAAATATTTAAAATTCCCATTAAAATAATCACATACAAGGTCTTAAATTTTCTTTTTCCAAAACTTGATACGAAACAAAGAGAAAATCCCAACGAATAATTATAACAAAGAAGAAAAAAAGATCAAACATTTAATCACAAACATTGCCATTGAACCGAAACTATAGAAAATATATTTTAAAACATTCGATAGCCCTACTCTCTCACATACTTAATTTACAAAACGAGAAAATTATCAATAAAACGATTTGACTGTATATATAGATGATGGGTTGGGGTCGCTTTTTCAAATCATATTTATTCGAGTGGCTCATTTCAATCATAAGCAAATTAGATTTTTTCAACAATAACGTAAATTATTATTTTTATTTAAATAATAACAACAAGAAATACAATAGTGTTTTCATGTGATTCATATTCAAATCATAATTTTCCTGGTATTCCATTTCATTCCAAGAGAAAGAGTGTTGGGAATTTTAATAGTTTTCTTATTTTCATTTTAATTTATTGAAATGTTGCATTTAATTTGTTTTGTTTAAAAAAACTTACAAATTATTTCAATTTTATTTAAAACTAAAACGAGATATTGTTGTTATTGTTCATTTAAATAAAAGAATATTTTTTGGTCTGTTGCTGGGGCTGTTAAGTTTCTTTCTTGTTATTATATGAAAGTTAATGATGGTATTTTTACGATCGTAATAATCGTTATGATTATTAGTTTTATGACCAACATTATCATTTTCAGCAGCAACAGCAGTAGTGGTAGAGTAGCAGCTTGATGGTGGCGTTATTAATATTCATATTTCCAATATTATAGTTTTCTTTTTCGTGATCATCATCATTGTGATTAACGTAACACTGTGTTAACACTGGCTTAATGATGAAGAAAACAACATGTTGTCAACGCTTCATATTGCTTATTGTGCCGATATATTTTTTGAAATTTAATTTTATTTTGTAATTAACTGGCTTGTTAAGATATTTAATAGTTTTTAAACAGAATTAAAATGGAAATTTTTTACACGATCGTTTTGCGGTTGTAAGATTAAAACAAAATTAGATCCCGTCAAATAAATTCTTATGGAGGTAAACAATCAGATATGTATGTATATGCTTTTAGCACTATCGCTTACGAACAGTTCAGTTTTAAATATTCCTGTCAGCTTGAGTAATTTACGTTCTTTCACTCAAAGAAGAAGATCAAATATTAAAATTATATTCTAAGCTTTCATATTTAGCTTTAATTTAAATTCTGGTTTCTATTTAAATTAAAGCAAAAATTCAAAATATTTTTAAAAAAATAATACATATCAAAACAAAATAGGAATTTATAATGAGTCTGATGAGATCTTAAGTTATTTTTAAACTTTTGAGTTTGTTTATCAAACAGATTTGTTGCTTTTATAACAATTCCCTAAAATGAAAACAAATATTCAAATAATTATAATATTTAATTGTTTGCTTTGGTAACACTTTATAAATTAAAAACATTTCATTAATGGCATGCATACTTTTTTATCTTAAAAAGTTGACTCTATTTGTCTTCACAAAATGTCTATTTTTAGTCATCTGAAAAAAAACCAGTCAGCTAATTCAAAGATACTAATTCAGTCTTTTGTTTAATTTAAATCGATTTTCAAATTTGAACTTTAAGGTTTCTTTTTTTGTATTATTTTGTTTTCTGAATTTTATTTAATTTATTTCTTTCTCCAAAGTCGTATTTTAATTTTATAAGTAATTTGTTTTACTCTGTCAATATAGATCATTTGTTTTATTGTTTAGCTTTTATGACCATTTGATCTAATAATAAAAAGGCCATAACTCTTCCGATACGAAATCATGGTCATTCTCTTTATTCTCTATATGTATATGTGTGTGAGTTGATATTGGCTTGGCGCACAGTAGCTTGATTGGCGATATAATTTGACAGTTTTCGTGTGTTTGTGTGATAAATAAAAAATGATACTGAAGGAATTCAATAATAATAATAATAATAATAAATAAATACATTAATTTGTATTTAAATAATTTATAACCCAAAACCGTAAGCTAATAAATGTTAACAAAAAACTTTGTAGTAGTTTTACAAGACTATCATTTATTTTAGCAATAGTTGTCAAAATTATGTCACTTTTTGTTTGATTTCTGAATGTGGTTTTATGTTGTGTTTTGTTCAAATTTAACGATTTGATTGACAAGTTGGTGGTATAAGTTTTTTTTTGGCCTAGGTCAGTTATCGAATTAAATATTTAGGTTTATGCTGATTTTGGGGAATTTATTTTAAAATTTCACTTATATGTATGCAAGAAACGGCACAACATAAATGTTGTTATCTAGTGTTTTCATTAATCCATATTATTATATTTTGTTAAAAATCGTTTAGTATTCATTTTTAAATAGCCAAACTAACGTTTTTATAAAATTGTTTAAAAGTTGAAGTTAAGACAATAAATATGCCTTAAACTAGTAGGAAAGTATCGTTGGTCATGGCCGACTATATGATACCCTACACCATGAGTATATTTTAAAAATTATTTATTTTTCATAAAGAAACTTTTATGTTGAATTTTTCCTTAATTCCGATGTATTTAAGCAATTAATTGATGAAAAACAACTTTTCTAAAAGAGGCTTTATATGGGAGTTAGGATCAAATATCGGCCGTTCCTCAACAAATTGGGAGGAGCGATGTATTTTTATATAAATGTTAGTTATGCTGAATTTCATCGCGATACTGAAGGTTATAAGTAAATTTTTAGACGTTTAAGCTAATTTTTAAAGGAGGGGTCTGTATGGGGGCTAAAGTCAAACGATGGCTGATCCTTATACAAATCGGCATGGTCATTTATGCCTATATAAAACTAAATTGTGCAAATTTTTGGAGAAATAGTAGTATATTTGACGTAGTTAAAAACCCCAAATCGGAAGGGCAAGTTGTATAGGGGGTTAGGTGAAATAATAGACCGATTTCAACAATTTCAATAGACATCGTCCTTGGCGAATAACTCGTATGGTCTAAGTTTTATCAAAATATCTTAAAAATTGTGGCCTGTAACTTGCGCACAAGGTGCAAGCCGTCCGTCTTTCCAGCAAACCGGACAGACTGACGGATGGATGGACGGACGGACATGTCTTAATCGACTCAGAAATTGATTCGAAAGTCGATCGGTATTCTTTAAGGTGGGTGTAGGGCCAATATTTTTGTGAGTTACAAAAATCAGCACAAACGCATAATACCCTCCCCACTATAGTGGTATCGGTTATAAAAAGTGTTAAGGAAATCCTACTGAACTACAGATGACATGTCGAATATGTCAAAGTGTTCATTGAAATTATAACACTTTTAAAAGTCCATGTGACACTTTTGAACCAAAAATTTATTGCGATATATCTTCAGATTTTGGATATATACATATGTATATGGCCTAATTGTAACCCATGGACTTTATTTTACTATGCTTATCGCATTTGAACATAACAGTTGACTTTGACTTTTTCGATAAAATGCGATTGTTCGTAATTTCGATTTATAGAACCCTACTACATATAAAGAGTCTTCTTCTATAAACCTCTGTAATACTCTTATAGTATGTACAGTGGACGTCCACTAGTACGAATTATATAGTGTCAGGCCCTTTCGTAATACCGAAAAATTCGTATTATTGAACAACACATTTTGTATGTTTAAATTCAAATAATACACATAAAATATTGGATTTTATTTATTTTTGTTTTATTTTTCATGAAAAATTACATAACGGAACAAAATATAATAAATGTGTATTATTTTAAATAAATTTCTTGTACATAAACAGGCATAAAAGGGACATATTTACGTATATGAATTGTTAATTTTGAAAGTATCGTGAGTCCAATAGTTGAAATGAGATATATGTAGAAGGTTTTAAATTTTAATGTTTTTAAAATGATGTGTACCACAATTTGCAATTTACATATGTGTTCTAAAATGTATTAAAATCTTCAGATTACATAAAACTTTTATTAGAAACTTGAATGGAATATACCACAATTCTCTAATTTATAATTTTCTCTTAAAAATTAGAATAGTTATCCTTAAACCCATTGTTTGGATGTGGAGTCACACTACTTTCAAAATTAACAGTTCATACATACATATGTATATAAATATCATTTTACTTATTAAAAAATCCATCATTTATTGTTCTCAGCAGAGTTATTGTCGGGAACTAATAAAATACTTTCCTCATTGGCGTTATCATCCAATTTAATTTCTTCTTCTCCAATAAAATAAATTAATAACACTAAATAATTGTTGATTTGTAAATATACATGCAGTAAATTGTGTGTATAGGATTTTTAAAAATACAAAACACTTGTAATAAATACAAAAAAACTTCAAAATTACTGAGCTTAAGGAATGATACCGAAATAATAAAATAAAAACATAATAAAAACTTCATTCATACGTAAATAAAACCAAAATTTCCATAAAAAATGCGTTATTCGTACTATCGAACAGAAAAATTTTGACTTTATTCGTACTATAGAGTAGACAATGCAACAATTTTGCCATTCGTATTATTGGATATTCGTAATAAAGAGTATACGTACTATTGGACGTCCACTGTATATGGCAATTTTATGAAAACAAACAAAATTCAAAATAAGTTAATTGATAATGATACACGTAAAGTTACAACTCTGTATTTTAAGAATTTCCTGTTGAAATAAAAAGCTTCCTTAAAATAACAATATTCAACATTTAAAAGATAAACGATAATTACTATAATATGCCATTAAGAAAACTAATCAATAACAAAAAAAAATGTCTTTAAAATTAAACATAAAAGAGCAACTACATATTAAAATAAAAAAAGAGCTAAAAACTAATGCAAACAAAAAAGAACGCATAACAATGCCACACAAAAATTATAATTAATTGGCAACACTTAAATTTCGATTATTCCTTTAATTACCAACCGAGTGTCCCCAGCTGTTTTGCATAAACAATACAACAAAAAAATTAATACAATAAACTATTTAACACAAAGAATAAAAATAAAATTCCCATTGAAACGAATCCAATCAAACAAACTGGCAATAAATTCCAAAAACAGTGGGATTAAAAAACACTCACACACTTACATAAGTATATAAACTGAAATCAAAAAAAAAATATATATAATTTTATGAAATAGTGCTAAATACAAAATATTACGCGATATTTGCGAGCAACACTGCAAATCATAAAATCAAAAACGAAGAAAATTATACAAAATCGAAAACATGGAATCGTCACTTTAAAAACCAACGTAATACATTTAAATTAAGGCTCTCGGGATATAAATAATCATTTTTGAATTGATTTTATTAATACAACAAAAAAAAGCAACACCAACTACAATAACAACAAATATACACTCATACATACATAAGTAAGTATGTATAAAACCATTCAACTTTTAAACATATTCACTGAACCAAATACAATTTGATTTGAATATTTTATTCGAAATTCGAATTATACGAACCAAAAAGAAACCAACAAAATTGAGGAACAACCACACGATCGATGTACGAGGAGAAAAAAAACGCAAATTTAACACAGCAGGATGTAAAATTTCAAAATCTGACCGCGTTTCTTTTTGTGTGAGTTGCGTGATGTAGTGTAATCGTCATGCGCCTGCTGTTAATCTCACTAGGTTGTGTTTTTCTTTCTATACTTTTTCATCTTTTCGTTCAAGTGAAATATCTCCTCCACTAGAACAACAACAACAACAATTTAGAACCAATTCTACAAGCTCGCCCTGACTGTCTGGTCATCCATACCGTCCGTCTTGATTGTTTGCTTGTTGGTGTCTTGTTGTTGTATATGAAAGAGAGTGTATCCTTTGATGTTTGATGTCATGTGGTGGTATCACTTGCAAATGTTTCGAGATTTGTTTTTATTTTTTAAAAAATATTCTCGAGATTCATGCCTTTATAGACTCGTATATTTAAATTCTATATTGCGATTTGATACGTTTATAAAATATATTGAAGCGATAATGGATTTGAAGCAAATGAGCTTTTTAGTTTAGTCTTGGGAAAAAAACGAAAACATTTTTTTTATTTTTCTTTGGTGTTTATTTTACTTTTTTGTTGTTATTTAAATAAACAACAAATTAAAATATTGAAAAAAAATCTTAATGTAACTGAGTTACCAGTTTGACCATGTAGTCTAATGCAAATTTTGCTGTTTATATGCCAAGGAAGGTAAGAATTGCACAAAATTCATGATCGTACATACAACCGCAAAGTTTAGATGTTAAAGTTCTTGAACAACTTAACAGATTTTACTGTAAAAGTTATTGAATTTTAATTAAAATGTAATTTTTAGAAAAATTTTATTCAGTAAGTTTCTTTAAGAATTGAGATTTAAATTTTTGAACCCAAGTATTTTGGGTTAAGCCTTTTTACAATTTCGTGTCAAGTGACCCAACTTTTACGATCGATGTCTTCCGATTTGCACCAAGGTTAGTACTATTGGATAGTAGGATATACATACACAAATTTTCAGCTTTATCGGTCAAGAACTGCCCGACTTAGAGGGGATCAAAGTTGGAAACTATGAAGAAATAGCTATCTGAACTCCTTTGGACAATTTTTGCTAGGACCAATAGGTGAAAAGTTTCACTCATTTGAATAAAACCCTGTTTGACCAAAATGTCCAACTTTGACCCCCTCTAAGTCCGGCAGTTCTTGACCGATAGAGCTGAAAATTTGTGCCTGGACTACTATTCAATAGTACTAACCTTGGTACAAATTTCATCAAAATCGATTTTTTGAGTTGGGTCACTTGACATGAAATTGCCCACATGTATATAGATCTTGAAATGATATTAAAAAAAGTAAAATAAAAAGGAAGAAATTGATTAAAAACATTTGATAAACGAATTTAATTCAAATCTACAAAATCCAATTTAAAAATGAAAAATAAATTAATTCCCGAAAAACGATGACATAATCTAAGATCTATTTCAAATTGATGACAAACATTTAAATTCAAGCAATCAAGAAAGAAAGCTACAAAAATTAACATTCCCAAAAATGACAAAATTAAAGAATAAAAGCTAATTAGAAAGATTAACAAAAGAAATTCGTTTTACGAATTAAGTAATGATTATTTATACTTGTTTCCAACAAAGAAAACATTTGTATGGAAACAAAAGTTTGAAACTGTTTCTTAAATGATCCCCAAAAATCATTATAAAAAACAAACAAAATAATTGACATTAAATTGTGAACAATTTCTATTGTTTTATTTTGATTTGTTTTCTTTTGTATTTTTAACTTTAGAACAGTTTATTTATTAAATGAATTGTATTAGGAAATATAATTTATTTTAAAGAAATCTATAAAAACCATAAAATAGTGACATGAATTATGTTTTCAACACCTTGTGTGTTATGAATTTTAAAATTTCCAAATCATAACGTTTTTCAATTTGAAAGGCCTCTTAAACAAATACAGGAACCTCAATCGCCACCACCCATAAGCAATTTAAATCAAAACTTAATTACCATTAAAACTGCATAAAAATCATTATAATTCACTAAACCAAGTACAAGGAAATGAACGTTTTTTTTTTTCTTTTTTGTATTGTATTTTTGGTTTTCAAAAGAAATCACAAAATATAAAGGAAAAAACATCATAAATTAGTTTTATTTCTTTCGAGACATTCATACCCGATTTAAACTGACTGACGACGACGACAACGACACCGACTCCAGAAGAATGCACGAGCAGCAGCAGTCATGTAAAAAGTTAACATACAAAAAAAGGTTTAACGCTTGACATCAACTGCTGCATACTTAAGAGGATCAAGAATTAATTTAAGACTTTAAATAATGAAAGAATTAAAAGTAAAACAGAGAAAACTGAATTTTAATTAAAAAAAAAACAAAAAAACACCATAATGAAAACTGTTGTTTTTACACTTTACCTTTGTGGTCGATAGAGGCTATAATTAATTTAATATTCTGTTTGTAACACGTTTATCTAGATACTCGTACTTAGATTGGAAATTTATCTAAGGAATGTTTGGTAAATCATTGTAGTCGTGTGTTTGTTGTTTGACTAATCTTTGATTTGAAATCGTTTGCCAGAGTGTTGTAAAAGAATGTAACTACATAATACTTTGAGGTCGTTTTATAACTTTTTCCACTCACAGGACTTTTCAACAGTTGATTTTGAACATTGACGAGTAAGTAGATTTTATTTTTAAGAAATATTCGTGACGATTTTTAACGGTTCTTTAAAATTGGTTGATTACATTGATCACCGTAGTATCGGATAGAGCTAGATATTGCAAATACAAACTAACTGGATAAAATATCATTTATGGACTTATATTATCCTTATTCCAAAGAGGTATTGCTCACAAAGGATAATGCAAATGCGTTGCTGGATTCCGTGCTAATCATGCAAGTCCTGAGACCAGATGCTAAAGATTAATAGGCATTGACCTCAACAGAAATACCTAAAATCTGTGGCGATACGCGAAAACGCCAAAATTATACGAAGCTTTTTGCGAGAAAATACAAGCAAAAGTTTGTAGCGCAAAGCTTCGCATCGCTTATATCGCCCACTCTGACATCAGCCTTTGTGTCATGTAGGAGTCTCTCTGACATCAGGTTAAGAAATGGCCGACCATATATAATATGATATAGAAACTAAAAAGCTTTTCTGAAAGAGGTTTTATATCAAGGCTGGAGGAAAATGTGGACCGATCCTCATTAAATGGATCTACGTTTACATAAAATGTATTTATCCAGATTTTTATCTTGACATTAGTCTTGTTAAGCGAATTGTGGACATTTAACTTATTTTCTGAAGGTGTCTATTTATAAAGGCTAGGGTCAAGTGACTCATAGTGGTATAGAAATAAAAAATATGGAAATAATTCTGTAACTTATAAACAGTTTGTCCCATTCTAATGAAGTTTCACATAAGTATAGAGGAAGTTTAGGTTTTAATTTGGACCTCATGGGCCCACAGGTGCGTAATCAGAGGTGACCTCGGGCAAAGTAGGACTTCTCGGGTATGTTATATTTAAAATGTCTTCGTTTGTGCTCTAATTACATGTGAAAAGGACAAGGTAGACATTTTATATATCAATGAATTGAAAATAGAGTCCACTTTTCAGAAATTCATAATAGACATACGTAAAGAGGAAGTGGTGATGAGTTTAGGTTTTGAATTTGGACCTCATGGGCCCAGCAGGTGCATAGTCAGAGGTCCGCAAAGTAGGACACCTAGGGGATGTTATATTTTTAATCGATTCTATTTCTTCGTTTATGTTCTAATTACATGTGAAAAGAACAATATAAACCTTTTATATTTTATATTATTTTATCAATGGATTGGAAATTAAGTCTACTTTTCAGAACTTCATAGAAGACTTTTTTAAAAAATGAGGCAAATATAGTTTTTGTTGAATTTTTCTGAAGACAACTATTTTGATATTTTAATAAAATTCCTATTTCTGAATATTTTTTTACGAAAATTTACCGTTATATAGACTTTTTCATGTAAATGAAAAAATAAATTATAAATCACAAATCCCCCAATTCCCAAAAAAACTTTTGAAAAATCTCAAAAAAATTTTTTTTGAGATTTTTGGTCATAACATTCATACCAAGCTCGGGGTTAACGAAACCCTTTACTTAATAATTAGGAACATATAAGGCCATTTAAAATAGGTTACTATAATTTGATATCGACTATGCGGTTATGAATTTTTGGACTAAAGTTGAATTGTAGATAAAAAAACACCTTCTCTTTACGTATGTATGTAACTATGTGAAATTTCATTCGGACAAACCGTTTAGGAGTTATAGAATTAATTGACTTTAAGCTCCGTGAGTGAGAAATAGTCTTAGTTAGTTAGTTAGTTAGTTAGTTAGTTAGTTAGTTAGTTAGTTAGTTAGTTAGTTAGGTAGTAGTTAGTTAGTTAGTTAGTTAGTTAGTAGTTAGTTAGTTAGTTAGTTAGTTAGTTAGTTAGTTAGTTAGTTAGTTAGTTAGTTAGTTAGTTAGTTAGTTAGTTAGTTAGTTAGTTAGTTAGTTAGTTAGTAGTTAGTTAGTTAGTTAGTTAGTTAGTTAGTTAGTTAGTTAGTTAGTTAGTTAGTTAGTTAGTTAGTTAGTTAGTTAGTTAGTTAGTTAGTTAGTTAGTTAGTTAGTTAGTTAGTTAGTTAGTTAGTTAGTTAGTTAGTTAGTTAGTTAGTAGTTAGTTAGTTAGTTAGTTAGTTAGTTAGTTAGTTAGTTAGTTAGTTAGTTAGTTAGTTAGTTAGTTAGTTAGTTAGTTAGTTAGTTAGTTAGTTAGTTAGTTAGTTAGTTAGTTAGTTAGTTAGTTAGTAGTTAGTTAGTTAGTTAGTTAGTTAGTTAGTTAGTTAGTTAGTTAGTTAGTTAGTTAGTTAGTTAGTTAGTTAGTTAGTTAGTTAGTTAGTTAGTTAGTTAGTTAGTTAGTTAGTTAGTTAGTTAGTTAGTTAGTTAGTTAGTTAGTAGTTAGTTAGTTAGTTAGTTAGTTAGTTAGTTAGTTAGTTAGTTAGTTAGTTAGTTAGTTAGTAGTTAGTTAGTTAGTTAGTTAGTTAGTTAGTTAGTTAGTTAGTTAGTTAGTTAGTTAGTTAGTTAGTTAGTTAGTTAGTTAGTTCGTAGTTAGTTAGTTAGTTAGTTAGTTAGTTAGTTAGTTAGTTAGTTAGTTTGAAAGGCCTAGGCCTCTATCGGGCCTGTTGTGCGCTCCTTAACCAGTGCCTCAGGTGGGAATCGAACCCACCACCTCCGATCTACCAGACTAGAACACTAACCTACCGGAGGCCACAGAAATAGCCTTAATACTAATAATAATTGTGGTCAACAGGCATAAAAGATGTGGTGGATTGTGTGAGGAGGAAGTTGAATCCTCATGAATCTTATACCTTTAAGGTCGAACCGGAAGAAATGCAAGTTATAATATAATGTATATAGTTACATGTATAATCTGTAGATCGCATACACTTACCAGATTGAATATCTGTTGAATTACGATAATAACTAACGAAACGAAATTGTAAAGTCATTGGAAAACGAATGCAACATTAACAAGTAAGGAATTATAGTCGGGCGAGGCCGACCATATAATACCCTACACCTGTTACAAAAATAAAATGTGATTTAGTTTTCATAATAAAGCATTTAAGTTGAATTGCACCTTGCCTTGAGTTATACTTAAGCCACTTATTGTTGAATAAAATTGTGGACATTTAAGTCAAATTTTGAAGGGGGATTTGTATAGGGGCTATGGTCAAATGAGACCCTATAATTATAAAGTTCATGCGAGTCATCAAGGCTAGTATAGAACTTGGTTTTGCAGCTTTTTGTCGAGATACGAGTATATTAAACATAATTATAAACTTAAAATCCCTATTCGTCGTTTTGAGTTGTATGGGGACCGATGTTAACCATTTTCAATAAGCTTCGTTTCCGGTACCATAGAAGATCATCTGCCAAATTTCATTGATTTATCTTCAAAAATGCGACCTGTAGTTTGATTAAAAGGTTTACAAGCCCTATTCGGGGGTTCAGTTGTATGGGGGCTAGATGAGAAAATGGACCGATGTTAACCATTTTCAACAGGCTTCGTCTCTGGGACAATAGAAGATCATGTGCCAAATTTCATTGAATTATATTCAAAATTGCGACCTGTTGTTTGATTACAAGGTTTACAAGCCCTATTCGGGGGTTCAGTTGTATGGGGGCTAGATGAGAAAATGGACCGATGTTAACCATTTTCAATAGGCTTCGTCCTTGGGTCAATAGAAGATCATGTGCCAAATTTCATGGAATTATCTTCAAAATTGCGACCTGCAGTTTGATTACAAGGTTTACATGGACGGACAGACGGACGGACGGACGGACGGACGGACAGACGGACGGACATAGCTAAATCGACTCAGAAAATGATTCTAAGCCGATTGGTATACTTTAAGGTGGGTATAGGACCAATATTATTGTGCGTTACAAACATCAGCACAAATCCAATATACCCTCCCCACTAAAGTGGTGTAGGGTATAATTATGCGAACATCATGTTATTTTTTTTTTCTAATTCGCTTCATAAATTGCTAGTCCATTATGTTACAAAAGTCAACTAAGTTATCGGGACCTGTAGTTGTTGTCTAAAATTTTTAACTTTTTCTGAATTCCCTTTCATGTTCTAACTATATTCTCTCCAATAAGAGTACTATGACATTTATTAGTGCATCTGAATTTTAATCAAAATTTCTGATCAATATTTTTAATATCCAAAAGTATTACACGATTTTTAAAAGGTATACATTATTTTGCCTCTGAATTATTATTTATTGCCAAAGAAACGATTATAGAATTTAAGACCGGACGAGTGATGAAGGCTTAGTAATAATCCAAAATCTTGTTGTAACAACTTTTTTCCTACTTAGAAATATTTAAGTTATTAGGCTTAAAAGTCTATGATAAGGGTCAGTTTTAAAAACTTACAAAACTTATTTACAAAAGAGGGTTAAAACGAACTTCACTTCTTCGGTTTTCTTCTATGTAGTTTTTTGTTGTTGTAGTACGTATGGGTTTTTAAGTTGCATATAGTCATTCGCTTAAGTACCTGTTAGTAATATTTCATTATGTGGTAAGCATTTTAAATTCAATCGTTTTTTTTTTTTTCTTTTACAAAACAAATTAGAAATTCAAAATTCCTTAAGCACAACCAATCAACACAAAACAACAAGAAGAAACTCCAAAAAAAGGTTTCTTGAATACGTATTCCCTACAAACTAAAAATGCAGTTTACAGAGACAAACTACAAATATACCAACTTGTACGTCTGGTTGTCTGTGTTGTATCCGATAGAACCATATACGAGCTAAACAAATAAACCAACAAATGCACCGCTTAATAATTTAACCAAAAAACCTAAAGTCTATGTCTGCTTTTACTAATGTCGAGTCAAGTCAAGACGTATCGAGTGTATTCGAGTCTCTGTCGTTTTTACTGACTGCACGCATTCAGTCAGTCACAAATGTCAGTTTTGGGGCTTGGTTTTTCTTCATAGTTTTCTTTGTTATTAATTTTTTTTCTTCTTTGTTGTAAACAAATGTAATGTTGTTTTTTCTCCTTTTGGTCAGGGGTTTTTGTTTTCTGTTGTCCCCAGTAAAATTTCAATAAATATTGTTTTCTGTTTTTTTTTTTGTTGGCCGACCATATCCAGCTTAATAATACTTACTGTAGTTGGCGTTTTGATTTTTTTCTTGTTGAAGTTTTTTGTTCGTTTTTCTTGTCTGTTACGTTTTTTGGTTTAATAATTAAAATTAATAACTATTGCTCGCCTTAGCGCACAAAGCTTGGGAAATTTTTAATTTACTTGATAAATGATTAAAACAGTAACAGAAATGTTGCAATAATTGTGATATAAGAATAAAAAGTTCTTTTAGAATGTTGGATTATATTGTATTTTTTATAACTTCTTGGTTATATCAGTTACACTAGTATCCTAAGCCTCTCTTATAAAACGTCATTGTGATCGTATTGTGGCTTTATAACGAATCAATTTCCAGAGATGATATTTAGTAAAGTGTGTCCAAAATAACACTTGTAATATCTCATAAATGAAATAGAGATTCCAAATGAAAAATGGGCGTTAACCTCAAAGACATTATAAGACATGGTGATACCCACCACCTGAAATGCCACACATTCATTTCAAATATAAACAAAATCACACACTGAGACATGCTCACCCATAAAACGAAGGCCCACACCATGCATGCATCCATAAAAAAAAGCCATCCATACCACCAACCAACTACTATTCCCGCCATATGGTAAATTGTCATGATTGCAAAGGATTTTGAACGGAACGAACCAGAAAATAAAAAAAAATAAACAAAAATCCCCACCAAAGTTAAGGAAGGAAGGAGCAATATACAAACTCTAGAAAAATTAAAAAAAATAATGTTGGTTCAGGTAACAACTTCATCATGGCGCATAAATTTGCAATACAAATTTAATTTATGCAATGAACTACGCATAAGTATTAATACTTTATACTTGTACAAGAAGAAATGATCGGTTGGCGGACAGACAGAACCACAGACGGACCTATACTAAACATGTGAGTACATTTACGAATTGCACTACACACAAACAAATATTCTACTGCACCTACATATAAGCTGATTTCGTTTGCTTAACAGCGACCAAAAATCTCCAACTAAAACGAATTAAGAGTCATACGTAAGCAAAAAAATCTTTTCAAAAATGAAGTAAAATTTTACATGCGTATTAACGCATAAAAATATGTTCCTACAAACAAAAGTGATGTGGTATCTCCTTTTGCCAGCAACTAACTTTCAGATAAATTTTTTTTCATATGCATATGTATTTGTATTAGTTTATTTCAGTCTGAGTTGGACGGACAGACAGTCAGAAACATCCAAAAAAAAAGATTTCACATTTTAACTTATTTTATCATCATGTTGGAGAAGGTAGACACAATTAAACAATTTCCACTAAATCTGCTTACTTCCTTGGCAATTTGTTATTTGCCAACAAAAATTATGTGACTTCAGATCATAAATTCTTTTTGCAAAAAAGGAGTGAAAAGAAAGAGGCGAAAGAACGAACGAAACAAACAACCGGGACACAAGCAAACAAATCAAGGAAACGAAAAACTAAAAATGCATTATTGACTAAAAGGAATAGTAGTAGTCATAGTAGAAGGTATTTTTATTTAAACAGGTCTGTGCCACATGGGGCACTTGTTAGAAACATTATTAAAGATTTTATAAAGAAAAACTAGCAGATTTTTATCTTCAAAACTTAGACGTAGTATTTTTAATAAGAAATTGTTTCTTTAATAACGTAGCTTTTAAAGTTGGACGTAGTCTTTGCTAGAAGTTTAAGAAATCGGCTTAGGAACATGGCGTAGCTTTTGGAATAGGAACAAGACTCTAAAATGGATAGTACACTTTACGATAAGACAAAGTTATTTTGCTGATGAGACGTAGACTTTGAATTCTTGATAATAAAGCGTAGCCTTCGGTGTAAGAGTTAGTATTCTTAGATATAGTACTTAGTCTTAGAAGAATGTCATGGAATTTTGAACAAGTCTTGGTAATAAAACGTAGTCTTGGTAATAAGACTTAATATTTGCACTAAGACGTAGTCTTTAAAATAAGACTTAGTATCTATATATATATATAAAAATGAATGTGTGTTTGTTTGTATGTTTATATGTTTGAACGTTATAGACTACTAAACGGCTGAACCGATTTTCTTAAAATTTTCACAGCGTATTCCTGTATGTCTGGAATTGGTAACAGTTAGAGTCCTCAAATTTTGTCGGAGCAACTTTAGTGTCAATATAATTATTTAGGACAAAAAGTAGGCGGACTAGCATTATGGGGCGTGGCACCTCCCATATAAATTAAATACAAAAATTCGTTTATCTTGGAAGCTATTACAGTTAGAATCTTCAAATTTTGCACGAATAACTTTAACATTCATCTAAACATTTTGGGTGATAAATTGGCGGACTACCTATGAGGGGAGCGGCACCTCCCATATTAATTAAATTCAAAAATTCGTTTATCTTGGAAACTAATAGAACTAAATTCTTCAAATTTTACACAAAGAACTTAAATATTCATCCGAACATTTTAGAGGAAAAAAGCGGACATTCATCTGGAGGGGTTTGAAGCCCCCATATGAATTAAATAAAAATTCGTATATCTGAGAAGATATTAGAGCTAGAATCTTAAAATTTTACTTGAATAATCTTGACATTCATCTGAACATTTAGAGTATAACGGGCGGACTTTCAATGGGGAACTTGGCACCTCCCATATGAATTAAATATAAAATTTCGTTTATCTGGGAAACTAATAGAACTTGATTCTTAAAATTTTGCACAAATTACTTCAGTACTCATCTGAACATTTTGGACTTTCATGTGAAAAATCGTATATCTGAGAAATTTTTAGAGCTAGAATCTTCAAATTTTACATGAAGAACTTTGAAATTGTGAACATTTAGAGCATAAAGGGCATACTTTCAATGGGTGGCTTGGCACAACATATATGAATTAAATACAAAATTTCGTGAATCTTGGAAACTCTTATATTATTCAAATTTTTCATAGATAGATAGAAACTGGCGAACTTGCAATAATTTGCTTTACATCTCTCTCTCAGGAAAACTATTGTAGTTAGAATCTTCAAAATCGTTAAGTGGCTTTTTTATTTATACATATTCCTTTTAGGGTAGCAAAGCACACTGGGTATAGCTAGTATAAAAATAAAACAAAGTCATTGAAAAAGGATTATTCTTGATAATAAGTGGTAGCGTTAGATATAATATGTAGTTTAAGGAATATGAAAAAGCGTAGTATTAGGAATTGGTCATTGTCCTTGAAATAAGACGTAGTCATTGAAATAAGGCGTAGTCATTGAAATAAGTAAGACGTAGTCTTCATAATAAGTTATGCAACCATGATAAGAAATCTTATACATGCCAACACTATGCCCTAGACCTGTACTGCCAGACAACAACAACGACTTTTTAAACAAATTTATTTACAAGATGAGTTTGAATGTCGAGCCACTTGTACGTATGTACATATGTATAAACGAATAAATGTGTAAAATCTATTTTGGTTAAAGCAGTTAAACTGTAAATTTATGTTGTAGCAAAAGCGGGTGCACACATGCGCATAAAGTGCGATTAAGTGGACAAGCTCAGTGACCTAAAGCTGCCAGCCATACAGCAACTCAAGACAAACAACAACCGAACACAACCAGTCTTCCAAACTAGAGATGCAAAATCAACAAAAATATGTAGAAAAAAAACTAAATTCCATCTTAAATCCAGCTGTCATTTAAGTGAACTTAATTTACAAAAGTTTAACATAAATTTAAAGATTTTCTTACCAAAAAAAATATATAAATTTATTTATAGATTTAAAAAAATACACAATTTTAATTTAAAGTTTAGTTTTTAAATGAAATGTTAATAAAACAAAACGAACTCTTTTTTCGAAAACAATTCAATTTTCTTTAACTTCCGGTGGCGGCTTTTCGTTGTAGTTACAAATTTTTTTTTTTTTTTGCTTTTATTCTACATTTTCAATGGCGCTGACGGCCATTGTTTGGTAATGTCATTAAAATGGGTGCATTCACCACTTTTATTGTAGGATATTTGTTGCTATTTAACTGTTATTTTTTATTATTTTTGTATTTTCGAATGATTGTAACGCTAAGATTACTGTCTGGCATTTATGCATGCATGTACTCGTTGCATTAAATGCAAATGCAAATTTTAAATTTAGTTGCATGCTTTTTTTTTGCTGTTGGTTTTTGCTGAGGAATAGTATTTAAAACAAAAATTACAATAACGAAATAGAAACTTAGCTAACGGTGGCTTATTATTATTATTTTACTACTTTACCTGCCGCAACTGCTGCAATGAGAAGTAACAATGTTTCCAGGATAAGTTTCATATAGAAAGTTCATATCAATAGTCATTCAAATAGTTAGGTTTTAAAAAGGGACTTTTATATAAGACGTAGGTTTTTTGTAAAAGTCGCAGTCGAAAAAGATATATACTTTTGAACTTATAACGTAGTCTTCAAGTTTTGAGCCGTAATATTCAAACAAGATGTACAATTTGAAAGAAGACATAAATGCTAAAATTTGTAACCAATATTGTAAAATATCTTTACGTAGTGTAAACAATACGTAGTTTTTAACGACGTAGTATTCAACGATGTCGTAAGCTTTTTTAGAATACTAACATCACTGTATGCTGTTAAGTAAGACATAGTAATTTAGCCTTTTAAACAAGACGTAGTCTTTTAAACAAGAAGTAGTTTTACAAACTACAAACGATTGTAAGACGTAGTCTTTTAAGCGACACGTAATACTTTAAGTAATGCGTAATATTTTACCAAGATTAAGCTTTAAGGTAAAACGTAGTCTTTTTTAGCAATATGTAGTTTTTTACCAGAAGTAGGCTTTCCAAAATGACGCAGTCTTAAAAACTAATCGTAGTAATTTCCCTATTTTTGCTTTTTCCTTGTAAATGGTGTAGTGCTTTACTTTTTATTTCAAAGTTTCTATTTCAGTTTTTATTTCGTTTTTTTTTTCAGTTAATTTTTTGTTGGTTTGTTTGATTTATATGCCTCTTAACGACATATTTGGCTAATACTTCAATTGGTTGGTTCAACATGGCCTCCGTAGTTATGTGTTGTTACAATATAATATACCATATTTTTGTGTTTATTGCTTTTACTAGCAACAATTGCAACTACTTGCAGCTGACCCTGTTTTTTATTTGTTTTTTCTTCTTCTTACTTGCAATTGAATCGGGTCTTTAGTTTTTTTCGCTTCTTTAACTTGGAGGGTTATTTTTGTGTGTAAAATTGTTTGTTTCTCCCCAAATGTCTTTGTTTTAGATTTTCGATTGCTGCAAGTTGTTTCAACTAAAGTCGTAGTAGTCTCAAAAGAAGGCTTTTTTTGTTATGGATGAATGTGTGTATATCTCTCAATAAATGGTAAATGCTTTAGTAATAACAGTTACTATTATTGTTATTGCGAATTGTTTGTTATCGTTGCGAAAATTTTACATCGTCAACCAGCGGAAAAATATGTGCCGTTTTTACTTTTTTTTTTTTTTTCTTCTAGGTGGATTTTTGTTTGATAGTACGTATTTTGAAATTTGAATGTTTTTGTAAATATTTGCTAAGTTGCAATTTGTTTTTGAAAAAAAAAGTTAACATAAAATTAAACAAATTTTAAGAATTCTTGAGGCTTTTTAAACATTAGGAAAATGAAAAGAGACCTTGTGTTATTAGGGATTTAAGTATAAAATTTTAAGGCAAATTGTAAAGCAAATACGTAATTCCAAATTTAGCTATACCCTGTCCAAAATTTTTTATTAAATTAATCAAATGTTTTTAAATCCTTTATATTTAATTCTAGTCTTTTAATTCATTCCACAATTTTATGGCAAATTATCTTTTTCCTCTTACTATAAACCGCTTAACATTTTAATTTTTTTGCTTTTATTAACTGTTTATGCATTTTAGCTTTCAACCTGCTGCAGCACAGTGTTGTTGCAGCAGCAATTAATATGCAGTGCAGCTTTTCACTTGGCTGCATGTTTATGTGACATTTTTTATTTGTTTAAAAATGTACTTTTCACACGTAAAAATGTTATTAAACTGTAACCATAAATAGTTATTAATAATCATATAGTAAGTATAGTATAATATTTTTAATATTTTTTAGTCGTTTGTACTATTATGAGTGTGTAAGTTTGTTTTTTTTTTATTATATTTTCCTAGAATACAAGCAGAACATTTTGTTCAAAATTTATAGTTAATCTAAACGTAAGTTTAATGTTAAAATTTTTTTTTTAATTTGCTAAATAGAACAAGTTACAAAAATTGTGTTGAATAAATTTTAGGTGATTAAAAAAACAAGTTTCGTTTGAAAGTGGATTTAATGTGGAATTAAAATACTGGATGTGAGTAATTTGACTACTAGTTTATATAGAATTAATACTTACTACTGAAGTACTATTAAGAAGAAATATCTCCCACCAGTGACTCCAGAGTCAAGATCCACGATCTACGAACATAAAAACTATAGCTTTGCCAACTAACCTACCAGAGTCACCCCAGCCTTTTAAGACGTTAATTTTGAACTATGACTCTGTCTTTGCAAAAAGACGTAACCTTTGAAACGAGACGTAATATTTGAAGCAAGACCGGGAATTTTATAACTGTCCAAGCCCCGTTAACTCCACCTCCGATTATAGTTTAACCTCTAGATATTCTGCCCGTTAAATTATTTTTTGTATGAAAACTGTCTTATTATAAAATATAACCAGACATTAAGATAATGGGTGTAAGGCCTATAATCTCAACCTCCGGTTATAGTTTAACAGGTAGATATTCTGCCGGTTAAAATAATTTTGTCATATAAATTGTCAATAAAAATAAATAAAAATACTGAGACCTTGAGAAAATAGGAGTAATACTTTGAAAAAATTTTCTAAATTTCCACTAAAAACCATGTAAGGGGTTAAAATGCTAAAATTAACTTACACAATAGCATTTTAAGTCATTGTTTTAACATGGTGATGTCATTGGAGGCAAGTACTTACCACAAACGATTACAAGTACTTAGAAAAAGTAATCATTTTAAATCGCATGAGAAAACGTATACAGCTTCTATATTTTCACTAGCAAGCTGACTAATGAATTTGAAAGTATTTATATAACCCATTACTAGTAAGATCTTATTAGACTATTTCTATGTAATCCAGACGATATGTAATAGTCATTGAAAAGTATGTTATTAGGTAAGTAATTACAATTAAGAACCATTACCAGGTGTTTGCTGGGATAGTAATGAAACTACAAATTTTCAACCCTGAATATTTAAATATTTAAACATTTTCTAATTTTTTTCAATTAAAGCTTCTTGGCATAATGACCAAATATGCTACTGAATAATTTTTTGCAAATTAAATTTAATATTGTCACCAAAATAAAATAATTGAACACAAATACCAAATTTCAGTTATGTAGAATCACACAAGTTTTTTCGAATTTATACTTGTAAAACCACTGAAAAGTGTAAATTTTAATTAAAAAATACAAATTTCTATAGTGATCAATTAATAAAAATGTCTCCATTTAGTTGCAATAAAAAAAACAGCTGCATCAATTTAAAATTTGAAAAGCCATGCAAAAAAAAATCAAATAAAATATTATGCAATAAAATAATGTTTTATTTAAATGCAATGAACAATAACAACAAATCTTCTTATTTGTGTTGTTGCTTTTGCATATACCATTGATAATAATCCGCTTAATTAGTGAAAATTGAACTCTGACAACAAAATCAAAAAAACCAAAAAAAAATTATTTAAATGCAAATTTTTTAGTTTTTTTGCAAATCGACAAAAAAAGGCCACAACTGAACAACTTTAGCAACATAAACATGAATCGTTTTAACATCTGCCTCTCAAATGAATTTATATACTGTGTTGTTTTTTTTCTGTAAACTTTTTTTTTAAATATTTTGAAAATTAAATAACATATCCCACAGCGTTGGCTGTCATTTTAGTAAAATGTTTTTTTTTTTCATATTTTAGCTTAAATCCAAAAAACTATATTATGTGAAACATGCAATCATCTAAAATTAAAACAGCAGCAGAGCGCACGCAATTTAAACAAAATATTTATTGGTTATTTTATTTATTTATTTAAGTTTAAATAAAACATAAATGCACTTCATTAATTTTTTTTTTTAGGGATTTAAATAAAACTCTTGTTTTTTTCTTGATTTTATGGTTTTTTGTTAAAAACAATAGATGTTTTGTTTTTGGTGATTTTCAAATTATAGTTATCAATGACTGAATGATTTTTGATTTTCTTAATGTTTTAACATTAGCATGAGAAATCATTTATACGCTTTTTAACTAAAACAAAAAGGTTTCATTAAAATGTTCTTTTTCTTCTTTGGCTTAAATCAATTTAAGTTCATGTTTTGTGTAGTTTATATTTATTTTTTAACTTAATGTGTTGATTGCATGTCATTATTGTTGTTATGTATAACTAGCTTTGTGGTGGGTATTTTTATTGAATAATACTAATTGATTTTTTTTGTTAATAATAAGGTATTTTTGTATTCCTTCACAATAATTTTTTTAATAGTTTTAATTGACCTAAGGGGACTTTTTAAAATTTATAAGTATAGATCAATGTAATCTTCATTTGTCTATGGGAAATATTGAAATTGTCAAAACTTGTTTTAAAAATTTTTACTTTAACTCAGCATTTAAAAAATATGTCTAAAGCAAGTTTGAGTGATATATTCAGATACGGCGAATTTTAAACAAGTCTAGTCTATAGTCTAGTCTATAGTCTAGTCTATAGTCTAGACTATAGGCTAGACTATAGACTAGACTATAGACTAGACTATAGACTAGACTATAGACTAGACTATAGACTAGACTATAGACTAGACTATAGACTAGACTATAGACTAGACTATAGACTAGACTATAGACTAGACTATAGACTAGACTATAGACTAGACTATAGACTAGACTATAGACTAGACTATAGACTAGACTATAGACTAGACTATAGACTAGACTATAGACTAGACTATAGACTAGACTATAGACTAGACTAGACTATAGACTAGACTATAGACTAGACTATAGACTAGACTATAGACTAGACTATAGACTAGACTATAGACTAGACTAGACTATAGACTAGACTATAGACTAGACTATAGACTAGACTAGACTATAGACTAGACTATAGACTAGACTATAGACTAGACTATAGACTAGACTATAGACTAGACTATAGACTAGACTATAGACTAGACTATAAACTAGACTATAGACTAGACTATAAACTAGACTATAGACTAGACTATAAACTAGACTATAGACTAGACTATAAACTAGACTATAGACTAGACTAGTAAACTAGACTATAGACTAGACTAGTCTATAGTCTAGTCTATAGTCTAGTCTATAGTCTAGTTTATAGTCTAGTCTATAGTCTAGTCTATAGTCTAGTCTATAGTCTAGTCTATAGTCTAGTCTATAGTCTAGTCTATAGTCTAGTTTATAGTCTAGTCTATAGTCTAGGATATTGTCTAGTATGTAGTCTAGTCTATTGTCTAGTCTGTAGTCTAGTATATAGGCTATATTTGATTCCAAATTCACTACTTCTTTTGGAATCTTTAATAAAGTCTATATTCTAGTCAATAGTCGAAGGAATAGTCTAGTCTACAATCTAGGCTATAATATCTAAAGTTTTAATTCTTTACCTAAAATAATATACAAAAATTATTTTCTTTCCCTGACCCAAAAGCAAGGCAACCATTTAATTGATTACATTACTGTTGTAATATAAAACAACAACAAAATTTAACATTTAATAGCATAAAATAAAAACTATTTAAATCTGTAAACGCCCTTCACAACAGACATCATCTAATCGAAATTAAAATACCACACAGTTGAAGACACACACAGATACTCTTACCATCATTCAAAATAGAAACCTATAACCCTGCAGTTTAAAGAAACGAAGTATCACTAAATACCGCCCAGTAAAAAATTTTTCGACTTTAGGAAGCTAAAAAGGGAAGTAACTGCATCTGTATTCGCTTACTATTAAGCCTTACTGAGAAGCAGGAAATAAGGGAATACCAAAGATAGGAGTAATTTTATAATGTAAGCTGAAAAAAATTAAAAGCTTACTACTATCCCTTACAGAGAAGCAGATTGTAAGTGAAGTATTTAAATAGTATTTAAGCTTACTAGTGGGAATGCTTCCAAGTGGGAATTCGCTATATAAAAATCATGCCTTATCGAAGCAGGTTTGTAAGGGAGAAAATAGCTTCGTTCCCTTACAAACCTGCTTGCATGTAAGCTCCAATTTTTACTGGGCGAGTTCATTACTTTTTCCCAACAAAATCAACTTTTTATTAAAAAATCTCCTCAAACTTAAACAAAATTGAGATGAGAATGATAATTTTAGAATAGATGTCAACAATAAATGTTTTTCTTTAGAAAATAAATTTACAAAATTATCATAATTGCAAATCTGAAATCTGAACTAATGCAACAAACACATATCCTAAACTTCCAACACTCTCGAACAACTAGGCAAGGAACTAGTAAATCATTAAGTTCCATTCTTTTAGCGAAGTACTTACATATCGCACACCCAGTACAAAAGTGACACAACTCAAAAATTTTTTTTAAGAAAAGGAAACAAATTTTTTACAAATTCTGAAAGATAAAGAAAGACATACCGTTTTTTTTTTTTTTTTTTTTGAACAGTTAACAACAACAAAATACACTAATATTTTTGTAGAGTTAAACAAGTATCTTGTGTATAGTTTAAGGCTTAAACTTAAGGCTTAAAGAATATAAAAACGCAAAAATAAAATTTTGAGTTGTGTCACTTTTGTACTAGGTGTGCGATATGTATGTATATGCATATGTTTGGTCCCTAACACTGCTGGGGAATTATAATAATTTTATTGGTATTTCTAGAATATTTATAAACGACTATGTTGTTGTTGTTGTTATTAAAAGCAACTTTTAAACAAATATTCATATTAAACATTAATTCACTGCTTTCTCCTTTACTTTATAAAAAGAACTTTTTAATAAAAAATTAAACAGTTTGTGGTTAAGAAAATTTCTGTCCGTCCGTCCATAGAGTATGTCTGTATATTTATGTCCGTCCCTTCATTTGTCTGTAGTTTGATTGTTTTTTCGTCAGTCATTTAGCCCAACCAACCATCTACCCAGCCAGTGTATTTATTCATTCCAATCCTGGATAGAAAAATATACATTCGAATTGAGCTACTCAAATTATAAGAGGAGGGTGCTTTCCTACTCTGTGCCCGACCTCGCTTGGCATCAAGAAGTAATAAAACAAAAATTTTCAAAAAATAAAAGAAATATAAAATAAGCAACAACAACAACAACAACACACAGATACACACTTTGTGCGGCGGTGCCTGTCAGTTAAATTGATTGACAGTTTGACTTGAGATCTTCGTAAATGTTTTATTTTGCTTGTGTTACGCTGATTATTATTATTACTACGTGTTACGGCGAATTAACAGGAAAAATACAATATTGTATTAAAACAAGTTAGAGTGGTATATTCGGCTGAGCCGAATCTTAAATACCCTCCACCAGCAACTTTTGTATTAATACATTTCTAATTAATAAGTTTTCTCATGTCTTAAATATAAAAATCCCAAGATTTAAACAGCTTAAACCTACTACAATTCCAAGATTTATTGAACATTAGAAACACCACTTTCATTTAAATTTTTATAGCGCCCTAAGATATGCTTTAGCGATATCTCGTATTTGCATGTATGCATGTGTGTGAAAGATTTAAGGATTTTAAAAATACATACATATATATAATTTTGTTCTACACAAATTGATAATGCATATAGTTAAATACGGTTAAAGCGCTTTTAGGGGCAGGACCTAGTTTGAGAGATATGACCAAATATAGACCGATCGTGAACAATTTTTGAAATAGCATTAAGTGCTTTTTGCATTACAAAATATTATTTATGAACAAAAATAGTATTTATTTATATCATTATTTGGTAATGAGTTATGTGCCTTTAAGTGTTTTTCTGAAAGGGACCTTGTATGGGAGCTATGATCAATTATGGATCGATAGGAAAACAATTTCACAGTAATATTTCTCTGTATATGAGCAATATTTCTGCCAAACTTTATATGGATATCTTAATTTAGTAATAAGTTATGTGCGTTTAAGTGATTTTCGGGAGGGGACCTTGTATGGGAGCTATGACCAGTTATGGACCGATCGAAAAAAAAAATTATCTGTAATATTTCTGTGCATATGAGTAATATTTGTACCATATGGGTATCTTAATTAAGTAATGAGTTATGCGCGTTTAAGTGATTTTCGGGAGAGGACCTTGTATGGGAGCTATGACCAATTATGGACCGATCGAAAAAAAATTTTCGCAGTAATATTTCTGTGCATATGAGTAATACTTGTGCCAAATTTTATATTGATATCTTAATTTAGTAATGAGTTATGCGCGTTTAAGTGATTTTCGGGAGGGGACCTTGTATGGGAGCTATGACCAATTAAGGACCGATCGCAAAAAAATTTCACAGTAATATTTCTGTGCATATGAGTAATACTTGTACCAAACCTTATATGGATATCTTAATTTAGTAATGTGTTATGCGCGTTTAAGTGATTTTCGAGAGGGGACCTTGTATGGGAGCTATGACCAATTATGGACCGATCGGAAAAAAATTTCACAGTAATATTTCTATGCATATGGGCAATACTTATACCAAATTCTATATGGATATCTGAATTTACTAATGAGTTATGCGCGTTTAAGTGATTTTCGGGAGGGGACCTTGTATGGGAGCTATGATTAATTATGGACCGATCGGAAAAAATTTCACAACAAAATTTCTGTGCATATGAGTAATATTTGTACCAAAGTTTATATGGATATCTTAATTTAGTTATGAGTTAAGCGCGTTTAAGTGATTTTCGGGAGGGGACCTTGTATGGGAGCTATGACCAATTATGGACCGATCGGAAAAAAATTTCACAGTAATATTTCTATGCATATGGGCAATACTTATACCAAATTCTATATGGATATCTGAATTTACTAATGAGTTATGCGCGTTTAAGTGATTTTCGGGAGGGGACCTTGTATGGGAGCTATGATTAATTATGGACCGATCGGAAAAAAATTTCACAACAAAATTTCTGTGCATATGAGTAATATTTGTACCAAAGTTTATATGGATATCTTAATTTAGTTATGAGTTAAGCGCGTTTAAGTGATTTTCGGGAGGGGACCTTGTATGGGAGCTATGACCAATTATGGACCGATCGGAAAAAAATTTCACAGTAATATTTCTTTGCATATGGGCAATACTTATACCAAATTTTATTTGGATATCTTAATTTAGTAATGAGTTATGCGCGTTTGAGTGATTTTCGGGAGGGGACCTTGTATGGGAGCTATGACCAATTATGGACCGATCGGAAAAAACTTTCACAGTAATATTTCTATGCATATGGGCAATACTTATACCAAATTTTATTTGGATATCTTAATTTAGTAATGAGTTATGCGCGTTTAAGTGATTTTCGGGAGGGGACCTTGTATGGGAGCTATGATCAATTATGGACCGATCGGAAAAAAATTTCACAACAATATTTCTGTGCATATGACTAATATTTGTACCAAATTTTATATGGATATCTTAATTTAGTAATGAGTTAAGCGAGTTTAAGTGATTTTCGGGAGGGGACCTTGTATGGGAGCTATGACCAATTATGGACCGATCGGAAAAAAATTTCACAGTAATATTTCTATGCATATGGGCAATACTTATACTAAATTTTATTTGGATATCTTAATTTAGTAATGAGTTATGCACGTTTAAGCGATTTTCGGGAGGGGACCTTGTATGGGAGCTATGTCCAATTATGGACCGATCCATAAAATTTTTCCTCTGAAAGAATTCTATTGACATAAGATTTTAATTTGTAAAATTTTGTGAAGATATCGACATTGTGGCAGAAGTTATTAACAAAAAACCCATTTTCCGGGAATATGTACTTTTGTATGGGAGGTATATGAAATTGTGGACCGATTCTGGCAATTTTCAGCAGGGATCAAGATCTTGTGCAGAAACGAATGTATGGTGATTTTCATGGAATTATCTTGCATAGTTTTCGAGAAAATTACATCAGAATGTGTAAAAAATGGTTATTTTTTTCCGAGGTTGTTTTAAATTTTGATTCATAACTTTTCCCGGTGTGAACCGATTTTGCCCATTTGCAATACCAAACAACTTAGGAAAATGAAGAACATTTTGGGTGAATTTGGTTAAGCTCTATTGCTTCGTTTTATCGTGAGCGTGTTTTACACAGACAGACGGACAGACGGACAGACGGACAGACGGACATAGCTAAATCGACTCAGAATTTGATAAGGACCCAGAATATATATACTTTGTTGGGTCTCAGATGAATATTTCTTGGTGTTACACACGGAATGACAAAGTTATATATACCCTCTATCACCACTGATGGTGGTGGAGGGTATAAAAAAAGAACTATGCAGTTGTGGTAAGAAATATAGAGAGATTAATGAATTGGATTGGTAAGTATAGGGTTAAATATAATAACATTATAAAAATGAGTATTTAAAGTTACACTAATCATGACCTTTCCAACCATATATACATATTTATCAACTGCTTCCACTAACTAAAACCTAAAAATCTTTGACTACAAATCATTACAAGATTTCTAAGATATTTTCCCGTTTTTAAAAAACGGGAAATTTATCTATAAATGACTGAGTTATGTGCTACTACCACTATTTTAATCCCAACTGTATTTAAATTTATTTGTTAATTGTTGCAGGAATTTGAAAGTATTCCTTCATCTATTAACATTCCCATGAACATATTAAACTCTATGATTCTGCTATATACAAAGTACTGATAAATTATAATCCTCGACCAGGATTCGATCCGGGCATTCAGTTTTCTGTATTTCTCACTCCAGCTGCCTACTTAATGCTCCATTAATAACCCAACAAAAACCTTGTAATAACATGTACCTATTCAACAACTTACTTTTTAATGACAACCGTGTGCATTACTTATAAGGAGTCTAGTAATGACTTACTTTTAATTTGATGTTAAGTATTTCTTTAACCCCTATTTGTAAGCGAACACTTGCCTCCAATGACATCACTGTGTTTATATAATGAGCCAATGAATTAGTTGGTAGTTCAAAGTGGTTTTATTAGCTTTTAAACTTATTACTTTTCAGAGTAATTTTTATCGTGGATAGTTTTTTATTGTGGTTGACAATGACCGATCAAGCAATGTTTAAAATAACTACTGGTCTATAACAAAAAATTATTTTTTCCGAGAAACATAAAAGCTTTTAAAGAAGTCATTCCTTTGTAATTATGTTTAGAGCCATTGTGCGATTATAAGGAATGTGAGGTAGAAGTTGAAATTACTTTATAAATAAGTAACAGAAAAATGTATTTACTACAAAATTGTTTAAGTTAAAAACAAATTAGATACTGATACCAGTTCAAAGACGACTTGGTGAAAACCCTATTTTAGAAAGTAAAAAATTTACATATTAAAGAAAATACTTAAAAATACTAAATCCCTTAGAGGAACTGAGAAATCACTAGCTATGACACTGGTACTGATTGTACGTCTAAAATTTCATATAAAGTGAATCTGTTACCTTTCCTTGGCATTGAAATCATAGTTTGGGGATTCTGAAACACAAACTTGTCCCGCATTTGAATATTTGATATTAAAATATTTCTATGAAGTAACATTTTTTATTATAAATATTAGTCGTTTAAGCCATCTACTATCAATATTTTAACTGTAGGGTATGGCTGGCAATTTATATAAAAGTCTCATTTAAGATAATGGCAAATGGGGGAAAATACTTTATAATGAATATAAAATCAAATAAAAGATTAGGGTAAATTACATATTTGTTATTTATTTATTTTATGTGTTTTATATAAAAAAAAGAAAAATAAGTAAATAAATAAATAAAATGTAAGCGGAATTTACAAATTAGCTACAAAAGTGTATTATGATTAAAGTACAATTACAGCTTTTTGTAATGGGGGCAGACTACTACTGCATAGAGTGTTACATTTGAAGGTTAAGTTTAAGATAATGTAGGAATGATGTTAGTACTAGTGTGGCGTGACATAGATTTATTAAAATAACAACTAATTGCAAAATTTTTGATTTGTTTTAAAATTTCTATTAATTATTTTTTAATTTTCTATTAATTTTTGCAAAATACAGTGCCGGCACAAAAGAAAGGAACAAGAAAATTTTTGGAATTTTTGATGGAAAATCTATTTTCTCTCAAAATATACATATGTATGTCAGAATTTGATTCAGGTGTTTTTCAATATTTTTGAAAAATTTTAGTTTTTATAGATTTTTTAACATTTTACCATTTAAAAGCTAGTAATGAGCGCTGAGGTAATTTTCTGAAGGAAGCTTTTATGGGGATAAGGTCAATTATGGACCGACCCTAATAAAAGCATGGAGATTTCAGTTAATATAAAATTAGTTTTTATCAAATTGCATTGCTGTAGTTGTTTTTTAAAGAATTTTTTTTTTCAAATAAGATCTTATATATGGGGGATAGGGTCAGTTACGGGCTGATCCTCATAAAATTTGTTAGAGATTTCAATTTGTTTATAATATGTTTATGTCGAATTTTATTGCTGTACTTGTATTTTTAAGTCATTAATGAGCTTTAAAACCATATTCTGAAGAGGACCTAATATGGGGGTATGGATAAATATGAAACGATCTACATAAAATTTTTTAGAAGGATTTTTGATCGCATTAAACTTGTTTTTGCCGAATTTCATCACATAGTTTTAACTCAGTAATGAGCGTTAAGTACACTTTATGAAGGGCACCTTATATGGGAGGTATGGTCAATTACGGATCGTCATAAAATTTGTTAGAGAAATTTCGGTTCATACAAATCATCTTTTCGTCGAATTTCATCGCTATACTTTTGCTTTTAAACCAGTTATGAATGTTTGAACTGTATTCCAGGAGGACACTTGTATGGGGATTAAGTAAAAGTATCGACCGATATGGCCTATTTTCAATAAACTGCATCAATAGAGAATATTTGTGCCAAATTTCAGACCCCTAGCTCTTTTCGTTCGGACTCTATCGTGCTTTCAACAGACAGACAGACAGGTCTAGATCGTCTTAGACTGAAATAAAACCCAGAATATACATACATACATATATACAATTCTGGGTCTATGAACATCTCTTTTGATAGTGGGTATAAAAATAGAAAGTTATTTTCTATTAATGCACAAAGAATTCTTAACTCACAATTTTGAACTAAACTGAAAATTGGTCCTGTTTTCAACTTTGTTCCAAAGTTTTTATTTATTTAAAATAAAAATTAATTAATTCCTATCAATATGTCTAAAAAAATTTAAATTTATAAAAATTTTCAAAACTCTTAACACCACCTAAATTCTTAACAAAATGACAGAACAAGTGTCAAAATGACAGACCACCTAAGGCCACAAACTCAAAGGCAACAAAACTTTAAACGTAAATAACCCAAAAAAGAGATCAATGCTTTTGAAAACATCAATAAATTAAAAAGAAAAAGAGAAACAAACACAAAACCAAGGGTTAAAAAACTACTCTATGTATCGCTTAACAAAAAAGCCGCTTCATTCATAGAACTGTCAATAAAAGTTGGCCTTAAATCGATAATACAAAATAAAACAAATACTACTGTAGGATATTGAAATGATAACAATAAAAGAAAACCATACATATCCTTGTTAAAGTAACATTAACAGTGATATTTTCATATAACTCTACAACAGCGCCCCATAACGGCGAGTAGCTGAGCTTCCCTACAATAACAACAAATTACTCTAAAATATTTTCTTTCATTCACTCACGCGTTCTCTACTAACTTTGCAGCCATCACTCTTTCTTGCCTTCAGCAATGATGGACAGCTAAACATCAATCGCACATACAACTGACACCACCATCATCATTTTCTATGCGCATTACTTCCCTCCTTGTTTATTGCTTGTTCACTAATTACAACATATAACTATCTCTTTCTGTTGTTATCAGCTCTTATACATTGCTGGTGGTTGTTGGTTTTTACTACTCTTTACATGAATAAAGCTCCACCCTCTTTTAAATATGGCCGGTTTTCTGATTGGTTGTTGTTTACTATCAGCTAAAAGGCGTTGCTTGTGTTTGTTGTTATTGTTTAACATTCTACAGCAACAACGTATGAAGTTTTTGTTAAATGAATAAAGCTTGTTGTTCCGTCTCTGACCTGTTTCCATATCTTTAAATGAATGCGAATCAGCCAATGAATGGACGGACGGACATTGTTGCGTGTGCACATTTTCTTAATGGCAAATAAACAATTATTATGATTTACAAACTTAACAAATTATTTATAATTTTTCTAGCTGGTATAGTTGTTGTTTTGTATTGTTTTTTTTCTAATTTTTCTAAAAATTCACGTACATACATATATATGTATGTACGTTTCTCTTATACAACATGTACATTTTTAAGTTTTTTTCTGTTTATTTCAACTGCATTTTCATTAATTGTTGCCGCCAGAGTTGTTGTTTAATCTTCATGTTTATTTCATATTTGTACAATCCATTAATTACACACTTACAACAATCTAAATTAACAAATTCATACAAATTACAATTAGTTTCAACTATAATTTAACTTTATGTAAATAAATATGCACATGTTTTTAAAACGAAATTTATTCCATCCTTGTAACAGATTTATTTATAAATTGTTCTGTTCATGTTGCTAAATTGTAATTAAAAGTACATTATCTTTTTTGTAGAAATTTAAAAAAAATTTGTGACAGACGTTTTAGTGAAGATTATTTTACCATTGCAATGCTAATACACATTTAGGTTTGAATCTTTTAGATATTTATTTCAAATAAAGATCGGATCCCAATCGATATACTTGTACAGAAAAAATTTCATTACCAAGTAAGGGGTTCAAATTCTTAGATTTACTTACGCGGTGATGTCACGGGAGACTAGTACTTACACATAATCGCTTATTAGAAGAATACAGCTTCTATATCTTCACGGTGAAGATGACTAATGATTACCCAGTAAAAATTGGAGCTTACATGCAAGCAGGTTTGTAAGGGAACAAAGCTATTTTCTCCCTTACAAACCTGCTTCGATAAGGCATGATTTTTATATAGCGAATTCCCACTTGGAAGCATTCCCAATAGTAAGCTTAAATATTATTTAAATACTTCACTTACAATCTGCTTCTCTGTAAGGGATAGTAGTAAGCTTTTAATTTTTTTCAGCTTACATTATAAAATTACTCCTATCATTGGTATTCCCTTATTTCCTGCTTCTCAGTAAGGCTTAATAGTAAGAGAATACAGAAGCAGTTACTTCCCTTTTTAGCTTCCTAAAGTCTAAAAATTTTTTACTGGGTATTAATAAGGCGTTATTACTTATTACTACTTCTATGTAAACATTAAGAAATGTTTCTAATGACATCACTGTGTTAAAATAACACTTGAAAAATTGAAAGTACTCCGCAGCCGCTTGTAAAAAGTACTCTTCAAAGGTCTAGGACTGGTCCTGAACTAATCTAAATAAATGAAAAAACATACTCCATTTAATATAGTTATATCCTAAGTGAAGATCAAGTAATCCTTCTATGCATTATACTTCTATACTAATCTTAAAACTATTCCCTTGGTAAAATTATACAGGCCGACAAAATTTTAAAAAAAATTTAAAACCCTGAGTCCGAAATCTGACCTCAGATTTTTCCTAAACTACAATAGTGCGGAGGGTATTATGATTTGTAGATATTGTTTATAACGAACAAAAATATTAGATATTTAACTCATTTTACCTATGTCTGTCCGTCTGTCAATTTCAACGGATGATATCTCAGCAATTACAGCATATTTTTAAACAATTCAGAAAGTATTTTTATTGAAAAAAATTGGGAAAATTGGAATATACGTTTTTTTTTTTTTTGTAAAATAAAGGCGATATATACTAAATATTCAGGTTTTGTCAATTTATTGTTCTATCTATCTCGAAGAAGAAAGAAGATATGTCAGATTTTAAGCCTTTATTTAAATATGACGGAATAAACTTTCAATTGTCGTACAACATTCTCAGGTCAGATTCGGATTCAGCGCGGCCAGGTTCTTTATAAAATTATACTTTGGTCTCTGGGTTACAAATTTGTCAGCCTTTGCTATGATCCATGTCTGCACTACCTAGACCAATTTTGCATTGAAAATTCTTAAAATATAGATATCTTAATATATCCCGAATGTCTAGAGTTTCCCCAGCTGACCGACACACAGGGAAAAAGAAATATACACGCCTAGAATATAATTGACACCAAAGACTTTATAATTTTTCAATAACATCCATTGTCAAAGTATATACATACGACAACGGATTGTTTGTCAATAGTCTAAATGTTAACATTTAGACAACGGATGTGTAAAAAATTCACATTTCGACAAGGAATTGTTGCAATGTTGTCAACATTACATAGTGTTGTCGTACGTATGTATTTACTTCGACAACGGTTGTTATTGAAAAATTGTAAACAGTTTGGTGTCAATTTGGTACCAGGCGTGTATATTTATTTTTCCCTCATGGAGTAAATTCTACTTCTTATTCGCATCTTTGGAAGTTCTTTTTTTGATGGGTTATTACATACAAAAGTTAATACTAAATATATTTTTTCTCTTTTAAGCACATTTTTATTTGGATTAGAACAAACAATATCTCATTTTAATTTAAGAAAAATGTATCATAAGAAAAACATTAGTAAAAATTACCTTTCTTAAAAAAGTGTCGGTCAAAAATGGTCCCAAATTATAGAAGTGTGTACACAAAGGGGAAAAAGACGTTCTAAATTATACCCGCTTGGTATTAAATAATACATGACGTTGTCAAATCATAAACACATATTCGATCTACGATTGCCGGCGACTAACTACGAAAATTTTCAAAATTGTTCTTTTATCTTTACGGAGTGAAAACGATGTGTTATCAAAGTGACACTGCTGTCAAACAGAACGTTGCGTTGTCGAAATCTAAAGGATATGACACAAAGCGCAATTAAAATGATAACAATTCGTTGTTAAAATTACAACGGTGGTTGTTAAAATGATAACTGGATAACTGGTGTTACTTAAATTGTATACATATCCGTTGTCTAAATGTTAATTAAATTGATAAGCTCACTTTTGACAACGGATTGTATCAATTTTTGTACTTTTCTACCGGATTTTCCCTCTGTGTATACTTTTAAATAGTAAAGAAATTTGTTTTTCTAAGCTTTTTCCAAAAATAAAATTAAAGAAATTTATAAATGTTTCCACCGAGACTTTTTATAAATATCGATTTTTAGGGTATATTAAAATTTTTAAGTATAATAAAGTGATCTACTGAGCTAGATCTAAGATATAGAGTAATTTTTGCTGTCACAAAGTGTATTTACATTTATATATTTTTATACAAAAAAATAAAAAATTTTATTTTTACTTTTTTACAGCCGGATAATTTTATTGGTAAGTGTTGTTCACATACTACATACATACAACATATATATATTTTTTATCAAACTGATAAGTTGTATTAATAACGACAGCATGTCATTGAACTAGTTTAACGACAAAACTTTTTTTCAAGTCTGTTAACTGTTATTTAAATTATTGACCTTCTGTATTATTATTATTTTTTTTTTGGAAGCTAAAATCTAGTTTAATTAAAAATCTTTTTTTTATTTTCGGCTTGAATATTATTATCTAGCACTATCTATACTACATATGTATTTATATATGGGCAATTTCGTGTCAACGTTTAAATAGGTGAAAAGTTTCACTCATTTGAGTAAAACCCTGTATGACCAATTCGATAGAGCTTAATATTAGTAATATCTGGAATAAAATCGCGATTCAACGCTCTCAACATATGAGGATCTATTTTCGAAAATTTCTATAAAAAAAACAAAATTTTTTTTCAAAAAAATGTATAAAAATTTTTCTATAAATTCACTACAAAACAGAAATAGAAAAATTGCTAAGAGAAATTTTAGCAACAATTTTCTTAAAAAATTTCAAACATTTTCTATCTAATCGAAAATTTTCTATAATTGGATGTCATAATCATTATACATAAAATTTTAATTGGATTTTGTTCCCACAGTAATTTACATACAAATTAATATATTATAATTTGTTATAATATGTAAATACATATTTAATACTTTTTTATTAAGCCAGCAGAATTTTTTCCAATAATAACTTAACCGTTACAAGTTTAAAAAATTCCGTCTTTCTATTGATTAAACTGTTGGCGGTAGGTAGGAGTATAAAAAATCTATTAGAATCTCGTTATTTACAATTTTACATATTTTCATATACAGCAACGTATTTCTATTTTTACTTCTCTCATAAAATTAACATTTGAAATAACATATTTTTGCATTAATTGTTTTTATCTGTTAAGTATCAATTACCAACGTCCTCCTCATCATCATTCTCATCAAATAGAAAGAACCTGATAACAACAGCAACAATTTACATACACATGCACCATTTAACACAAAACCGCAATTACAATATTTTGTTGTAAATTGTTTTTTCTTGTTGTAGTTGTATTTAGCAACATTTCATTATATTCTTGTTGTTTTTTCTGTAATTGAATGAATGAAGCCAAGCAAAGGCGGGTAATAATGGGCATGTTTTGTTAAATACATGATGGCTTTCAGCCTGGTTAAATGCAAAGTTGAATGCCTTGTCTTGTCTGGTAAAATAATTTTTTTTCTGCACTTTTTGTAGATTGTAGGCTGATTCTGGTTATAAACAGTTAAATTATTGATATTTTTGCTCTTTGCTCATTTATTCATACATACAACATTGTTAAATGTTAATTGGCCAAAGAGTTGACAGGCCAACTGACGTTTCTACAAAGAACAAACGAATGAATATATTTTTTCGCATTACAAGAAAACCGCATAATTATTCTAAGAGAAAAGTTAGGGGGCCTGATACTCATCAGTATATTTATTTGTGTTAATGGCTTTGGGTCATCGTAAGTCTGTTTATTCATTACAGTTATTTCTGTTTAAATTGAAGTTCTTTCTTTCTTTCTATCTTCACCTGTTTTGGACATCATCATTATCATTAGATTAATCAACACTTTAACATGATATTTGTGTGCGTATTGAGCAACTTCAAATCAATTAAAAAAAAAAAAAACAAGAATCTTGTTGTATTGAGTATTATTTATGGGACGTTTAAATGCAGTTTTGTTTGCATTTTCAATAATTTTTAATTTCATAAAAAACATTATTTATTGCTTTAAAAAATTTGTTAAATAAAACTATTGGTATGTGAATTTTTATTAATGCACACACACCTTGTGTTATTAAAATGTTTAACTTTTTAATATATTTGTTTTTAGTTTTTAATATTACACTTAAAAAATTTATTCAAATTTTCTAAAAAAAAAAAAATTGTGGAATATTTTCTATAAATTAAGTATTTATCAAAAATTTTCTATCAATGAAATTAGGAATTTATCGAAAATTTTCTATACAAATTAAGAATTTATTGAAAATGTTTTATAAATAAAGAATTTGTGAGAAATTTTCTATAAATTAAGAATAAATGGAAATCTTTCTATAAATAGAAAATTTATAAAATATATATTTTTTAATAAAAATTTCTTAAACAATTTAATTTTTGATAATTTGAAATAATCTATATATGTATATAAAAATGAGTGTGTGTTTGTATGTTTGTTTGGACTTTGTATACATCAAAACGGCTAAATTTTTCTGAAATTTTCACAGTGTCTTCCTGTATGTCTAGAAGGAACTACTATATATTAAAAGTCGCATATCTTAGAAACTGCAAGAGTTGGAGTCCTCAAATTTTGTATGGACAACAACGAAAATATAAGAGATAGAGTCTCAAATTTTTGTCGGAACTACTTTAGTGTCAATATGTTATTTAAGGAAAAAGGGGACGTACCAGCAGTAGGGGGCATGGCACCTCCATATTTACAAGTAAGAAAGTATAGTCGGGCGTGGCCGACCATATGATACCCTACACCAGTTATGAATATTAAATGTTATTTATTTTTCATAATAAAGCATTTATCTTCAATATTCCCTTGTTCCGATACATTTAAGCAATTTATGGATGAAAAACTAATTTTCTGAAAGAGGCTTTATATGGGGGATAGAGGCAAATATGGACCAAGACCGATAAAATTTTGTGAATATATTTATATTTACATAATATTTTATTGTGCTGAATTTCATCGCGATATTTGTGTTTATAAGTTAATTTGGGACATTCAAGTAAGTTTCTGAAGGGGACTTTGTATGGGAGCTAGGGTCAAATGGGGCCCGATCTTTATGACATTTGGCAGGGTTATCAACTTCTATAAAACTTAGTTGTGCCGTATTTTATAGATATATCTGTATATTTAACATAATTATGAGCTCAGAAGCCCTTTTCGGGGGGCTAGGTGAAATAATAGACCGATTTTAACCATTATAGGCTCCGTCCTTGGGTCAAATAAAACGTGCGTGCCAAATTTCATCCAATTATCTTGAAAATTGTGACCTGTACCTTGCATACAAGGTTTACATGGACAGCCAGCCAGCCAGACGGACGGACGGACATAGACTCAGACGATTCTAAGCCGATTGGTATACTTTAAGGTGGGTCTAGGACGATTATTTTTTATGTTACAAACATCAGCACAAATCCAATATACCCTCCCCACTAAAGTGGTGTAGGGTATAAAAATAGGAAAAATTAAGTGCCAAATATTGAAAAAAAAGCTATAAAGCCCTTTCAGGAAATTGTATGTTTTATTTTTAGCAAAAAAATAAAAGGGCCCATTTTGAAAAAAAAAAAATATTAAAAAAATAATAAAAAAAAGTGTTGGAAGGAATGAACAATTAGCTATCTGAACTCCTTTGGACAGTTTTTATTAGGGCTAATAGGTGAAAAGTTACACTCATTTGAATAAAGCCCTGTATGACCAAATTGTGCACCTTTGACCTCCTCTAAGTCCGGCAGTTCTTGACCGATATAGTTGAATATTTGTGTCTGACCTACTATATAATAGTACTAACTTTAGTGCAAATTTCGTCAAAATCGAATTTTTTTTATTGGGTCAATTGACATAAAATTCTGCATAACCAAAATATTCGATGCCATTTTGAAAGAAAATGGTAACTGATAGAGAAAAACAGATATCAGACTCGGTTTCAGAAGCTAAAACTACATTCAAATCAGTCGAATTGGTTTCAAAAGTTTCCACAAACCTTCATATCGTTGGCTTGTGTAATTTTTGGAAAAAGCAGATTGCGATGCCTCACTAAAAAGAATTTTTTATAATGTAAAGGTAACGTAATTCATATTTTCTTTTCTCTAAGTGCATCTGAAATAAACACTTTACTAACTTTAACAAACAACTTGTTCAAATTATTTTGTCAGTACATATACAACATTCCGACAATTAGATAGTCAGCTAACAAATAAACTTAACATTTTCTAATGTTATTTCGATGTTGTGTTATTCACATTTATGAGGCGTTATAGTAATTGACAAATTGCCATTACAAAAAAAAAAAAAAACATCTTTCTCCTTAAATGTCCCCCTTAAGTGTATTGGCAAACAATTCTAAGCATTCAATTTCAACACCATTCTACACCATTCATTTAACCAAACCGACAGACAGACACAAACGTTTATTAATTTAGTCAAGAGTTATACAGGTATTGACTGGCGATGATGTCGCCATTAAGTCTCTCCTTTAGTCATTGTAGCCCGCCAAACACTACGCCATAAAATGTTAGATGAAGTCATGAGAGCTTAAAAGTGAGAAAAGCGAAAAAAAGCTTAATTCAAAAAACAAAAAGGTGCTTAATAAATTATTAAAACGAGTGACAATGTTGTCACAACAATATTGCTTTTAAATGTCTATTAGAAGTAACAGCAATAGCATTTTCACATTTTTAGCACACAAGTGTAATTTGTCCATTTTTTTTTTAGTTTTAGCGAAAAAAAATGTTTTAAAAATTGTTGGCTGGCAAGTTATTGGCTTGTTTGTATATCTTTTAAATTTTGTTAAGAGGTTTTTTTAATTGCTTTGTCTTTTGCTATTTCAAATTGCTATAAATTAATTAGTGTCATGTTGAAAATTTTTTGGAAAATATGTAATTAATTTCTTTATTAAATGTAACAAATAAGTCGATTAGTACAAATTTGAAATTTTAATGTGTTAGATACTTTCCCAACAATAAAATATCAAAGCAGTGGTGTTGTTAGTACTATAGAAGACTAACGAACTCGAGACTCAGGTTCAGATTCTGCCTGCTTAAGTTTTTTTGAAATGTAGTCTCCTAAGGGAAGTCAATCGATATAAAATTAATCTCCTGACTTTTATTTTAAGTCAAAGACAATATTGTCCTGGACTTTTTTGTTTTAAAATCCAATTCGATATCAAAACCCATAAACAAAACGTTATATCCTAGGAAAAATTTTAGAACTTGTTCTAAAAACAGCTAGTTCTAGAACGAATGCAAAGAGAGCCACTTCAGATTCTTAAACAACAACCTTGGAACTAGTGTTGTCGCAACTACTACTGGAACCCGTTCCTCGGAACATTGTTGTGATTCTGAAATACTTCTAAAGAGTTTTCAAGGAACTAGTTCTTTGACATTAGTTATACATTGATACTACACTAGTTCAATGGAACACATACTAGTTCCGAAACAACTTCTTAGAATCTGTTGAAAAAAATGTAAAAAAATTAAAAAATCATAAAAATCATTGATTAAAGAACTAGTTCCGGAACCATTCCAAAGAACGAGTGTCGACTCCATAACTCCATAATTTCAAACAAAACTGATTGGTCTCAACGCGGAACTAATACAATTATTGCTGGGATACATATATTTTTAACAATTAAATTATTTAAACAATTTCAAAATCTTATATTTTTTCTTATCAATCTTCTGCTAATTAATAACTAATATCAACTTGAAAGCTTATTAATATGATTTGAATACACACAAAAGCATCCATAATCATTTTTCTTAATGAAGTTAAACTTCAAAAAATTAACTACTTCTCTATAGACAATTTAAAATAACCTTTCAAATTTATGCAAAATAAATTTATTTAAAACTATACACAAATTTAATATAAATTTCAAATGTCTAAAAAATTATTGCTAATAAAGTTAGCAAAGTTGAAAACTATTTTGCATAAAATTTTTTCATTCATAAATTTTCATGATAAAAAGTCAGTCAGTCACAGTTTGTGTCAGTAGTTTTTTTGGCTGTTGGCATCAGTTAAACTTTAAATAAAGTTTAACTGAAATTAACTGATCTAGCCAATAATTCCAGTACATTCAAATAGGCAAACAATTGAACTCTTGCAAAATAAACACACACACACATCATAAATTTTAAATAAATATATTTATTTAATAATTTTATTTATTTTTATATGATTTTTTTTCTAATAAATAAAATATATTCTCACGTTTTATAAATTTGGCAAAAAAAAATTTAAATTGAATTGGAAAAAAATATTAATTTAAAAATTTGCTGAGATTTGTTTGTTGGCTTTTCTTAAATAAACAAAATTTTAAACAAATAAAAAATAATATTGACAGTGATGTATGAATTGTTTAATGTTCATTTTGTAACAAAAAAAAAAAAAAAAACTGAAAAAATAAAATATTAAACAAATAGCTACAAAAATGAATTATTACAAGTTGGCCAACAGTAACAACCATAGCAATTTAAAACAAACAAAAAATATTTAAATTTGTAGGAATATGGTTTTTTTGTTTATGGGTTTTTTTAAAATTTTTTATACTAATAGACCATAATAATTGAATTGAAAGGGAATTACAGAAGTTGATACCACCAGTTGATTAGTTGAGATAAATGATTTTGAACTTTTGATTAATAAAACATTAATTGAACGAAACATGAAAATAAACACAGAAAAAATTAAAACGTGATATTTAAAATACAAAAAAAGTTTAAATTTTGTTGTTTAAACATGACGAGGTTGCAAATTGTTATTTTTTTGTGTTTTCTATTGTTTAAATGTTTTAATTATTTTAAAAACAAATTATAACGTGGGAAAATAAATTTATAAAATCTGTTAATGTTTACGCTATAGTCGGCAATAGTGCTATTGAGTGTCTGTTTACATTATTTCTAAAAAACTAACACTAAAACGCACAAGGTCGACTCGAGCGATATAATAACTTGATCCAAATAGATCGGGTTATTCTTAAAAAGAAATTTACGAAAAAAGTCCTACGACTGTCTAATTTCCATTCGTAATTTCTAGCAATTCCCTTTCTACAAAATCACTTCAAAAGTCGAAAGGTCCTAGAATATACCCCATTCTCTAATCATCCTTACAGTAGATACACAATTGTCGGTAAAGTATTTCAATTCATATCCTTCTCCAATCTATATTCGGAAATTTTTAATTATGACAAACTTTTAGTAAGCTTCGGATATATCTAGTTTACGTGATCTATATACATATATATAAAAATGAATGTATGTATTTGTGGGTTTGTTCGGTTTAGCAGACGACTAAACTGCTGGACCGATTTTCTTGAAATTTTCACAGTGTCTTTGTGTATGCCTGGAAGGAACTATTGGCTACTTTTTATTTTAATATTTCAAGTAGGCAAAGTGCCACGCCCACAAACAAAGTAAGTATTAAAAGTAGTCTATTTCAGAAACTGCTACACCTAGAAGTCCTCATATATATATATATATATAAGTTAGAGTCCCCAAATTTTGTGAGAGTCACTTTAGTAATAATTTGAATATTTTAGACAAAAATGTTAATTAAGTACAAAAATTCGTATATCTGGGAAACTATTAGAGATAGAATCATCAAATTTTGCAAGAACAACTTGCCACCTATGTGAACTACAACAGGTAGGAGACCTGAACTGTGGTACAAGTACCTTTAGCATCAATATGAACGTTTGATTTTAGAATAAGTCGACTAGAAACTCTGGGCGTGGCTCCTTCCATATAAATTAAATACTAAAATTCGTATATCTGGGAATATATAACTAGAAAAAATTGTATATGGGAATATGGTTTTAGTGTAGCAAAGCACACTGGGTAAGCTGGTACCTTATAACTCCAAATGTTCTTGATTTTTAGATGCTTTACTGCCTCTAAATAATTGGACACCCCTTTAACCACAAAATTTTTAAATTTCTGTCTGTGAAATAAAGGAACTACAAGTAAGGTCGCACTCAACTATATCAAAATTTGCTGTTCTCTTAAATAACACAGCGAGACAAAATGAAAGAAAATTAAAATATCTGGGAAGTTATATCATTTTTCTGAAACTTGGATCCGAGTAGAACAAGAATCTAGTTCCTACACTATGAAACTCAGCATAAATAACTTTTATATAAACATAAATCGTTTCTAATACTTTAATAAATATTACGATTCCTATATAAAATACTTCGTAAAACATCTCCAAACTTGGAAAAAGAGGCAAAACTAAAATCAAAAATATGTTTAATACACACATATTTTACCAAGTTACTTAACCATACATATATGATGTCATTGTAAAGCCTCTTCATTCTAAATCCGCTGAAAAACTTAAAATCGGATGAGAATCAACTGAGTTACTGACATGTAAGGCTTTAAAGGTTTTTACTCGTATTTCAAGATTTTGAAGGTGTTTGGCAAATTTCAAAAACAGATTCTTGCTCAACTGGGATCCACCTTTCAGCAAGATAGTATCACCCCAGGAGTTTGTTTTTGTCGAATTCTTGTAAATATTATACAAGTTCGTCAAAAAGAAAAATAACAACGCTGCTAATTAAATAAACACAATGCTCTAAATAACCACTCCTGCTACCATAACATTAAAACATTTAATTCCAAAACAATTTCTTTATATGAATTAAATGCCAATTCAACTATTTTTTTCTAACTGCCGCCAAAATCAGTATCTAAATGCATTTTAAATTTTCTAGATATGAAAATTCAATACAAATCGTTAACAAATTTTTTGACACACCATTCTATTCATACAACATTTTTAACATTTATAATACAGAGACAAGGATTATTGCAGTTCAAGTTGTGTTGTTGTTATTTTTGTTGCCGTTGTAGTTTTTGTTGTTCGTGGTAGTAAAGCAACATTAATAACACAAATTCATATGCAAATTTTGTAACTTTTTTTTAGAGAAAACATTCTATGCTTGGCTAAAGTCTTTTAAGCTTGATTGCCTGGCTTATTGTAAGCGGCAACCACAACAACAACATTATAAGAAACCAGCAAAGTGGGTGGATTAGCGTGAATTACAATTGCTGCAACATAAAAAGTTTAAAACATGCCGCACTCAGCAGGCTTGTAGTAACAACTGCAACAAACAATGAATGTACTTGTACAATGTCTGATTACTACAATTGAAAACTCCTTTATTGCTGACTTAGTTGACTTGACTTGGCCAAGTTAAAAGATTTCACCATAATACAAGTCACTTTTTTTGTATAAATTTTGTTAAAGAGACGAAAAAAAACCAGCAAGAAACATGCAAAATACTATTCTCTACTTCATCTACTAATTTTGCGCATGCGCAACATTTGCATGTTTTATTTTTACTTGCTTCCTCCTAAGGAGTAAAAAGGTTTCCCTACTTTAGAAGACTATACATATAACTAAAGACTAAAATGCCAGGGAATATTAAGATAAGTTCGCTGGAAAAGAAGCTAATATATTATAAATTTGTTGGTTTCTTCATTTGAATCTTTTAGACGGTTTTACAAAACCATGTCCTCCTTCTTTCCCCAGCAATTTGTTGTTCATCGTTTCCAGCGTATGCACTACATTTTTATTCAATTGGCTAAAGAAATTCAAAGGAAGTTTTGCTGTTGTTATTGTTGGTTTTATTTTCAATTCCCCTGCCACGTTGCTGTTTGTTGTTTATTATAATTTATGTATGTCTCCTGTCATAATTGCGTTACCACTTGCCAAATGAGTGCCTAATGTGTGTCGTAGTAGATGTTTCATTTGCCTGCCTGACTGGCAAATGTTTTATTAACGTTTTCTTTTTTTATTAAAATTTTTTATTTAGTTTCTAAAAAGAAATAATTCATATTTTTTTGGTATTATTGCGCTTTTTTTGCATTTTATTTAGGTGGGGTTTTAATTGACTATATTTATTTGAAAATATAAAAAAAGACATGAATTTAGTTTATGGTCTTTTGTAGGGAATAACAATTTTTGATGTATTTTTATTTAACATGTAATATGATTAAAGCAGTTTTTATTCAAAGTTGTGAAGAAATATGTTTAGAGAAAAGCACTAATTTTTAAATTTGAAACTAAAAAAGTCCTTGTAATATTTTCTTTTGGAAAATGTTGAATCAAAGAAAATAGACATCGAAGACTCTGATAATGTTGCTAGATATTCCATCCATTGAAACATAGATAAGATATAAGGCGGCATTTACAGCCGAACGGTTCATAACTTTATGCGAACTTCTCAAAAGCGGTTATAAGAAACGTCATCAATGTATACTGGACGCATTGAAAGGTGATTGTGTATATCATCGGACATGCCTTGTGGTTCTATGTTGAAGACCCAGAAACATAAATATCACACCGTTTAAATAATCACAACACCAGCTTCCAAGTAGAAGTCCGAGCAATAACTGTATGTATAAACTGTATTAGAATAAATTTGGCGCCCACAGGCTTATCATATTTACCGACAAGTTAAGACCGTATTGGATTGTAAGAAAGCTCTAATCGAATACTCTCCCAGAGGCAAGGTTTACATCATATGGGTACCACAACACTAGACATTTGGGAGTAGCAGGCAACGAAAGAACGAATGTAATAGCTTTAAAGGGAACGGAGCTTGAGGTAGTTAACCTGATGAACGCCAAACAATTTGACACAACGAGGTCAGCATAAAAAATATGGATGAGAAAAACCCATACGACCTCATGGAATAATGAAACGATGGTAAAACCACAAAAATCTAATGGGGTGAACCTAAGAAGAGCAGAACGAGAAGCCTCCTCAAAATGAGCAAATCTGAGGTTAGTATGATTATGGGCACAGCTTAACAAAATTGGACGTGTTGATTCAGACGAATGTGAAGATCTAGAGAGAACAATGAAACTCTGGAGTACTTTCTTTGCCATTATCAGGCATTTCTCCGAAATTAGATCCAAATATCTGGGGAGTGATATTGGAAAATTCTTAAGAATCTGAGTTTCTGAACAACAGACGATAATGCAATAAGTCAATACTTTATAATAGCTTTATTTTTACCAAAAAATATTTTCCATGAATATGAGCGCACAACAGCCCTTGTAGGGGCTTCGGTATGTTTCTCTGGATTTGATGAATTGATTGTTAAATATCAAAGGTTAAGTTCTTTATTAGATTACAAGCATAACGTTGACCTTATTAGTGACAACTTCATACCATTGGCATTACTTTGAAGTACTCAAGTCATGGCTTTCATATAACCTGTTATAGATGCAAACAGAAAGAAATTTATTTTTCTATATTTAAACCACCAGTTAACGTAGAATAAAATATTTTATCAGTTGTGTTGTGGGTATAACAGCGGACTAGCAAACTCAACATTGCTAGTTCGAACCATAGGTCGATTTTTTTTAAATACAACAACTTATTTCACTCCCTTGGGAATATTTTTTTTCATTTTAGTTATGTGCACTCTATTCTGTCCTATTCTCTTTTAAAATATTAACAATATTTTTAAAACCACACTATGCTATTTATTTCATCATAAATTTTTTAAGTATGTAACTGACATTTACATACTTTTTCTATTAAATGTTGTTATATCTCTACATAAACAAAACGCAACAGGTACCTTTCAAATAAAAAAAAAAGTATTTGCAATTTCGCAAAACTAAATATACTTGCAAAAATATCAAAAAACAGCATGACAAACATGACATAAACCAAAAAAGGTGCTGCTGTGTCAGTTTATTTAGATCACAAAATACACAGACCAAAAAAAGCAACAAAAATAAAATCAACAAATTTCCACGAATTTTTCACACAACTACCAAGTGGAAGGAAATTTTAACCAATTTGCAAGCAACAACAGCAGCTAAAGTGCAACAAAAAGTTAAAGAAGGTAGTAACAGATTTGTTTAGGAAAAAATACGAAAAAGATACACAATTTGCATATCATACAAAAAGTAAAATAGAAAATGTAGTGTCCGCTATTAGTTACGGTAACAAGAAAACAAAAAGAAATAGAATTTGCATCTGTTTTAAATAAAATATGTAACAAAAGTAAAATTATGCAAAATATTTAAAAAATCTTTCATAACAGTTTGAAAGGTAGATTTCTTTGTATTGGAACTTTCTCTTTAGTTATGGTTAAGCATTTTAGTTACACAGTTGTTTTTTGTACAATTTTCTTCTTTATATTTTACGTTTTAGTTTTTAGTCCTTTGCGCAGGCGCACACTATGTCTGCCATTTAGTGTGTTGTTTATTGCACTTCCTTCCTATTATGTTGGTTGTTGTTTATTGTTTTAAATTTTTTTTTGTTTTTGTATTTAAGAGTTTGAATTATGATGTGCTATCTGAAAAATATAAACAAATCTTAACAAAATTTTATGTTAATAAATAAAAATATTGATCTGTTAGATAAATGTATTTATGTGTTGTTCATGTGACACTACCACATACTTTCTCCTTAGTTGTTTTACTTTTTTTCGCCTTTTGCGGGGGTGAGTGTGTGTGTGTGGTCTTCTCTTATGTTTGTTACATAATGAGCCAAATTGTTTATTTCATACAGTTTTCAAGCACTTGAACTGAAAAGTCATTTACCTACCACAGCCTTAAAACAAATTTAATCGGCTTTCTCTACTAATGCCCCTACATTTAGTTATGGAAGCATATTTTATGTAATTTTCAAGTGCCACCACGTACCACAAGCAAGGAACTAAATCCAAACAATTGAAATCGCTATAAAAATGTTGTTTATGCGTTAAAGGATTTATGGCTTTTACTATTTTTGTTTAAATATTTTGGAGTTTTGTTTTATTTATTTTCACTTTTTACTTAGAGTTTTTGGCTAAATTATTGAAGTTGGTGTAAAGTGTTTATTTGTTGTTATCTACTAGTTTCTCTGGTATTTAATGGGTGACGTTATTGTTTATATCAAATTTTATTATTATCGGATATTTCTAGAGCACAATGGGGGAGAATGGAAAGTGATGATTTGCTTTGAAAAATAATCATTCTCTTAAGATAAGGTTGTCCACAAGTCGGTGTCTCATACATACATATGGGGAATTTCATGTCAAGTGACCCAACTTAAAAAATCGAAGAGTTCAGATAGCTATTTCTTCATTCTTTCCAAAAAAGAATGATGGACTTTTATGTTTTCAATCAAAAATTGATTTTTAATGGGAAATAAAAGTGATCACAGATTTTAAGACTTTTTGCACTGGGGCCTCTAGTTTAGTCAGAAAATGTTTTCACTCAAAACTAGATTTTTAATGGGAAATAAAAGTGATCACGGATTTTAAGCCTTTTTGTCCTGGAGCTCTAGTTTTGTCAGAAAATAGACTTTTATGTTCTCAATCAAAAATAGATTTTTAATGGGAAATAAAAGTGATCACAGATTTTAAGCCTTTTTGCCCTGGGGCCTCTAGTTTAGCCAGAAAATGGACCTTTATGTTTTCACTCAAAACTCGATTTTTAATGGGAAATAAAAGTGATCATGGATTTTAAGCCTTTTTGTCCTGGGGCCTCTACTTTAGCCAGAAAATGAACCTTTATGTTTTTACTCAAAACTCGATTTTTAATAGGAAATAAAAGTGATCACGGATTTTAAGCCTTTTTCGCCCTGGAGCTCTAGTTTTGTCAGAAAATGGACTTTTATGTTTTCAATCAAAAATTGATTTTTTGTGGGAAAAATAAGTGATCAGAAATTCTAAGCCTTTTTGCCCTGGGGCCTCTAGTTTAGCCAGAAAATGGACTTTTATGCTTTCACTCAAATCTTGATTTTTAATGGGAAATAAAAGTGATCACAGATTTTAAGCCTTTTTGTCCTGGGGCCTCTAGTTTAGCCAGAAAATGGACTTTTATGTTTTCACTCAAAAATTGATTTCTTGTTTGAAAAATAAGTGCAAATTTCATCCAAATCGGAAGACATCGATTATTAAAGTTGGGTCACTTGACACGAAGTTCTTCATATGTATGTTCGTTAAATCTCTGAACTTTCCAGAGTTTATTCAAAATTTTCTGATCGGAATTTAAGCAAAATTCTGTATTGATCTCATAAAAAATAACGAATTTAAGTTCCAAATTTGTAGAAAAAATACATTTAATCCAAAAAATAGGCACTTAGAGTAAAGTATCGGCGGATGAGATACAATGTCATGACATCAACAAGAGGAGAAGTTCCCCCAGAATGAATAAATTCGATATTAGTATGTTGGTAAATATTCTTAGTAGATTCACGGGTTTATGGGCTCAACTATTAAAAATTTAGAGAGAATGTAAGAGGACAGAATGGTAAGAAATACTTTACCTATTATTGCCAGACTTTTGTCGTAATAAGACCCAAATATTTCAGATATTAAATCACTTAGAAACTCGGAAAGGAAAATTCTAAAATACTACTTGCAGGAAACTGTATTTCTGTTCATTGCGCTATAATTTCTTTCATAAAAAAGAGCCCATAGTGGCATCCTACTTTCAACCTGACCTAAATATATGGACCTGATGAAATATATTTCCGAAAATATTTTAGTGTAAAAATCCATTTTTCTTTTTAAAATCAAATTCGAATCAAAAATTTATATTTTTCAGAAACAAAATCACTTTCATTCAAAAATGAAATTTATAGAAAAGTATAAAATTTTGTTTATATATTTTTGTCATATGTATCACAAACTATTGTTCTAGTATTTTACTAAATTATTACATTTTATACATGTTCGGTGAAAACTAACACTATAAAGATCTAAACTCAAGACAGCAGAACATAAATAACGATGTGTTTATGTATTTCTGATGTTTCAAAATAATAGTTTTTGACTTAAAATTAGTAAATAACCTCAGAGAACAATTCCTAATAATAATATTTAAACGCTTTATTTATTTAAAATTTCTGTCATTCCACAATTAATTACCGTTCTGTTTGTAACAAGCCAAATAATCAAAACAAACATAAGAACATTTCAAACTATACTAATTGGGTGGTCCAATAAAATCACTCTTCTATTTCTCATGTACAAATCCCAAATCAATTAATTTTATATAAAAGTCAAGTATTTGTTGATGATATTTTTCTATTAAAATATTTCAATTTCAAGTTGTTGAATTATTGGCTTTAGGTTAAAAACTAAAAAAAAGAAGATGATGTAAGAAAAGAAACAAAAAATACAAAAAACTTAAACTGAAAATTCCAAAACTGATTGTTTTATAATGAGCATCACTTACATTTACATGTGTTTTCTGCTGTGATGTTGCAGCTTCCAAAGTACTTGATGATAAACAACAGAACACACAGATTATTGACAGAAGGAATTTCTCATTGGTTTTGTGCGTGTAAATATCAATTGATAAAATATTTATAAAATCAAATCCTTAAAAAGTAACTCAAACGAAATGCGTATAAAAGTATACATACATAAACTAAAAGCATTTACAATCATTGTTAACCTCTATCTGATATTTATTCCTTTAGGGCGTATAGTTATAACCACATTTATTTTTATGATATTTTTAGGCTTTTTTTTGCTCATGCTTCGTTCAATTTTTTTTTTTTTTTTGTAGTTTAAACTTGAGATTTTTTATTCTTCGATTTTTTTTTATTACAAAATAAAAATGATAAAAAAAAAATAAGTAAAAGATTCAAAATCGCCTGCAGCGAATTTAATTGCGTTTGTGTTATAAATTTGTTGTCCCCTTGTAAATGACGTTTTCTTACTTCTTGATAAACACTGTAAGGAAATTGAGTAAAAAATAAAATCTTTAAAATCAAACCTACAGCAGAAGTCGAAAACTCGGAAATTAAACTGTAAAATAAATAGAACCAAGCAAAAAGCAATCAAATATTTTCAATAGCTGGGAATATTTCTACAAAACTACGGAATAGGTGTTTTGAAAACCAATGGATTTAATACGAATATTTTAATTTAATTCATTAGTTAAACTAGAGGCCCTGGGGCAAAAAGGATTAAAATCTGTGATCACTTTTATTTCCTACAAAAAGTTGATTTTTAGAAGAAAACATAAAAGTTCAAACCTGGCCATTTCTCATTTCCAGCTAATATTTAATCTGTTCCTTTTTATTATACCCTTCACCATCGTAAGAAGGGTATATATATAAGTTTGTCATTCCGTTTGTTCTATAATATAATTTTCCGACCCCATAAAGTATATATATTCTGGATCCTTATAGGTAGCGGAGTTGATTAAGCTATGTCCGTCTGTCTGTCTGTCCGTCTGTGTGTTTGTTGAAATCAGTTTTTAGAGGACCCCAGATATCGGCGAGATTCGAATCTTCAATAATTCTGTTAGACATACTTTCGAGAAGATCGCTATTTAAAATCAGCAAAATCGGTCAATAAATACCGGAGATATGAGCAAAAATCCGAGATAACCTCTGAAAATTTCATAAAAAAGACAATTTTTTTCATGCTTTGATATAAGCAACAACAACAACACTGCTTATTCATTGAGTATTTCGTTTCATATGTTTGGATGGCTGTGTGTTTCATTGCCTTGTGTATTTTGTTTTTGATTTTTTTATTGAGTATTTCGTTTCGTATGTTTCATTGCCTTGTGTATATTGTTTTTGTTGTTTGGTGTATTCAGTTTCGTATGTTTGGATGATTGTTGGTTTCATTGCGTTGTGTATTTTGTTTTTGTTTCTTTGTGTATTTCGTTTCGTATGTTTGGATGTCTGTTGGACCAACAGTGTTGGTTTTACTGCCTTGTGTATTTTGTTTTTTTTTTTTTGTGTTTATTTCGTTTAGCGTTGTTGTTGTTCGTTTTCTTATTGCTATAATAATAATATAAACGGGAAAATGAAATAAATTAAAATTTTATAGAATCGATATTTTTTAAATACACTTTGGTGAAGGGTATATAAGATTCGGCACAGCCGAATATAGCATTCTTACTTGTTCATATTTAAGATTGTCCTAAAGTCCTGGTTCATAGTTGCTACCTTATTCAAACTTATCTAAGTGTCCGTTTTTTTAAGAGCAACAACAGAATCATGAAAATTATTATTTCGCTGAATGCTTATAAGCATTTGCCTGTGAATTTATATTTTAACAACAATAACTTTAAATGTTGGACCCATAATATGCGCATCATTGTATTACAAAACTTAAAGTATAAAATCTGAAATATGTATACGAAAAAAAATCTTTTGGTTAACTATATCCAACATAATGCCAATTTATGAGACACGGACTATTGTTGTTGTTTCTTAGATGACAAAACCATGTAATTCATTTGCTCCCTACACAAATGTTAAAAGTGGAAAATTGTACTTATTTGTTTTTTAATGCATTTTTTTTTTGAGGTATTAAAAACATGAAGGCTAAATTTTTAGTTTAAACTACACTTCAGACCTTTTGAAAAGTTCAAATTTTCAAATACTTTAGAAAAAAAATTATATAAAATTTTTACTTACTAGAACATGACATATTACCTAAACTTTCAAAACAAATATGTATTGCACCATAGAATTGCATTGTATGAAAAAAAAAAACTATTTAAATTCCCCTTTCATTAAAGCCTTAAAAAGAGAACCATAATAACATTATCGAGTAGAAAAAATTATGTACTAAAATTTAAACACCAAAAAACCACAAAATATACAATAATTGTACAGAAAAAACAAATAAATTTTTGTGAAAAAAAAAGAAACAATAAAACTCAATACAATTACATATATTGTATTCGTCGTCGCATTTATGCAACAAAAACAAAAGAAAACATTTACAACATTTTCAATTGCAACTGTTTTTTATAGTTATATTCACTTTATTGATTGTATAGTTGCTTGTATGCATATTTTCTGTGGCATCTACAGACATGCAAATGCACCTTGCAGTAGCAACACATAAAAAAATTAAAAGAATATACCGAAAATAAATGGAGGTAAAAGGACTATTCTTCAATTTCAGAGTTGTCTGGAAAATTGGCGGCATTTTTTTGTTGTTTTATTTTTTTTAACTGAATAAAACACCAATTACGATTGTTTAGTTTTGGTATTTACCTATGCACATTTAAATTATATTTTTATTTGAAATTTGCCGATATATTTGCATTTATTGATTATAAAAATATGTATGTTTTTTACACCTACAAAATAAATTCATTTAACAATTAAAGGTTTTTTTTAATTCTTAATAAAATTGCATAATTTTATAATAAAATCACATAGACTAGACTATAGACTAGACTATAAACTAGACTATAAACTAGACTATAAACTAGACTATAAACTAGACTATAGACTAGACTATAGACTAGACTATAATAGACTAGACTATAGACGAGACTATAGACTAGACTATAGACTAGACTATAGACTAGACTATAGACTAGACTATAGACTAGACTATAGACTAGACTATAGACTAGACTTTAGACTAGACTATAGACTAGACTTTAGACTAGACTATAGACTAGACTATAGACTAGACTATAGACTAGACTATAGACTAGACTATAGACTAGACTATAGACTAGACTATAGACTAGACTATAGACTAGACTATAGACTAGACTATAGACTAGACTATAGACTAGACTATAGACTAGACTATAGACTAGACTATAGACTAGACTATAGACTAGACTATGGACTAGACTATAGACTAGACTATAGACTAGACTATAGACTAGACTATAGACTAGACTATAGACTAGACTATAGACTAGACTTTTTTTTTTTTTTTTTTTGCTACGCTGGAGGTGTGGAATCTTTCATAGATGTACTTAGCCCGTACTAAGAAACATGCACTATACACTAGACTATAGACTAGACTATAGACTAGACTATATACTAGACTATAGACTAGACTATAGACTAGACTATAGACTAGACTATAGACTAGACTATAGACTAGACTATAGACTAGACTATAGACTAGACTATAGACTAGACTATAGACTAGACTATAGACTAGACTATAGACTAGACTATAGACTAGACTATAGACTAGACTATAGACTAGACTATAGACTAGACTAGACTAGACTATAGACTAGACTATAGACTAGACTATAGACTAGACTATAGACTAGACTATAGACTAGACTATAGACTAGACTATAGACTAGACTATAGACTAGACTATAGACTAGACTATAGACTAGACTATAGACTAGACTATAGACTAGACTATAGACTAGACTATAGACTAGACTATAGACTAGACTATAGACTAGACTATAGACTAGACTATAGACTAGACTATAGACTAGACTATAGACTAGACTATAGACTAGACTATAGACTAGACTATAGACTAGACTATAGACTAGACTATAGACTAGACTATAGACTAGACTATAGACTAGACTATAGACTAGACTATAGACTAGACTATAGACTAGACTATAGACTAGACTATAGACTAGACTATAGACTAGACTATAGACTAGACTATAGACTAGACTATAGACTAGACTATAGACTAGACTATAGACTAGACTATAGACTAGACTATAGACTAGACTATAGACTAGACTATAGACTAGACTATAGACTAGACTATAGACTAGACTATAGACTAGACTATAGACTAGACTATAGACTAGACTATAGACTAGACTATAGACTAGACTATAGACTAGACTATAGACTAGACTATAGACTAGACTATAGACTAGACTATAGACTAGACTATAGACTAGACTATAGACTAGACTATAGACTAGACTATAGACTAGACTATAGACTAGACTATAGACTAGACTATAGACTAGACTATAGACTAGACTATAGACTAGACTATAGACTAGACTATAGACTAGACTATAGACTAGACTATAGACTAGACTATAGACTAGACTATAGACTAGACTATAGACTAGACTATAGACTAGACTATAGACTAGACTATAGACTAGACTATAGACTAGACTATAGACTAGACTATAGACTAGACTATAGACTAGACTATAGACTAGACTATAGACTAGACTATAGACTAGACTATAGACTAGACTATAGACTAGACTATAGACTAGACTATAGACTAGTCTTGACTGTAGACTTGACTGTAGACTAGACTATAGTCTAGTCTATAGACCGCAAAAAAGCTTTGATTCAAATATAGATCTCTATTCTCTTCAGTAAACTTAATGGTATTGCTTCTTTAAATAGCAAATTTCAAATTGTATGACTAAAATATGCAGTCATTAAAAAGGCGGAGTTTTTATTCTACTTCTTTTCTCAAAAATCATAAAAATCAAACGAAACCATTAATGGTAAGAGTTTAAGAGTTTTAATGGTTATAATTATGTGTGGTTATTGTTATTTAACAGACCTTTATTTGTTGGTAGCAGTCAGTCAGTCGACCAGCAATAAAAATCCAACAACATTTTATGACCAAAATAAAAATGACAACAACAACAGCGGCAGAACTAACAGGCACAAAAAAGAGCCCTTAAAAAGTTATAAAATATTTTGTGTTATAGTATCTGTAAATGGCGCAGTTGTAAAAGAATAAAAAATAAATATGGCGTTTTAATATGAAATTAAAAATGTAAAAATAAAAATAAATTACAAATAAATTAAATAAACAATTAAAGAAAAAAAGACTACACGATCAAAGTGTAATTTCTTTATTCAAAATTAAGAAAAACAAATAAACAAGCCCCTAACTGACGACTAATCATTGTGGCAACAATGCAATTTCAATTCCTAGAATTAAATATTTGTTCATTTTAACATTTACCATTTGCCAAAACAAAACAATTGATGGAAGTGTTGAAAAGTTCTTAAACAAAACTAGAATAGTCAGTCAGCCAAACAGCCACAAAAATGATTGATATTCGGTAATAAATACATACATACATTCATTTATTTGTTCGTTCTTTCGCGTTTGTATGTTGCCACCACATTATTCATCAAATAATTTCAAAAATGCATTTGTTTAGTATTAGTTGGTCTGGGTTATATGCCGCAGTACTTGGGTCTACATTTGATTTAACGCCATCAATTATTTTTTTGTGTTTATTATTTCACCAAAGATGTTTTAAAATAAATACATATAAAAATTTAATATACATATTACACTGAAAAAAAAATTGTTTCAAAAGTTACAAAAAAACTTAACTCTTAAAATGGTAATTAAGTGTACTTAATAAGATATTGAAACTCTTTTTCTGCATATTAAAAAAACTTCCGGTGCCAACTTGTTTCGTTTTCTGCTAAAACTGTCTTTCTTGAAATCCCAAAATGTCTAAAAATTGTCCATGGTATCGGGTATTATTCTTTAATACATATGAAATTAGATTTTTAATTTTCATACTATATTCGTTTTAAAAACCTTTTATGAATTTTAAGATCCATTCTTAAAATGTATCGCTCTTTTCTTTCAGTGTATTTTTCATCTAATTTAAAAAAATATTCACAGTGAAATATACAAGTGTTAAAAAATTATTGTAAAGGTTAATTGGGCGCCTTCAAGGCATCATCTTACCCCACATATCTATCGATTTTTTTATTTTTTCTAGATTCATTATTGTATACTGTTTTCAAATTGAAAACACACAAAATTAATTGAGTTTGAAAAATGAAAAATTTATGTTTTTCTTAGCATAAACAAAACTTGGCCCATGCATTTTCATGATAAACCACTATCAACACAAGCAGCTTCCACAACATAGTACTTCGCCACCTCCAACGCCATCAACACCACAGGCCATGGCCAATATTTGAAAATTAAGCGCCACTTGCTAGCAGCATTTTTATAGAGTTTAGGATGTTTGGATCATTGTGAATATTTTATATGTGTGATATTTGTGGAGTATTGGATTAGATTAAACAATGTATAATGTACATATACAATTTGTTGCATCTTGATGTTGTTGTTTTAGTAGTAGTCATTGCCACTGCTTGTAGAGCATTGGCGCCAACACTTAAATACACATTAATAAATGTGTGGCACATTTCTTACAAATACCTTTCAATGGATTTCATTTCAATTTTTACAAACAAATAAACAATAATGTAAGATTTTATTATTTTTTAACAGAAAAAGTATGTTTAATTTCTTTAATTTGTTGAAATTGTAAGATTTATTTCATAGAAATAAATTTGGACTTTTCATTATGATTTTCAAATTACAAGGTAATTAAGTTGCTTTTTCGGTTTTCAAAGAGAGTGAATAAACTTTTTGTAAATATTGGAAATTTTAGTCAAAACGATGATGAAGCTTTATTGCCAATTCAGTAAAGCCTTTAAATTCCAAAAACTTTCAGTATTTAAATCAAGTGATATTTTCCCCACATTTCTCTATAATAATATTTTCTATTCTTACACACAAAGAAACAACATAGTTACATTTTGGTTACGACAACTATAGTATGTTTATTCTAAGAATATATTCTTGTGAACAAATAATGATTATTTTAATTTTATGATACCCACCACCAAAAAAGATGGGGGGGTATATTGATTTTGTCATTCCGTTTGTAACACATCGAAATATTGATCATAGACCCTCAAATGTTTATATATTCTAGGTCCTTATTCAATTCTAAGACAATCTAGCCATGTCTGTCCGTCCGTCTGTCTGTTGAAAGCACGATAGAGTCTGAATGGAAAGAGCTGGAGAGTTGAAATTTTTCGCAAATATTTCTTATAGGTAAGGTTTGTTTGGTATTGAAAATGGGCAGTATCAGTCCACATTTTCGCATAGCCCCCATACAAGTGGCCCCCCGAAAGAAAGCTTTAACAGTCATAACTGTTTAAAAAAATGCGAGTATGGCGATGAAATGCGACATAAACAAGTTTTATATGAGCCCAATTCTTTCTACCAGATTTTATGAGCATCGGTCTATAATTGACCCTACCCCTCATATATGGTACCCTCCAAAAATAGACTTTAACGCCAATCACTTGCTTAAAAATACGAGTTTAGCGCTGAAATTCGATATAAGTAAGTTTCTTAGGATCAAAAATCTATCTACCAAATTTTATGAGGATCGGTCCATAATTTACCCTACCCCCCCATATAAGGTCCCCCTCAGAAAATGACTTTAACGCTCGCTACTGGCTTGAAAATCCAAAGTTTAATTCTCTCTTCAAAATTTTATGAAGATCGGTTCATAATTGACCCTACCTCTCATATATGGTCCCCACCAAAAAAGGACTTTAACGCCCATTACTGGCTTAAAAATACAAGTCTAGCGTTGAAATTCGATGTAAGTAAGTTTTTTACGAGCAAAAATCTATTAACCGAATTTTATGAGGATAGGTCCATAATTTACCCTACCCACCATATTAGGCCCCCCTCGGAAAATGACTTTAACGCTCACTACTATCTTGAAAATACGAGTATAGCGCTGAAATCGACAAAAGTAAGTTTTTTAAGAGCATAAATCTCTCTACCGAATTTTATGAGAATCGGTCCATAATTGACCCTATCCTCCATATAAGGCCGCCTTCAAAAAATGTCTTTATAGCACATTATTAGCTTAAAAATGCGAGTATAGCTATGAAAATCGATATACAGAACTAATCTCTCTACCGAATTTTATAATTGACCCTACCGCCCATATATATTCATGGTTTAAAAGTTGGACAAAAATATTTTGTTTTTAAAAATTTATATTTTGTTATTCCGAAAGGGATGTGCCCATAATTGACTTAAGCTCTATTTCAAATATCAACCTAACGTTCATAGGGGAGCATTCCATTCACGACATAAGGTTTGATGGTGGGTATATAAGATTCGGCATAGTCTAATATAATACTCTTATTTGTTTTACCATTATTTTGGTTATTGTAAACATTTTTATATTCATATGAATTATAAAGTTGAGTATGATTCACTAAATAAGAAAAAGAAATATTTTTATTTTATTTATTAATAAAAATTTTACTAAGGCTTTTCATAATGTTTTAAAATCACATATCCCCCAAGAGATTTCTCCATACAAATATAATATGACATTTCTTAAACCATCTAATTTCATCTCAATTAAAGACGAATCATTCACAAATCAAGTGAAAAATATTTTGCAACAAAAACTATCTAATCCTATCTCAAAATTAGTTATTTTTTGATTAATCATTAGAAGGAAATATTGTCAGTTAAAAGTGATGATTTAAATCTTGACAAGGGTTTGACAATATTTCTTCAAAATCTAAAAACAAGCTGCAAAATCTAACCAAAACCCAAAGTCCACACATAACCTCATTCAAGCTGCTTAAATACACAAAGGACATTTAAAAAAAAATTTTATCAAAAAACCACCAAAACAAAAATATCAAACAACATACGAACATATGTACATAAATACAAAATCACAGCAAATTTAACAAATTAGTTGTTTGAAAATAAGACAAGAAACATGCAAAGAAAATTTTAACAAATACCAAAAACAACAAACATATATGCAAACATTTTGAACGGTCCACTTGTTACCAATCAGCGAACTGTGGGTAGTTTTTTTTCTCTTTTTTTTTTTCTTTAGCTTTTTTTTAATCTCAAGTCTGTCTGATAAAGGACCTACAACGTAACTTGATAAATGCATGCAAAGAGCTGACAGTTTATAGGCTAATTACCCACTTTTAAAATCATTTATATTAAAAAAAATCTATATAAAAGATCGCCAAATCTTATGAAACCCAACAAAAATGGGGAAAAGTCAAAGTAGAATCTTAGTAGCTTTAAAAAATAAAAGAAATCAGATCATCATGATTCGCTTGCTGCTTTTTTTTAGTTTTTTTTTTGACTGTTGCTTGTTTTTATTGTTCAATATAAAACAGAGTTGTTATCTGCGTAGACATAAGACTTTCATCTACAATCCAACACTTAACAATCCTTGAGACTTTGACTCTGTATGTAGAACAACAATGGTTTACACGCAAAAGCTTTGTCGGCTTTTTCTTCTCGTTTATTTAGTTAGTTTTGCTTCGGTTTGGTTTCAGTTTTTTTTTTTTTTGTAATTTCATTTCTGTGCCTGATTGAATGAAAATACATACTAAAGAAATCCCAAAAACTTCCCACAAAACAGAAAATTTTAAGCTTAAAAAAAAGAAGCTTAGTTGAAGGTGGAATTTTACATGGTTTAAGGCCTAAATAGTTAATGGGCCTTTATTAATCGAAATTAGTTGAAAATTCATCATACGCACCGTAGTCCATAAAATAATGAATTCCCTGATAACAAAACAATAGTATGATTATTTTAATAAAAATCAAAAAATCATCACGGTTTGTTAGAATGCATTGGATCCATTTTAGTCTAAATCGAAATAACTGTGTGGAATTTCAGAGACCCATTTCGAAAAGATTGTAGACAATCCTTATACCCTACACGACTATAGTGGGGATTGTATTATGCGTTTTTTTTTATGTATACCAATCGGCTCTGAATCACTTTCTGTAGATTAAGCTATGTCCGTCTGTCTGTGAGTTCATGTACACCTTGTGCACACACTACAGGTCTAAATTTTGAAGATAATTTGATTAAATTTTTCACACACTCTTCTTTTGAGGAGCCTATTAAAAATTGTTAAATTGGTCCATTATTTTGCCTATCCCTCATACAACCGTCCCCCACCCCAAATAGTCCTTGAACTTATAATTATATTAAATGTTAAAATCAGCAAATGTTAGTTTTATATAATTTAAATTATGTTCGGACCCTAGGTCCCATACAAAATCATATGGATAGGACCATATTTATCTTTGCTCTCACCCCTCTTTCAGAAAATCACTTTTTATGGCAACAATAATCCACATTTTTAACATACTCACTGGTCGGCCATGACCGATTAACATTCTTACTTGTTATACCCTACACCACTTTAGTGGGGAGGGTATATTGGGTTTGTGCTGATGTTTGTAACGCACAACAATATTTGTTCTATACCCACCTTAAAGTATACCAATCGGCTCAGAATCATTTTCTGAGTCGATTTAGCTATGTCCGTCCGTCCATGTAAACCTTGTAATCAGACTACAGGTCGCAATTTTGACGATAATTCAATTTGGTACATGATATTCTATTGCCCCAGGGACGAAGCCTATTGAAAATGGTTAACATCGGTCCATTATTTCACCTAGCCCCCATACAACTGAACCCCCCAAATAGAGCTTGTAAGCCTTGTAATCAAACTACAGGTCGCAATTTTGGAGATAATCTAATGAAATTTGGCACATGATCTTTTATGGTAGTGTAGACGAAGCCTATTGAAAATAGTTAACATCGGTCCATTATTTCACCTAGGCCCCATACAACTGTTTAATATACTCGTATCTCGACAAAAAGCTGCAAAACCAAGTTCTATACTAGCCTTGATGACCCTGATGAACTTTATAATTATAGGGCCTCATTTGACCCTAGCCCCTATAAAAAGCCCCCATCAAAATTTTACTTAAATATCCAAAGTTTTATTAAGCAATAAATGGCTTATGTATATCTGAGGCAGGGTACAATTCAACTTAAATGCTTTATTATGAAAACTGAATTACATTTTATTCGTACACAGGTGTAGGGTATTATATGGTCGGCCTCGCCCGACTATAACTTCTTACTTGTTTTTTAATATATTGTACTGTGGTCTACTGGTCCCTACCTACTCTACAGTTGGGTTTTAATTCTGGAAAATCGTAAAAGCACATTTTTAACCAAATATTTTTTGAAACTTTTCGAATATGAACCAATTTTGAGGCCCCACTTATTTAGTAACAACTAACCTTAGACCACAAAACATTATGACAAACAAGTTGTGTTCCAGTTGCTTCCTTCTTCTTTTTTTCAAGCCCCATTTTGTTTAATATTTGTGATGAGGACAAACCAAAAAAACAAAACTGAATAAAAAGAAAAAAGCCTTTTGTGTTGTCGTTATTGTTGACTGCAACTTATCCTTCAATTGGCGACATTATTTCAATCGCAACGTTATGTTTTTGTTTTGTTACTTTGTCATTGTTGCTGGTGATCTGCTTGTTGTCGTTGCTGCTGCTGTAGTAGCAAACAAAAAACGAAGAAAAAGTAAACAGTGGTGGACATACCATTATTTAAGTGATTGTTGCATTGCAATGTATTGTTGTTGGTATATTGCAAATAGTACATATAAAATTATATAAATATATATGTATGTATGTGTAAGTAAGTAGTACAATACAATTTGGTGGACCATGTCAATTTTGTAATTCCACGAAATGGCTTGATCTGCAACAGAATAAATACATTTCATACCAACTTGCAACAACTACTTATGTATGTACATATGGATGTATGAATGTATGTATGAGTATGTTGCCATCATCATTCCCAACCTCATCATCAACAACAACAAACGACAACCATTTCAGTATTTTATTTAAGTTATATTTTTTGCGTAAAACAGTAGCTTAGTTTTTTGTCAGATAACTCACAATCCAAAAATATTTATACTCGTACGACCAAGTCTATGTATACCTCAGCTATATGTATAGTGTATGTGTGAGTGTATAGAGTAGTAGAAAAGATGATGTAGGAAATATAAAAAAGTTCCTTCGAAGTGTATGTGGTAGTAGATCTTTAGTATGAGTGGTAGAATGCAACTAAAAGAAAAATGGCGCACATCAACTGATTTTAAGCCGCTTTTTCTTAAACTGAACTCAAAAAGTTTATTTTTTACCAAATTTGCGCTGCAACAAAACCAAGCTATAATACAAAAAAAATTGAAGAAAAATCTTACAATCGTCGTCTTGGTTGAATGCCGCTTAAAGATCAAAGTAAAGCCGTTTCGTAGTTTTTTTTTTTTTTTTTTTTTTGTTGATGCTTATTTGAATTGTATGAATGCACTTCATCTACTCGCTGTATTACTACTGCTAAAAATTCAATGTAAATTGGTGTGAGTGTGTGTTTGAGTTTGTAATCCTGCATGTGTGGAAAATTGCATTGAAATGCAAATTTTCAATTCAATTGATGTTTAAGCAACCTTCACTGTTAAACTAAAAACAACAACAACAGCGGTGGGAGACAAGCGTATTTACCATGATCAACTCCAAGGATGATTTTTGTAAAATCATAAGAAAAAAAAACTTTAAACTTCTAGTGTTCACAGTTTACGAGTTGTATGTACAATATTCAAATAATAATGATGGCCGCATTTATTTTTATTTTTTCTTTTTTTTCTGTGACTTTCCTTGTAGTCATCATCATCATTTTCATCCTCATCATCTTTGCCGGCATCATTATTGTAGTCGTCATGTTGATCACATTGAATAATGCATTCATTCTCTATGTTTTTGTTGATGTTAATGTTGCAGTTGTTGTTTTTGTTTCCTTCCTTACATCTTAAGCCGCCAATGGTTTGGTTTTTTGTGTAAATGTTTGATTGCTGCACATGAAGAAATAAGAAAAGCGAGCTTTTGTTAAATAAAAATGGTCTTTAAGAGAAAACAAAAGAAAAAATTATAATTCTTGGAATATTTATTATTAAAAAAGAATTTTCAATGAATTTGTATCTATGATTATATTTAAAAGCAAAGTTTGTGGCAGAAGTAAAAATATAATTTTTTTTAAGTTTATAATAATAAGTAAGTAGTATATAGTTAAAGAGCGTTTAATCTCGAGAACTGAATCGAGAATAATAAGCCTTTTGGGTAACTGAGGGTTGATCTGAATATCAAAGTAAAATCTGCTATAATGTGGGAATACTATAACTTTCGTTTGTGTATATGTAAATATTTGTGTTTTCAATATAAAAAAGGGCCCGTTTTGAAACAATTATTTTTTTTTGGAAAGATTGAAGAAATAGCTATCTAAGGTCGTCTGGACAATTTTTTCTAGGACCAATAGCCTTTAAAAAATCTCCAACTTTGGCCCCCTCTAACTACGGAAGTTCTTAACCAATGGAGCTGAAAATGTGTGTCTTACTATGGTCGAGGGTTTGCAATTGAATCCAAAAACATCGATCTTGAAATTGAATTCATCGATCTTGAAGTTGTTGATCTGAACAACTCGAGTGCTACAAAGCTGCGATGACGCAATTTTTATAGACTAAAATGGATGATAAACTTCGATATTTTTTGATTTCAGCAGAATGACTGACAGGACGTGCTGAACCTCGCCCCCCTGGTGATGTCACTTCACTCCTCGGTTAGTCCTTGGTATGATTTGACATATAATCTTGTACTACGGGTGGTCAGTTGCCCACGTAGTGGCTGTGGTTTAAAATCAAATTCGCGGGAAGACAATGTTGATTTAAGGGCTGATATACCCTAAGCAGCATATGCTGGATTCCTGAACCCGATCGGTATTTCTTACCGGTCGTGTAGTAGGGAGCCGGTATATGCCGGGGAATTGTCAGGTTAGCGTTCAGTAGTTACCTGTCATTCCGTAGAGAGATCTTTATGATCATGGGAATGGAACTGATGCAAAAATTGGTAAAAGATTGGGAAAGTCTCCATATATTAGAGATTAGTAGTAATTTAGTATGCCTTTTTATGCTTCGGGAAAGTTTCTCGGCGCTGTTGTCATCTCAGCAAGATATATTGATTCATGCTACGCGATTATTTGTCGTGGCAATTATTGGGTTCAGTTCACTTTGGAAATTCCTACATCCTTTGTTACAGATCTGTTCAGGAAGAGGAATCCTGATTTATTATTTTGGGTATTTCGTGCTACCAAATACGTCTCTAGGTGCTGTTGCCAAACCAACAGAAGCCATGTCAGTAAAGAGGTTCAGAAATGCATTGGGGTGAATATTTAGATGATGAGAATGTTTGTAGGGATAGATCATTTCTCATAACATCAATAGGGTGTTTTCACCTGATGTTGGGTCCGCCGCTTCTATTGACTCTAACCAGTGATTGCCTTTTCCTTTGTCGCGGTTAGATTGAGCTTGCTCATGACACCTGTCCTTAGCTCGAGTACTTGAGCAAAGTACACGTATAATGGACCGGACATCCATATACGTAAATTACCTCCGTCGTGTAAGAAGCACAATGGGGCGGTGGTGAGTCGTTACATTTTAGCTCACCCAGTGAATGAAAAAGACCACCCTGATAAGGCCCTCAGGGCAGGTGTTCACGTAAAGCACTTCGACATTCGTGACGGGATGAGCTATAGCATAGCCAGACCACGGAACTTTATGAACATCGATATAATACACATAATAATTTTTAAACAAAGATCATTCCCAGATATAATTTATGTCTATTTTTTGAATTTTAATAAATTAGGATTTTTTGGAATTTTAAGCCTTATTTTAGAGTATGTGGAATGATTGCATATTTTCATATAAATTCTTTCTTAATAATTTCTCCTATTAACATCATTTTCATATATTTTGCATTTAATTTTCATTTTATACACATGTTTGATCATAGCTTCTTTGTGTATAAAAATTTAAAATAAAATTTTATTTGATCTTCACGATCTTGCTCTACTTTAAATATTTGTAACAACAATATAATGCAACAAAACGATGTATGGAAAACTGTAATGGCAACCTGTTGAACTCAACTACTAAACAAATAACTTGTACTTGGAACGTGCATCATAGTACCACATATTTACTGCATACTACTGCAGCCAAAAACTACAGCTGTTGCTCGTGGTGGAACCCGATAGTGGTGGTGGCAATATTAAAAAAAAACGAATGAACCTAGCTAGTGTTTGGTGCTCTATAGAACATAACAATTACCACAAAATGACAATAAAATAGTCACGTATTCACTTTGGCAACAAAACGAAACACTTGCAACATAAAGGAGCCATAGTTTTATAATGAAGTTGCCAAAAAATCTAGAGAGAAAAAAAAACAAAAACGAAATAGAAGGGAAAAATGAGATTTTATTCTAAGCAAATTGCGCAACAAACCATTTATGATTGTTGCTGTTGTTGTATGTTAGCAACTGCTGCTGCAATTGTGAAGTTTTGCTGTTGTCGTGTTGTTAAAATTATTTTCGGACTATTTTAACAATTGCAAACATTTAGTGTTGCTGTTGTTGTTGTTTTTATTGGCGGTGGTGGTGGTGGGTAGAGCTTTAATAGTTTCTTGACACAAAAAAAAAAATAAATTGCAAAATTTGCATTTAAAACATTAGACCTGCTGTGTATGTATTTGTCTAGGAAGATAAAATAAAAATTTCGTTGAAAAAAATACGAGTAGCGCCTTTAACAACATAACTGCTGCAATTGTTGTTACAGCAACATAATCTCATAGAACACATGCAATCATGTTGATACAACACAATTGAAACAACTACAACAAATCTAAACTAAATACGCGTGCGGTTTGCAACTTTATACTCACATATACAAGATACAAACAACAACAACAACAGCTATTGCAGGCGTCCCCCCTGCGAGAAGTGAAAAAAATTATGAGCCTTTTAACAGACTGTGACAGTTACAAAGTGCCAAACAATTGTGAGACTGTTGAACAGCAGTAGTCGGCAACTTACAGCATAAAATTACAACAAAACACAAAATTCAAATTTCGTTTGGCAAATGTTGTCAAAGAACTTCTTGGCTCAACATCATCAGTATGCTGAACTTTTGTTTTTGTTACGTTTCATTCTTCTATTTTTGGAGTCACATACAGTTAGTTACAGTAAACAAACTGTTTGTAGCATTAAATGCGAATCACAGTTGCTGGACATGCATATGCATCCATCTGCTGAAACACTAAATACTAGATGTATGTACGAGTCGAGGTTTTCTTCCTGCTGTGCCAACAATTGTCAATACATAGTACATATAGCATAGTTCTGGAAATAGACCGCAATAACGAAGCCGAGACTCACAACTGCAGCATCACTATTATCAAGTTGCCCACAAACAAACAAAAATGCATTCTAAAACAAAAACCAAAATCAAATGAAAACTTTGCTCAAATCAACACAATTTTGCAGCTTTAAGCCAAAAAAGAAAAAATAAATACAACAATTCATTTCGTCGAGATATTTTTCATTCAAAATTGTATTGAATTAATGAAATTGAAATCTAGAAGACAATTGCAGCTACTGGCGATTACTTACACTCATCTAGGTATATTTATATGCGAATATTTATGTTTTTGGTTGCACACACTCTCTTCCTCACCCCTGCCACACTTTCAACAAGCTGTGTTGGTTGCTGCCAACTGTTGCTAGCTGGCTGTGCTTTAGCTATTGATGGTGACCGGGTAATTGCATTGAGAGTTGACTGCCTCATGCACAGCTGCACAACCAATTTTACAAGTGATTGCAATCAATATTAAGTTTTAGGTTACTTACGTGCCACCACAGCCACAAAGAGGACTTTCAACGTCTGCTTTGCAGTTTATGCTTAAAAAGCTTAAATCGTTTTCAAATAGTTTCAATAGCCGGAAGCTGTTAAATAAAATGTATTCAATGATTATTTTTGTTGGTCTGCATGTTGTCATAGATGGTAAGATGATGCTGCTCTATAACCTTTATGAAGAAGTTAATAAAAAAAAAATAACTTTTTTTATTCCCAAATTATTCTTGACTGGGATTTTAAGATGTATGTATTTGGAAATTGATGTGATTGATAGTAGTCTTTTACTGCGGAAATCTAAGTTTTGGTCAAGAATATTTTTATCGTTTAAGAATTTTAGGAACATCTTGAGAAAGGCTGTTGAAATATCGCAATGGTTTCGAATATCAAGTGAAGTTTGTTTATATTATATTATACGGTCCTGAAACCAGTTCTAATTATGACCAATTCTACATTCCTAGAAGAACCTGGGGAATTTTATATGTCCGTTTTTCCACGTTTTCTCTACAATTACTATTGTATTTAATTTGACTCCAAAACTCATCTAATTTTCGTATATTATGATTCATTCGAAATCGCTGAAGCACTTCTTAACGACTACGAACATGATATCCGACAAAATGTAATTTTGTAATGCCTTTGATAACCTTTCAAATCTGTATAATTTCTTTCTGTATAACTGCCGTTAGAAACATCCTACATAAACTCCTGAGAAGTTTAATATGAAAGTCTGTTTAATGGTGTAAGTACTAGGCTGGTCCACTCGGTTTTTCAACCGGTTTTAAAACTGGCTTTTTCTGATTTACCAGTGTCGGTTTTTTCTAAATATTGATTTTTCGAATATCAAATAACCCGTTTTTTTACTTTTTAAAAACCGGTTTCGAATATGTACTTTTATTTATTTTGTATTTAAAAAAATTTTGAAGTGACCGTCTAAATTTGAAAAATATTGAGTCCAGAAACTAGACAATAATTAATTTGCGGCTAAAATATTATTGATGTGTTGGAATGCCTATGAAAATTGCCTAAACAGGGATTTTAGAAAAAGCTAGGATTACATAGTTCCTATTATTTAACAGAAGTGACCCATTTATTCCATTTTTTTTTTTACTTTAAAGAAATAATGTAAATCAGACTAGTAGATCTAAATTTATAAACTTTTAAACTGTTAAAAATCGGTTCGGGCCATCAAATTTAAACAAAAACGTTAATTTTTTCAAAAGAAAATATATTTTGTTATTTATAATAACCGTTTTTTTATGAATTTGAAAAATATCAACCGGTTTTTTTTCAAATGTCAACTGTTCGAACTATTCGAATCCCGGTTTTTGGAAAATGTCGAATAATCAATCACCCTAGTAAGTACTAGGGTGATCGGCTCGATTTTTCAACCGGTTTTAAAACCGGTTTTTTCTGCTTTACCAGTGTCGGTTTTTTCTTAATGTTGATTTTTCGAATATCGAATAACCCGGTTTTTTCACTTTTTAAAAACCGGTTTCGAATACATACTTTCATTTGCTTTTTATTCAAATATTATTTAAATATAATTTTTAAGTAAATAATAATACACCCCGTCTAAATTTTAAAAATATTCGAGTCGAGGAACTAGCGTATATTTTTCTACAGCTCCTTTGGTTAAACTTTTTTGATTTTCCTAATTAATTAAAAAAAATTATTTGTAAAATTGATAACTGTTTGATAAAATTTTATCAATCTTAAGATTACATTCCAATTATAATAATTAATTTACGTCTGAAATTTTATGGAAGTGGAAGCCTATGCAAATTTCCTAAACAGGGCTTTTAAAATAAGCTAGGATTACATAGTACCTTATGTTTAACAGAAGTGTCCCACCTTTTTCCTTATTTTTTTTTTTTATATTAATGAAATAATGTAAATCAGACGAGATCTAAATATATACCCCCTTATTCACAAACAACATTTTTATTTTATAAAAGGTTTATAAAACAAAATTTCCATATAAAATCATATTTTTAAACTGTTTATAAAATAAAAATTTTGTTTGTGGATAAGGGGGATAATCTTTTAAACTGTTAAAAATCATTTCACATTAATCACATTTTTTAAATGTCATCTATTCGAACTATTCGAAAACCGGTTTTTGGAAAATGTCGAATAATCGATCACCCTAGTAAGTACACAGTGAATACTAGAATAATCTCGACTCTCATATAATAATAAGAATCGCGAAACGAAATAATCCTTTTTAGAAAGTTTGATGCTGAGGTAACAAGAACCTTAGACTAGGGATTATTGGATGAGGAATTTGTTTTTGATGTCCTGGAACAGAAAACTACTACATAGAATAAAAAAATGTATTACTCTGATAAATCGGGAAGGATCACGGAATACTTTAATCCTTATTAATATGTTTGTTTTAATAAGCAATTTTCAAAATTTAAAATCCAAAAAAAAAATCTACATTGTTGCGTTCCAAATGGTAAAGGTTATCTATTAAGAGGATAATTTGTTTATACATTTTCTTTTTTTATAAACACTTTAACAATATATTTGTTCTTAAATATTCAAATAAAATTAAACTTAAAATTAAACAAACAAATAAGTAAAAGTAGTAGCAAAAAAAAATTCAACAATTAATTTACCAACCATGTTCCTTTTGCATAACATGTTTATAAATTGTATACGGCACTGGATAAGGTTTCGGTACAGAAATCTTTATCTGTTTAATAATCTCAACCGGATAAGGTTTTTCGACCTCAACGGGATAGGGTTTTTCCACCGTAAATGGTATACGTTTCTCGGTAATTTCTGGAACAATACGATAAGTAGGCACCTGAATTTCCTGCTGTACGGGTACATGAACAGCATAAGGTTCGGGAATTTGTATACGTATAACATTGGGAACCTTAACCGCTACCGGATGGGGTATAGGCAAAGGTATTTTTTCAATAACTTGTACCGGTACAGGTTTAGAGATTTCCGAATAAGTTTCGTGGGTTTGATGATGTTGGGCGGCAGCAGATAATGACTGATGAGGATCTGGTAGAGAATAATCCTCGCTGCCAATATGAGAACTTGTAACAAACGATGCAAAGCACACATACATGAGGATGACAAGACAAAAAATCTAAGGAAGTGTTTAAAATAAAAAAAAATATATCACTTTTAAATAAAAGTTCTCAAAACACTTACATTTGATGCAGCCATTTTGTTGATTATCTAAAACTGTTTAATATTTTCTACTTTAGTTTAAATAAGTTAAATTAATAATTTATGTTTTACTTAGTCGTTGTGTGACTTAATACTGTAACATTTTTCAGACATGGCCTTGGCTTTTATGCAAAAAACCTTTCTTCTTCAAAAAGCTGCTAAACAAAAAGTGAAAGATTCGTTTTCATTGTGGTGAATATTTTCACTTTTTTTATTAGCGTTTTTTGTTTTTCACCACTACTACTCTATTGCCTGAAAGGAAAAGTACTTTTGGTCAGTGTGTTTTTCTTTCAGTTCGCCTAACTTCATAATTATAATGAATCTCATATTGTGCAATCAGGCATTTATTATATCATACTTCACAGTGTATTCATTTTAAAATGAAAGTACCCTTAATTTTTTGTTTTTATTTCGTCTATTGTCTGCTGTTCATTTGGCCATTAGAGAAGGAACTGCACTAGACTGCACAGTTTTGTCGTAGTTTTTCCATTTCGGAAGAAAATAGATCAAATAACAAGTGGAAGTAAAATTTTCATACAACAATAATCACAGGTAGCGCCCTCTCTATTTTTTAAAGTGAAATAAAAGCAAAATAGCAAACATTACAATAGCTATTCAAGTTAAATGCGATTGAGTTACATTTAAAAATACATAAAAGAGTTGCCAGATTTTGGAAGTTTATATTTATAAAATGGGTGGGATAAGAAAAAAGTTTTTGAAATTATTTGTAGAAATCTTTAGATAGAAATTGAGTTGCACTTAATAAAGTCACACTTAGTCTGAATTACGATGGTCGTTTGCGATCGAGACCTTACATCTGAAATTGAAGAAACATCTGCTAAAAAAGATGTGGAAGTGCTTTAGGTTAACAACTGCCGTATTGGCCTTATTTCACGGTGGTACTTTTACAACCACAGGGTGAGATAGACTACTCTCCACCACCTCTTTATGCTTCTTACACGCCGCAATCCTTGTACATGGTTTGCTCAAGTACTTGAGCTATCTAATCTCTGATCATTGCTGCCCCGTTGCTTAACTTCCGAGATGCAAAAACATCACTTCCGTTTACAACAACGCAGATATGATGGTCTTTATTGAGCAAATTATATTCAACGCTTAGTCCCTCTGTGGGAAATCTATTGTCTCGGCAACAGCACCGAACTCATTCCAAATTATAGCCCTTACCGTACATTCTCTTCTCATGAATTTTAGTTTAAAAACAGCCACCACGTACACCCTGAAGGGACCTTTCCAATAAACGGGACAAGACAAAGTCCGAAACTCTTCCCGGCGGACTACCGGTTCCCGTAGTACCAAATTATGTGGTTCTCTGGTTCGATCCCATGTCAAATCATTGCAAGGAAAGGCCGAGGATACATATATGTACATTTGATCATCACCAGTAGTTACCAGTTTATAGTCCCGGCAGACTAGAGATACCTCTTTTCATCGGGATTGCAATAACACCAAGATGAAAGTTGTACATACAATTAACATGTCCAAGTGGTTTGGTTTTAAATATGTACAAAATGAGGGATTAGCTGAGTAATGAGGAATCCATGGACACAAATTCTCGAATTGTTCAAGGTCGCTGCTCTTAAACATTTTACTTAGTGCTGTAATATCTCGTCTTATACAAAGTTATTCGTGGCTTAAAATTGACTCAGAAGCACGTCATTCCAACAGGTTTTCCAAAAGATTCTTCTCGGAACTGCAAGTATCACAGGGAGCGACTACACAGAAAGATATCGCACGTTTCTTACTTAATTCAAAAATACATTCATTTGCATCCACATAATTCACATTATTGAGTAAGATCACAACAGTAAGATCGATCACTTTGACCCAAAAAAGATTTAAATTAGAGTTTTCGTAATTAACGGATTCTTACTTGGAACCGCTCTGGATTGATCTGAATTTATCTGGCAACTCCATTTTAATTGTCTTAAGTTTAAAACACTTGTGATCTTGTAACAAGTGCAGATCATGTTTTTTTTCCTTTCTGTAATAATGTTTTAAACAATTGTTACTGTGTCTTCGGTTGCTTGAAAAGTTTAAGTAATTTGATCTAAAAACGTGCCTGAAACACAAATACATAATAATACAATTTCAGTTTAATTTTATACATTGTATGTATTTGCAAAATCAAAAAAAAAGTGCAGTGTAATTTAAGGTGGTGATATACAATTAAAGTAAAGTTCAATAAGCAACCAACAAGCTTTTCAGATAACTAAAAAAAGCTCGAATTAAAATCTTGTTAAAAGTTGAAACAAATTTATTTACAACTTAACATTTAAAAGTGCAAGTTGTAAAAACAACGTCAGTTAAATAAACAACAACATAAATCTTTTGCGGTTATATCGGGAGGCTATTTTAAGGAAGTAGTTGTACCATTTTTTACCTATTAAACTTTAATCCCAATAGCTTTCTATAAAACACATTTACTCTTAATTAAACAAATTTTCTACACAAACAATAACTTTTTTTATTTTTGGGACCAAATTTTAAAAATATTTCTAAGAACCATTATTTGCATTTGTTTATAAACAAAATTCTGTGAAAATCTACGCCAAAAACAACAAAGAGCTAATGCGTAAAATAACACAACCCCCCAAAAAAAAATAAAGAAACACACTTTCCAAATTGAGGACAAACGCATTTTAAGGCTGCGACCGCGCTGGTTGGCCATTCAAACGCATTGTGAAAAGATCAATATGGTTTTGGAAAGATTTCAACGAATTTCTCAAAGACATGCAAATTAGAAACGCTTAAAGATTTTGCATAAAAAAATAAAAACAACAACCATTGTTTGTGTTTACTTTTCTACACTCAAAGAAAAATTTTGTACTATAAGGCATGCATTTTATAAGGAAACTTTGATTTTAAATAAATTTTTCCTAAAACTTAAGTGTATTGTGGTTTATATTCAAATTTTTAACAAAAAACAAAAATAACTATCTAAAGACATTGTACGAAAAGTACAAAGAAATTTTTGTTCTAACTGCCGACAACAAAGACATGGTATGCAAAGCATGAGTTTTAAAGGAAGAAAAAAAAAACGTAAAAAAATAAAATTGTTACCAAAGACATAGGTTCATCTTTTAGCCATCAGTAGTGAAAATAGCAACATCATCAAGCTACAGCAGTTTTGTCGTCATCTTAAGGATTTAAACTTGGACTGCTTAAACACATTTTGAAAAGCTTTGAAGATACTGGAAAAAAACTACTACTTTAAGTTTATCTGTGATCATTTTAGATCAGTTATTTGAAATAATTTAATGTTTGTAGGTATAAAATCCATGAACAGGAAACTCGAGTTTCTGCTATATGGATCTACTTCTAGTATCACATTTAAAGATTTTAATTTATCCCATTCCTTTCCTGTCAAAAATCTATACATAACTTTTGATTGCATTAAAATTACTAAACCTGTTTTTTTTTTGTATTGTCAGAGAATACCAAACTTTGGCCCTCCTCTAATATTAACAAGAGCTCAAGGTTGTTCGTAGGGGAGGTGCCATTCCCCTCACTAATCTACTATTCTTCTCCTAAATATTAATAGGTTTATCTAAGTTCATCATGTAAATTTTAAGGATGGTAGAACTTATAATTTTCCAGATATACGAATTTTAGTCATAAATTAATAATGGGAGATGCCACGCCCTCTATTCCTAGTACGTCAAATTTTGTTCTAAACATTCATATTATAACTAATGTTAATCGTACAAAATTTGGTCACTTTAGCTTTTATTCAGAATTATACGAATTTTATTCATAAATTCATAAGGGAAATGCCACGCCCTCTATTCATAGTATGTCCATTGTTGTTCTAAATATTCATATTAAAACTAAAGTCAATCATATAAAATTTGGTGACTCTAGCTTTTATAGTTTATTCAGATAAATGTATTTTAGTATTTAATTCATATGGAAGGTGCCACGCCCACTACTGCTAGTTCGCCAATTTTGGGTATATGGATGTCAAAATATTCCGTGCAAAATTTTGAGGATTCTAGCTATTGAAGTGTTTTTTATATAAGACTTTAGTGGCGTATCATAATGTCCAGTGACATAATGTCCATGGACGTTATGACACACTAAATTGAGTCATAGTGTCCATGGACATTATGACAATTTCAAAAGTGTCACAATGTCTATGAGCATAATGACATAAAGTCCATGGATTTCAAAGAGTTCATTTATAAAAAAAAAAAACAATTTAGCAAAGTCGGTACCCCAGAGTTTGAAACCCTTGCGCCCAAGACCACTATCCAGAATCCAAAACGCAACATACATCAAATTTCTTTTCGGGACAAGAGTGTCCCTTTCATAAATTCTAAACAAATTTTCCAATACATTTTTTTAGAAGTGTCACAATGTCCATGGACATTATGATACTTTTAGGAATTGCCATAACGTTCATGGACACTATGACACTTTCTGGTAATGTCACTGGACATTATGACATGCCACCTACGACATTTAATACTTATTTTCAAAAAGGGTGTGGCACCTCGTCTATTTAAAATTTCATAAGAAATATATGTGCCCAACTGTGTGATAACTGTGATAGTTCATGTTTGATCACTCTGTTCGATGAGATATAGTTGTAAAACAGTTATAATACAGTTGTAATTTTTTGGCTCTCGAGGTTTACTATCTGTTTTCGGTTGAATTTTCACAGACCAGCAGTTTAGGTGGTGAAGGTCAATATCTGGTATTTTCATTAAATTAACTATTTTAAGCCTCTGATTGTAAACATTTGTATGTTGACTACTTTTCTTTGTTAAATTTTGTGTATGTTTTTGCTACTATAAAACAGACAAGTTTGTTCTTTCAATCGTTCAATCGATCGATTCATGCCAGGTCGGCAGGCAGTCAAAAAAAAGTAAGAAAAAAAATAAAATAAAACTCTACAAACAACATTTAAATATACTCGTACAATTGTTCAGATGGAAGAAATACAACAAACAAATATTTAACATATAAACAAACATCAGCTTCAGCAGTAACCTTCTTTCTATAAAAAGTTTAAACTTAAAAGAAAGAACACCAAAACTATCATACAGCGTTAAATTGCCAAATTCAAAATTTATGGTTTAACTTCATGATTTTCATAAATTTTCATTTCTGAAACGTGTCCTTCTTTGTCATTGTTTCTCTATACATACTGCATCATTTGATGAAGATCAAGTTAAATCCAACCAACTACAACTTGTACAAAGTGGTAACAGTAGCCTTTTGCACTCTTCCTTCTGTTGCTTACTATAATCATTACATTTTTTTTTTTTTTTTGCTTTGAGCCAAGATGTATTGTATTTTAAGCTTGAAATGATGGGGCGGCTTAGATTTTTAGCTTAAAGATAAATACGTTTTGCCAACAACAATTGAAATCCCGAAACATCAACTTTCTATGGTTAAAAAAATAAGTTTAAGTACAAGAAGAGGGCCACAAACAAGTAGCAGCTTAGACTTCATAAAAGTTCATGAGTTGTTTCTATATATATATTTTTTTTGGTTGGTTTATTTGCATGTGATTGAAATGTGACTTTAATATTTGTATTGTGGCAATAAATTTATATGAGACTTTTTCTAAGCCCCTTTATCGGTAACAATATAAAGAAAATAAAGATATGCAAATTAGGGGGTTTTCAACTTTTTATATATACTTTAGTTTGAAAAGAAGTTTTTTTAATGATGTTGAAATCTGTTTAAGAAAACAAAAAAAAAAAATATTAAAATTATAAGAAAATCGTGATGAGTTTTCAAATAAAATCATAAAACTTTTGTTTATTATTAGCATATCAAATCATAAATGAAATGCAATGCAATTGTTTATTATGAAAATATGTTTAAATCAATATAGAAATAAAATCAAAGAGAAATCTTACTGAAAATAATGATTATCTTTAACATCCAAATTTCCTTTAAGGAAAATTTTAAAGTCAAACACTAATTAAATAATTTAGTTTTAAATGGTGTTCAGTTGATTTTGTTTTTTCTAATCAATATTTCTTGTAATCCTTATCTAATTTAATAAATTTATGTTTTTCTATCCATAACGATTACAAATTTATTAACCCAAATAAAATTGTTCTTATCGAAATTTCAAAATTTGAAATCATTTATTCACACTTTATCGCTAATTGCGTTAAAATGTCAATTACATGAAAATGTTTTGCCCAAGCATTCAATCTTAGTTTTGGTTCTATACGTTTTTAAAATGTAGTTGTAAAACCACAATAACGACACAACCAACAACGAAATTCTGTAAGCAATAACATAGACAGCAAATAAATAAAGTAATTAAAAACATTTTGAAATCGGAGTAAATTGTTGGCAACAAAAAAAAAGAAATAACAAAAACGAAAACATTTCACAAACATTGTAAATTACAGAGGAATGTCTAAATGTTGGACAAGATCTCGTGATCAATACAAATACGAAGGTATCATCCAGAGGTAACGCACTATCTTTCGCAGCCTCACTATTTGCCATCTTTAGCATGTTTTCTAAAGCTATGTATACACAGTTGTCAGATCTTACAACATTGGCTGATCTGGCAATGTGCTGACAATCACAAATTGTTAGCAACATTTAAATTGTCAGTTCAGTCGGTTGTATGAAAACCTTATAATTTCATTGCCAGACAATAAATGTATCTGCCAAAAATAATTGTCAGTTCACAGTGTTGTCAGATTGCTGTATGGCAAAAGTTGTCAGATCTTATTTTAGCTACATATGTTCTTTTAATGCATCATGTTGCCAATAGAAAACATTTACAATGTCAGATGCATAAAAAAATCGTCAGACAATTATCTGGCAATGCCAACGTTATGTCAGATGTCTGACAATATTATTGTTTTTCAATGCTTTTTCTGACAACGCTGCAAGACAATAATTATAAGTTCACATGGTTGTTAAAGCTATAATACACGGTTGTCAGATCTTACAAGGTTGTCATTAAAATGTGCAGAAAATGTCTAAAAATCGGTTGAACTTACAATTTTTCTTTTGCAACGTTGTCAGAAAAAACGTTACTGACAATGTTGCAAGATAAAATTTGTAAGTTGACACTATTGTTAGACATTTACTACACATTATACTGCCAACGTTGTAAGATCTAATAACCGTGTATACATAGCTTTAGAGTTTTCTGAAGATTTTTCTGCCAAAGTTATAAGATCTGACAACCGTATACACGGTTGCAGCTTTAGTTGTAGTTAAGCTTTGTTGTTATAATGATCTTACGAGTTACAAGAAACCCTTTCTACAATTTATGCATTTGTAAAAACTTTCTATAAATAAAATAACAAAAAACTTTCCAAATTACAAACCTTTTCAAAACAGGAAAAATTTCGGATAATTATATAAAATCTGTAAAAATATAAGATTTTTAAAAAGTTTTAAAAATTCTAAAATTTATAAAATATAAATAGAAGAAACTATCAAAAATTTGGTGGCGTGTCATAATGTCCATAGACCTTATGACACACCATAAAGCGACATAATGTCCAATGACATTATGCCACTTTTTTAATGACAATAATGAACATGGACATTGTGACACTTTCAAAACAGAAATGTATTGTAAAATTTGTTTAGAATTTATTAAAGGGGCACACTTATATGTTGCATTTTGGATTCCTTTTAAAATGTGTCCTGGAGTTTTTAACTCTGGGGTATTTCGAATACCGGCTTCGCTAACTTAAGCCTTTTTTGATAAATGGACCCTTTGAAATCCATGGACTTTCTGTCACATTGCTTTTGGACATTATGACACTTTTGAAATTTTCATATCGTCCATGGACATTATGACTCAATTTAGTGTATCATAAGGTCATTATGACACGCCACCAAAAATTTTTAAAAAAATTACATATGTATGAATATTTTCTTTCCTACTTCCCAGACATGCCACTGTAGTCAATCATCTAAACTAAACGTAAAATATGTTCAAACTAACGAATCAACAAACAACATAGTCGCAATCAAAAACCAAAAAAAAAAGAAATCCTAAAATAAAAACAGATTTAAATTGAAATCTTTAAGAGTTTGTAAGTTAAGCGAAAAGAAAATTGTTAACTAAACGCGTTTGTGTCTCAACCATTGTCGGAACGTCACATCAAACAAGACCATAAATCTTTAAAAGTGGCCAAAGTCAAATCATTTGCATCCTACTCGATAAATTCGTATGAATTGCAAACGCAGAAAATGCAGCGAACACAACTACTGCAACAACAACAACTTGGACAGCAATGGCAAGAAAAACCTAAACTAAATAAAAATTGAAAAGAAATCCATTGAAAGTTTACAAAAAGTAAAAAAGAGATGAACGGTTGCTTTTTAGCTTATTTTGTTTTTGGTCGGTTGGATTTTGTAAAACCAAAAATGGTTAAATGAAAAAAAATAAAAAAATTCTCTATAAAAAAACTAAACTCTCATCACGGCTTTTTGTTATTGCTGCTGCTGGTGATGTTGATGATGTTGATGCTGGCAGACAAATGCTAGAGATGAAAAGGACACACCGATTTGTTGTTTTCTTATACATCTTTTATTCCTGTTGCCCGATACTTCTTCCGATGCTGATGACGACGAAGATGATGACGATGCATTGAACTTGCTGCTTCTCTTTTTATTTTGCATTTGCAATAAAAATGCATGCCTAAAAACGCATTTTATTCTTGTAGTATTTGTGCAACGTTTAATAAACAAGATCTCATGTCGATTGCCACAAATTAGCGAAATAAATTATAAAAATAAAAAGAAGCAAAATGTGTACGATTGCCAACCATTCCCCACTACCACCTATTTATCTTTGCAATGGATTATCAACATCAGCAACTACTACTGGAGTATAAATGAACTTTATATGAGATCTTTTAAAGCATCATTTGTGTAGTGGAAAATGTAATAATTTTGTTTCTTGTTCATTTCTTTTCATTATAAACCTTTAAGCCAAAAAGTGATTGTTTTTTCTATGATCTGGTTACATCGTAGGGGTATTCATTTAAGTTTTATAAATTACTTCCACTACATACATATTATGTCTATTGGTGCAAAACTTAAAGGATTCCATCGATATACGAGACTAGACGATACTATAGACTAGACTATTAACTAGACTATAGACTAGACTATAGACTAGACTATGGACTAGACTAGACTAGACTAGACTAGACACTAGACTATACTAGACTAGAGACTAGACTAGACTATATCTAGACTAATAGACTAGACTATAGACTAGACTATAGACTAGACTATAGACTAGACTATAGACTAGACTATAGACTAGACTATAGACTAGACTATAGACTAGACTATAGACTAGACTATAGACTAGACTATAGACTAGACTATAGACTAGACTATAGACTAGACTATAACTAGACTATAGACTAGACTAGAGACTAGACATATAGACTAGACGATAGACTATAGACTAGACTATAGACTAGACTATAGACTAGACTATAGACTAGACTATAGACTAGACTATAGACTAGACTATAGACTAGACTATAGACTAGACTATAGACTAGACTATAGACTAGACTATAGACTAGACTATAGACTAGACTATAGACTAGACTATAGACTAGACTATAGACTAGACTATAGACTAGACTATAGACTAGACTATAGACTAGACTATAGACAAGACTATAGACTAGACTATAGACTAGACTATAGACTAGACTATAGACTAGACTATAGACTAGACTATAGACTAGACTATAGACTAGACTATAGACTAGACTAGACTATAGACTAGACTAGACTAGACTAGACTAGACTATAGACTAGACTATAGACTAGACTATAGACTAGACTATAGACTAGACTATAGACTTGACTATAGACTAGACTATAGACTAGACTATAGACTAGACTAGACTAGACTATAGACTAGACTATAGACTAGACTAGACTAGACTATAGACTAGACTAGACTATAGACTAAACTAGACTAGACTAGACTATAGACTAGACTATAGACTAGACTATAGACTAGACTATAGACTAGACTATAGACTAGACTATAGACTAGACTATAGACTAGACTATAGACTAGACTAGACTATAGACTAGACTAGAAGACTAGACTAGACTAGACTAGACTAGACTAGACTAGACTAGACTAGACTAGACTATAGACTAGACTAGACTATAGACTATAGACTATAGACTATAGACTATAGACTATAGACTATAGACTATAGACTAGACTAGACTAGACTATAGACTAGACTAGACTATAGACTAGACTAGACTATAGACTAGACTAGACTATAGACTAGACTAGACTAGACTAGACTAGACTATAGACTAGACTATAGACTAGACTATAGACTAGACTATAGACTAGACTATAGACTAGACTATAGACTAGATTATAGACTAGACTATAGACTAGACTATAGACTAGACTATAGACTAGACTATAGACTAGACTATAGAGTAGACTATAGACTAGACTATAGACTAGACTATAGACTAGACTATAGACTAGACTATAGACTAGACTATAGACTAGACTATAGACTAGACTATAGACTAGACTATAGACTAGACTATAGACTAGACTATAGACTAGACTATAGACTAGACTATAGACTAGACTATAGACTAGACTAGACTATAGACTAGACTATAGACTAGACTATAGACTAGACTAGACTATAGACTAGACTATAGACTAGACTATAGACTAGACTATAGACTAGACTATAGACTAGACTATAGACTAGACTATAGACTAGATTATAGACTAGACTATAGACTAGACTATAGACTAGACTATAGACTAGACTATAGACTAGACTATAGACTAGACAGTAGACTAGACTATAGACTAGACTATAGACTAGACTGTAGACTAGACTATAGACTAGACTATAGACTAGACTAGACTATAGACTAGACTATAGACTAGACTATAGACTAGACTATAGACTAGACTATAGACTAGACTATAGACTAGACTATAGACTAGACTATAGACTAGACTATAGACTAGACTATAGACTAGACTATAGACTAGACTGTAGACTAGACTATAGACTAGACTATAGACTAGACTATAGACTAGACTATAGACTAGACTATAGACTAGACTATAGACTAGACTAGACTAGACTATAGACTAGACTATAGACTAGACTATAGACTAGACTATAGACTAGACTATAGACTAGACTATAGACTAGACTATAGACTAGACTATAGACTAGACTATAGACTAGACTATAGACTAGACTATAGACTAGACTATAGACTAGACTATAGACTAGACTATAGACTAGACTATAGACTAGACTATAGACTAGACTATAGACTAGACTATAGACTAGACTATAGACTAGACTATAGACTAGACTATAGACTAGACTATAGACTAGACTATAGACTAGACTATAGACTAGACTATAGACTAGACTATAGACTAGACTATAGACTAGACTATAGACTAGACTATAGACTAGACTATAGACTAGACTATAGACTAGACTATAGACTAGACTAGACTATAGACTAGACTATAGACTAGTCTATAGACTAGACTATAGACTAGACTATAGACTGACCACTTATCAACATTTTATATGTTAGAATAGTTCCGAATAAGTCATGGAGGTACTGTGGTAAATTCTGTGAACACCCTTAATGTAAACACTTTATTTTATTCTCATATTTTTTCTAAAACATCTTGCTATGAGTAGCCAATCAATAGTTGATAATAGCCTTCATTTACTTAATTTTTTAAACCATTTACGATCAATCCTCTCCCGTAATTCCTACACTGGAAATTCTATGACTTCTTTTATACATTAAATTTTTCGCAATCACAATCATCATCATCTTTTTGCTTTTAGTTGTTGTTATTGCTGTATGTAATATTGCATGTAACTTGTACTCCATGTATTGTGGTAGTCATCGTATTTATTTATTTTTTGTTCTCTGATTAATTTATAACATTGACTTAATTGCTTGCAATGTTTCGCTGTTTGTGTCTAATTTTTTTTTTTACTCTTCATTTTCCTGTTTAAATGCTGTTTGATGATGATGATTATTTTTTATTTAAAAAAGAAATATCTTTAAATCCCCCCTTGAAAGTAACAAAAAAGACTACAGAAATTATAAGAAGAAAAATATTGTGTATTGTGATGAAACAGTAGGAGTTTTGTAATCGTTTTACATTCAAAAAGTAATTTAACTTTGCTAAAAGGATTCTTTCATAGTTTGTATTTGTTGGAAAGCACTACACGTACATACACACACCAACTGTCTGGACAATCAGTTTTACATTTAACCATTGCGCTGTGGATGATAATGATGATGATCATGTTGTTTGGCCTGGTCTGGCCTAGTGGTGATGGCCTAAGGTCTTGAGCATGACTTTGTTTAATAAGAAATTCAATTTAGTTTTGCATGCAAATTAAATGAAAAATAAAATGAATGCTGTAACTAAAACTAAAGGAAATGTATTTATAAATATGCTTTTGCTATAAAGAAATATTAATGGTTTCTCTATGGAATATTGATCGTTTGCTAGGAGTAACTCAAGACCCAAAAAAAGAACAAATATAATTTTTTATTTAAGTTAAAGTTAATTGTTATTTTGTGGCAATTTGGTGGGCGTTATGTGGCATGAAAATGATGCCGATTTATGATTAATGATTTTTATTGGCACAACTGTTAAATTGGTGTGAAAATGTAAATGGATTTTACTAAATTGCCTTTAAAGTATGTTTGTAATTTAAAAGCTGTAATTTCAATTTATTTCTAGCAAATGTTTAAAATTATTTATTTGAAAAATCATTCAGAATATTTCAATTATAAACAATATCCCTTTTTTCAAATCCAACTAACAAAATCCTTCACTACAACATCCCAAATCCTTTTCACATATATGAATACTGTATGTGTGTGAGCAAAAGCATAAGCTTATAACGGATATGAAGGATATCTCCGGCAAGCAGGCGGACATTTCCGTTTACAGCTGTCATTATATCCGTTACAATTTTCCATATAAAACACTTTGCTTTTTTTCTACTTTATTTTCTATTTTAAAAAGTATAATTTAACTGATAGATATGAAAACATCAACGAAACAAGCTCTCCCCACATACATATGTACATATGTACATCTGATATTTCATGTTGATGCATGTACAGAAAAGGACAAGTTTTAAACGGATATTACAAGGATAAGCCCACAACATACACCAACCAACATACCCATACATTTATAAATAAAGGAGTTTTTATGATTTAGTAATGATGTGTGTTGTTAAACAAATTTTATATTGAATTGTTCAAGTGTATGATTTCCAATTGGAAGGCGGATGAACGAGAACATTTGCAATGATATCATCATTGTCACCCAAAAAGGATATGTTAATATGTATATAGTATAATTTAAATTTATTTTAATGTAGCTTTGGACATAAACTTCTGTACAACAAAGTTATTAATGGTTTGTAACATTAAATAAATCTCTTACAACTTTATTAGGTCCCAGAAAATTAGTCGAAAAATGAGCAAACTGGGTAATTTTAGATATCTAAATGCAAGCATTTTAACCTCTTAAGCAACAATGAAAGTTTTTGCTGGGTATATGTATATGTATGTGTAAATGTGAAATTTATATAAATATAGTAACGTGTTAAGGAAAATAATAAACAAATTTTACTCTTTTACACCTGCCCAATGTTAGCAAAATAACACTGGTCTGCAAACATTTTTTTCTTTGAATTTTATTTATTGCTTGATTAGATAACTTACAACTTCCAGATGGTAGCACACTCTTGGTCTTGAATTTTGGTAGGATTACAATGTTGTAATCGATGTTGAAAGTGATTTCAAGTCGATTGGATAGGTATGGATCCAAAATTGTTGTTTGTTATAAACAATATGTAGTTACAAAGCATAGTACCCTCCAAACTATAGTAGTTTAGGATATAAATACCATAAATACCGAAAGACATGATTTATTTAAGTGAAGATATCTCGAAGAAGAAAAAAGATATGTCAGATGTTAAGTCTTTATTTTAAAGTCGGATGGCATAGAACGTTTTATAAATAAATTTTTCTTGGTGTAGTTTCAAAAGGGCGTTTTTACAAATTTCAGGACACGATATCTCAAATCCCAGATGAAAATCTGAGGTTAGATTCGGATTCAAAGCGTCTCAATCCTTTAGAAATTTTGTCGGTCTGTGTAATTATTTATATCAAACAAAAAAATCCAAATTCAGGGCATAAATGCTTAAGATATGAGTAAAATCCTTTGGGATTTTCCTATTTTTAAAATGTTATGAATTTTTTCGGAATTTTGCTCTAAGCATTCTATAGCGAATAAGAATATATTGTATGTACGTATATATATATATATATATATATTATATATATACATATTTTATAAGAGAGAAAATTTTAATTTGAAATTTACAAACAGAATGACGAATTTATGTACACGTTTTCATTAAGGTGCGGGTACACATAGAAACAATTTGTATCAGACATTACATAAAAGTATTTTTATAAAATATTCATGATCTAAAATCATTTTATAATTCTATAAATTCATTCAAATACCACTAAATCTTTAGAAATTTTCTCAAATTAATAAGAAATTGTGCGTATGTTTGCGAGTGTTTAAATGACTCTTGTCTTCCTTCATATCAAATGTCATTTTAAGCACACTTTAGCTGTCAATAATTCAAGGAGGGGTTAATACAAGGAGAAGTGTCATTGCAACATGAATGAATTTATTTAAAAAAAAAACTGTTACTGTTGCTGAAATGAAAACCCCAAAAAGGAGAAAAAAAGAAGTAGTAGTGAAACAGTTGGCAATCAAAGTAACTGCCATTTTTCACTAAATGTGATGAGATGGATTGACGGACGGACGCATGGAAGCAAGCAAAACGCACTATAACATTTAAGCAAACAAATGACTGACACACTAAATAAACGTTTATCATATTGGTGCTACTAACACCGAAGATTTTACTTTGAACAAATAAATCCCTTCTCAATTTATTGCAGCATTTATGAGCACGCAAAATCAAATTAACGCACCACTGCTGTTGCTGTTTATGATTTTCAATTTTACCTTCAAACTTGGTCGATTTTATGTTATAAGCGATTTATATGAAAAGTATAAGAGTACGAATATGTATGTACGTACCTTTTGGTCATGTCATTGATAATTTATGTCACATAAAAACCAACTGAATTGAATTCAAATTCCTGACATAGCGCGGTAGCTACTAAGCTGGCAAAATACTAAGGAAAACCAAAAACTGAAACACCGGCACATTAACGAAAGGACAGACGTCCAAGTAACTGGCTATAAGATAGATATGTATATAGAAGCACAGACAGACTGCCAAAGAGCAACAAAGTTAAAAAGCACCACAAAATAATCCCACATTTATTGAAAATATTCACACTGATGCTGCTTAGGTTTGGGCTTCAGCTCTCTACTACGCTGCCTCACTGCCAACCAACTACTCATTGCTAAATAAATGCCTTTGTCATCAAATTGTAAGATATTTAAGCAACGCTTTTGTTATTGTTTTTTGTAGCTGTCTTAAGGGTAAATAAGATTTTTGTACTAATTTAATTTATTCCTTCAATGTACTACCGAGCATAGAAGATCTTAACGTCAAAGGAAAAAACAATGTTTCAAATTTTTCAACTTGAATAAATTTCAAAACAAAAATTCAAAATTTCAATATAAATTTTCAATGACATTTTTAATGCGTAAATGTCCATCACACATTATTGGTTGTGTTCTCTTTATTGGCCCCAAGTGTATGAAAGGAATTCATTTAAATATTTCGTTTCCTTTTGTGTGTGTGTGTGTTTTTCTAAATTATATATAGTGGAAAAAATCCTAAAAAGCTTTTAAAAATCACAACAATCACAATGACAAAATACACTATAGAGTTTGACATGAGGTATTACGAGCGCCATATTGATTGACTTCTGTCAATATTTGTCTTATTTGTCAGTTAAATATAATCATCATTGAATTTAACTGATTGTAAGGTGAGTTTTACTGGACTTCAAGTGAATGTTTGTAAAAAATTTGTTTTTTTAGTGTCGCGTGTCCTTATTTTGTATTACTTCATAAAGGTTTTTGTGTGTTAATGGTAAATGTCTTAATCGGGCTCCTAGCAAAATGTAGAGAGAAGCTTTAGCTTCTCCTATAGCTTCACAGAGAAGAGGACCTATGAATTAGAAAGTATTTATATAACATAGTATAAATAAGACGTTATTAGACCACTTTAAGGTAATCAGAACGATATATAGTAGCTATTGAAAAGTAAGTAAATAGGTAAACGGTTACAAGTTTTTGCTGGGTTAATAGGTTAATTTATTAAATAAAGTATCAGATTGGGAAGTTATTGTTGTTGCCTTAAAACAATTCTGATAGAAAACATCATATAGTTATGGCTCAAGACAATCAAATAAAATCGGACTTTAATGCCATACATAGAAGACTGTCATAATCTATGCGACTAGAATGTCGAAGTGCTTTACATAAACACCTACCTTGACGGCCTAATTTCACGGTGGTCTCCTCCATCCACAGGGTTAGATTTTTTGTCGACTCCCCGCCTCTTTTTCCATGTACAAGCACTTTGATCAAGTTATCTAATCTCTGACCATTGCAGACCGAGATGAAAAAACATCACTTCCGTTTACAACCACGCAGATGGGATGGCCTCTGTTGACTCGGCAACAGCACCTGATGACGTAAACGGTAGACCGAAACTCGAATATATCAAATCAGCCGAGGACTTATTCTTACTCACTTGTATAAGACACCTTACATTCATCACCATTCAACCCACAACACTTCTCATTCTTTTGATACACTCATTGAGAAACATCCGGCATATTCATGCTACATCCATCCCCTATCATATACACTTGACACCAACTCATTTCCAACGCTTAGTCCCATAGTCACTTATCCCGAATTATAGACTTTACAGTGCATCATTCTTTTAACCAGCATTCACTTCTCGCGAATTTGGGTTTAAACCTCTCCAATAACCGGGACAAAACAAAGTCCGAAACTCTGCCTCTGGCTACCGATTTCCATTTTGCCAGATTATGTGGTTCTCTGGTTTGAGCCCATGTCAAATCATTCCATGGAAAGACCGAGAATAAATTTGATCATCACCAGTTTATAGTCCCGGTAGACTAGAGGTATTGGTAACACCTCTTTTCCTCCGAATTGCAATAACAGCAAGATGTCGGAAGATCATCAAGGTATCAAGCCCCGGGGGGGGAAATCTATGAGACTATACATTTCGTATTGAGCACGCTTTATATTACAATAGTCTGATTCTTTAGATACTTTTCAAACACATGCAGCTGCCAAACAAAGTAAAGTTATTCTAAAATAGCTGCCATTCTTTTTAAGAAAATATTATAACTTTATTCAATTTTTTAAAGAATACGAATATTATTTATTTCTTATCAATTTTGGACATCGCTAACCTAATAAAGCATTAAGGAATGTCTCTTATTTTTCATATTAAAAATAATAATAATAATAATAATAATACACTAGCGATGAAATTTTAAAAAAAATCATAACAACAGATGACCAGAAATAAATAAAAACTAAAATGAACAAAATAAAAGAAATAATGATGATGATAACTATAATCATAAGCTATTGTTTTCCAAAAAGATACTTACTCTTAGAGCGACTAACAATTGTCTCGAAATCAACAAAAACCGAGAAAGAAAATCCCATTTAAAATCGTGTTATTTTTTATTTTGGTAAAGATCAAAAAGTACACTAAACTGAACTGAAACACATCGTAATAATGAACCCTTCCAAAGGATGGGCACATGTCGCTCTCGCTTTCACAGTTGGATACAACTCGTATTTACTTGGAGCAGCAGTTCCAATGGAGTGTAGTGAAAAATGTTTTCTTGTTATTTGTATTGTTGGCTTTTCAATCGCAATCAAAATTTTTTTGATCAACTTTTAACTCGTTTTATGGTTTCTTTTTGTTCTTTTCGTTTTTCTTCAATACATTTCGGTTCGATTTAATAATATAAACTGATGATGAAGCCTGATGACGATTCCACCGCCAAGAAGACTTAGACAAAAAATATGTGAGTAAGAGCAAGTATTAAGGAAGAAGGCATCAGGAAAACCTGCGCAAAAAATAAGCAAAATGACTTTGTAAGGAACCGTCCTTGTTGCCATTGTTATTTACCATAGTTTTAACAATTGCAACGTTTGTTTTGTTGTTTTTATGCAATATGTGAATGGAATACTGCTAAAAACTCTTTAGTTTGTGAGGTTTTTTCCAACGCTTTTGTTCGTTTTATCCTAAACTGCGTTTAATCAGATAACTCAGTTCTTTTTTTTTCTGCCAGCCAGCCAGCCAGCCAGCCAGCCTTTGTTATTGAAGCTATAGCTTTATAGTTGTATTCCTTTTTTTATGATTAAACATAAAGTAGCATTTGTCTCCATTGCTGGCGAAGCGATATCGCAGCAAAAGCAACAGTAGCCAATAATAATAGTGTGGTGGCAGTCATTCCGTCTGGTATAACAGAAGTTAAGAAGTTACCTTAGTTGGCTGTTGTCAGTGCTCCTTTAAATACACACCCATTTTGGCGGCATTATAGCTTTTGATGCCACCAGCAAGTAAACTTTATGTTGCAAGTACTCTGTGGCTTCTGTTGCACTTATGATCGTTGTCATCATCTGTAACATCATCAGCAACAGCACGTTAAGGAAGAGACAACAACTGGAAAAAAAGCAAACTGCAACTGAAAAAAAAAACATTGTTTGGCTGTAGTTGGTTAAATGATGTGTAATAGATACCCTACATATTAATTGCTACACAGTCCAATTAGTTGACTAGTTACAATATCAGTTTTTAAATTAAAATTATTCGTTGCTGTATCGATAAAATTAATAATATTAAATTAAAGACGTAAACACAATTATTACTAGTAACTTATACTACCTTCCAAACCGTAGGGTGTTACAGATTCTAAATACTTTGTTGGTTAGTTCTTCTGACTGCTGCTGCTCATTCAATGCAGTTGAAATAGTAGCATTAATTATATCATTATCCTTCATCTGGCGATTTATCTTTTTTGTTGTTTTTAAAGCTGCAGTAAACGTTAAATATAAACGCTAAATGTATGTAAGTAACAATAAATGTTTATATACATACATATATTTGTACAGTAGTTGCTGCAGTTATGACTTTTATTAAAGAAGTAGTAACTATCTTATTATTTTAACTATTTTTTTCTAGTTATATAAATGTTTTTTTTAGTTTTGTGCATATTATTTTATGTTGTGCAACTTTATGTTGCTAATATAATGTGGCAACATTTTTATTTTATTTTTAAGTTTTTAATCAAATTATTGCATTACTTTTGCTCGAATTGTTTTCACTGTAAAATGTTAGATGTTAATCTTCACAAATTACATCTTTCAAACCGTTAATTTCAAAAGTAATTAAAGTCATTATTAAATAAAAAACAGCATTTTAATTGAGAATGAATGGAAATAAAACAGAAAATAAATTAGCGTTTTTTTTTTTTAATTATTAACTAACGGAATTCCGATTTCAATTTGAATCTTTTTTATCTCATTTCTCACTTAATTCAATCTTATTTCTTACTTAATCCAATCTAACTTCTTACTTAATTCGAAAATACATTTATTCGTATTCTAACATATAATTCTCATTTAGTTCAGAATATTTTTGAAATTAGTAATAGAGTAGCTGACCACTGATACTATTATATTTAATATGTGTGTTTAAATGTAACTATTTTTTTTTAAATATTAACTGTTTTGCTGAAATATTCTGAAATCAAATATGAATCGGACTCAAATCAAACCCTTTTTGGGATTATTCAATTTTATACATTGTTAAATCAATCTTATTTTTATCTAATTTTTTCTCGAATAGCAGTGAAGCAGTGAAGTCAGATTTATGATTTTGCAAAAGCCGCTAGAAAACTTCAAATGCAATCAGGTTAGACTATAGACCTGACTATAGATTAGACTAAAGACTAGACTATAGACTAGACTTTAAACTATGCTATAGACTGGACTATAGACTAGACTATAGATTAGATTATTGACTAGACTAAACTATAGACTAGACTATAGTAATTACTCTATAGAATATATAAAATATTCAATGTATATTACAAATACATAATTTGACTTCGGAAAATCTTCAAACGCTGGTTAAAAATCTCCAAATTTTCTCGCTAAAACGCATTTTTTCCGCAACACTGGATTGAACCCATTTAGGACAAAGAAGGGACGTTATAAGAAATGTCAATATCGAACGCAAAATTTCTGATAATTCGGCCGATTTGTAGGCTGAAGTCAACGTATTATGGATTTAGTAATTTCTACTCAAATCAATCCAGAGTGGTATCAAAAGTGCGGTTTTTTTAAACCAAGAAAAAATTCTTGAATCCAGTAGAAAATTCTCAATTTTAGCTCTTATAAATACTTTTTTTGATCAAATTGATCTCACAGTGTACTTATTTTTATAATTTTCGGTTCAGGTTAAGATTGAAATAATACCAAAATGTGGTTATTTTTGTCTTAATTTGAGCCGGATTTCAAAATTCAGAACACTTTAGAAAAAATTCGTTCCCCCCAAAAAAATAATTGGTTAATTTCAAGAATTTTATTCCTGATTTGAGCTCGATTCGTACTTGATTTCAGAAAAAAGTTCATTGTAAAATAATGGTTTAATTAATAATTTACATTACGATGTCCCGTGGGCCAGACAAATAAAAAAAAAAATTAAAAGGCCCTCAGTTCCCTACCGATAAGCTCAAAATTATGGAGACCTATTTTGAAAGGATTGCATCGATTGAGAGGTATTCCTACATCAGAATCTTAAACAGGCATTACCACTCAACTACTCACATAATTAACGATTTGTATGAAATGGACTACCTCATTAACTACTTAAAATATTGTCAATGACCTCCTGCGATCCTCGAAGTACAATTTCAAAAACATTGGCGTCGAAGACCAAAAATGACTGAATGAATCTATATATTTTTATATGTCGAAATGTTATTAACCTTTTTATTCAAACAAAAAATAAATTCACACAGTTTTGATCTAATTTCTCATATCAAAGCATTTATAAAATAAGTCATCGTTACAGGTAGATGAAAGTTCAACACATTTCAAATGTGTCATATCATTTATGTTGACTAATTAATAAAAAAAAAATGTTTATAAAAACTTTCAAGACATTCACAAGAAGTAAAGGCAATATTTGCCAATCAAACATCGTTTGGTCGATGGTGTCTTTTATGCTGCCTTAATTAAAACATGGTCTAAAGCACTATACTTATATATGTATATGAATGTATATGTTTACGACAGTGGAGGAAAAAGTACCTTTGAAACAAAGAGCTCATATTATTGAATTTCTAAAATTCATCTTATTTATTTTACACTTTAAATTGTATTACAAGATTGAAGAATATATTTTATCAGAAATTTCGGAAAGGCATATTTTATACATAAATAGAGGAGTGATCGGTTGTAGAAAAGTGTTGCCAATTGTTTTGCTTTCTCCAAAATCAGCTATATCTCTTATATTTTAAAGAAACTTTTCAGACTGCTTGAGAATATTTGTTTGTACGATTAAATGTGTACATACATACTTACATTAACGGTGGGAACCTAACAGAAGCAAAGATATGAAATATATGTATATATCTTCGTATGTAAAAATATAATACAAAGTTTATTTGTGTGTAGGGAATAAACATGATACTCATACAAACACTACAACTGACTTAAAAACACACATCATTATTCAAACAAATTATTATCCAAATTTTCAAGATATGTTGCATTGATAAGCCAGGCGTAAAACACTTAATGAAGGTGAATTCAACAAAAAAAAAAACACACACAAGTGCAACAAATTTTTACTACTGCCACACTAAAATGCTTGAGAAAAATAATAAAAAAAAAGAAAAATTCACAAACAAATATAAAAACGCCAATACTCGTAACGACAACCACAATATTAGGAAAAGTAATACAGAGGAAGAAGCTACTACGTGTGCAAGAAAACCAAAACCAGCCATATGCAACAAACTATATTACTTGTATAATGCAAGGTAAGAACAAATATTTGTTAGAGATTTTTGTTTTCATTCTACTTCACATTGAAGGCGGTAAATTTTTGAGTTGACTTAAGAAAATCAAGCAAAACTTAAAAAATAAGTTAATGATAAGAAAAGCTAAACAACAACATGAAACTGTAGCAATATTTGTTTACAAAACTGCTGCAACAGCCCAAAAAAAACACTAAAACAAAGATTAAACACTGAAAACCATTTCAAATTAATTTTTACGACTCCCTCACATTGTAGTATGTACTACCAATGAAGAAGAATTGTTGAATTAAAAAAATAAAACACTGAATACAGAACGCATACCTCAATATCATTGATGTTGAAAAATGCTCGTGTTAGGTATCTTGTTCTCTGGCCTCATTGCTTGTTAAACAAGGAGGCAAATTTTTTTCACCATCTGAATGCCGATCTATTATCAGTTAAGACAAACAGCACACAGCAGCAGCTATATAGCCATAACTAAAAAAAAAACACCAGCAACAATAACAACATTATGTTTGAAAATAAGAAGCAAGTAGAAGTTGCATACACCACCTTCAATGGTTTAAATTTAATACAATAATATCGAAAAAGAAACGGAATAAATACACTTTATAGTGTATTATATGATTACACATAGGGAAATTGTTGGATGTCTTTAAACATTTTTGGCTTAGCGAAGAGTTTCTGGACATGTTCATTGAATGTATATCCAAACATCCCCTACAATGGCCTTTTTCCATACCTTTGGGATGTACCCGGTTGATTAGTCAAGAAAGACCCTGTTTCTGTATAAGTCCCGTTTAGGTACAATAAATGATGAGCAAATGTATCCTTGGCCTTACCTTGGATTGATTTGACATGGGCTCGAACCAGAAAATCACATAATCTGGCAAAATAGGAACCAGTTTCCGACTTTGTTTTCTCCCGGTTATTGAAAAGGTGCACGTGGTGACTGCGGTTTAAACCCAAATTTGGGGGAACAGAATGTCGTTTAAAAGACTGAAACACGGTAAAGTCTATAATTCGGAATAAATTCGGTGCTGTTGTTGAGACAACAGATACCCCGCAGAGGAGTGACTGTGAGTTAGGCGTCGAAAATTAGTTGGTGTTATGTGTATATGATACGGGATGGATGTAGGGATATGTGGACTGGATTGAATGGTGATGGATGTAAGGTATCTTATACAAGTAATACCATTCATTTTTTCCTTCATTGTCCATTAAATTTTTATTTCTTGTCCAGGTATGTTCAGAGATTAGACAGCTGTAGTACTTGACCAAAGTGCTTGAACATGGACTGGCAGAACCATGTACAAAAATTGCGAGTGGCGTGTAAGAAGCACAAAAGGGCGGTGGTGAGTCGTCTAATCAGCTCACCTTGTGGTTAAAAAAGTACTACCGTGAAAAAGTACCAAGTAAAGCACTTCGACAATGTCCATTTTTCGAAGTCATATCTTATTGGTCTGATACGTCAAACACAGTCCTCTATATTAGCCTTTATGTTATTTTTTATTAATGTGTTATCTTTCTGGAACACTTGACATACATATACATATGTACATATACAATGACTCCAACGCACGACGCGAAATGAGATATAGAAAAACTGCAAGATTAATATGGAAGATATACAGCCGATAACACAAATGGATTTGCTACACAATAAATCCATTATTTGATAAACTAATTGATATTATGCACCGTCTTACTGAAATCAATAACTTTTCAAATTTCTTTCATTTGTCATTAATCACATTTTCAGAATGGATAGGCCAACGATGTCACGATTTAGAAATCCACATTAATCTGTTAGATTCTGACTTCTTGAAAATGATGTACGCGTTTTCCGATTCCCAAATTCCCAGATTCATTAGATCTGGAATTTATTGAATCAATATGAAACTGCAGTTTATTGTAACAACATACAGCATACAGTATAGTTGGACTTGGTGGCGTGTCATAATGCCCATGGACGTTAGGTTACACCAAAAAGAGTCCATATTTGTATTGAATAGAATTGGAGTATGTTGTATTTTTAAATTCATTTAAAAAAGTGTCCTGTATAGCCGACCTTTGCCCAGCGTTGAACTTTATATAATCGTTAATTGTTTCGAAATTTTGGTTCAGTGTACAAAATTTAAACTACTAACCACCAACTAGCTAGCAAGTTCTACTTTTACTTGCAGGCTGACAATGAGTTTTTTATTTCTTCCTTTTTTTCAAACTGCATTGTAGCAAATTTTCATTCGATGTCTTTTAATTTTTTTTTTTTTGTATTTTTTGGTTTTTGTAGCGCCCTTTAGCATTATTGAACATGAGCATTAAAACAACATGGTACGAGCAATATGCAACCAAAAAGTACAGAAGTCAACAACTGGTGTTAGTGCCAATGTTGTTGTAATTTTATATTGTTTTTTTTTCCTTCTTTCTTTGTTGTTGCTGCTGTTTTTCCTTTTTGTCCTCTTCAATAATACGACAAATATACTTTTTGTCTTTTGGGTGTAAGGACGAGTTGGTGCATAATAAACGGAGTTTATATGTATGTTCTGTTGACCATGTTATCTAAAATGGAATAACATGGCCAGTAGGTTTAAATTACAAAAGTTCATTCTTTTTTGTGGATTTCTGATTCACTTTGTTGAAAGTCTAAACAACTGGAGAAGAAAAGATCCATAAGGTTTATTATGTAGAGTTAAGTAGTGCAAGTGTTGGTTTTTTTTTTGTCGTAGTAACTTGTTGGGGAGTTCAGATCGTGAAGGCGGCTTGTGTCTTTTATCCAGTCGAGATTTAAGTGGACAAGTTACATGTTGGAACATGATTTTATTTTTTTCTTTAAGATTTTTATTTGCTTGTTTCATTAGAAGTTGTAAGGTGGTGATAATTTTTTGGTATTTACCTAAAAAAAAATTCATTATACTTTTAATTTGTTTTCATTTATAAAAAAATTATAAAAAATAAGGCATATTACAAATAAAAGGATTTAAAGTTGAACGTTTCTTAAAAATTATTTTAAGGATGACATGAATTTTTTTATTAACAAAATTAATTGTTAATAGAAAACTTATTTATAATTTTAATAAATTGTTATATCCGTTTGCCAACATTTTGTGGCACACTCTATTTTCATCAAAACATCAAGATAATAATTATTGGCAAACATCAAAAGTATGGAAAACATCTTGGAAAAATATTAAAAAATATATATATATCAAAACTTAAACGGATGTTGAAACTGAGGATTGAAGAAAAAAACTAGAAACCACCAATAGCCTTAATTTAAAAAAAAACACATGGAACATACATTATTTATCACTTTTGGGATGGCAATGGGGCAATAAGCCACACATTTTCAACTATCATGACGATGTTTTTGATAGTTTAGAAAACAGCAACGATGATGCCAAAGGTAAAGCGTGGACTTTGTCTAAATAGTCTATAAATTTACTATGAGGAAACACAGAAAAGACTCAACTCTTGCGTCTCATGTAGGTAGGTCTCATTTGTCGCCGTCGTCTTTATAGTTTTCGACGTCATCATGGTTTTTATGTTTTTGTTGTTGTTTTCATTAAAAGCCCGACTTGTAGTTTTAGATTTTTTACCTATTTTCTCAATAAAGTTTCATGAGACCCAAAGTTAAGAAAATACTGAAAGGCGGTCATTGGCAATATTTTTGTACAATATTTTAGTTAAAATTAAATTTACCCCGGTTTCAAAATAAAACCCTAAAAACAAATCAGGCTGTATATACATGAGTAAAATGTAAGGACTGAGAACAATTGTAGTAAAATAGAATTTGTATGTAAAAATTAGCACACATTTATATCTCTAGTCAATTGACAATATAGAAATATAGATAGATCCGCCGGAAAATAATAGTTAAGGATGGGTTCATTCAATTCATGCTTATTAGGATAGCTTCTAGCCAACGAAACAAATTTAAATGAAATTTAGTTAGTTAGTTAGTAGTTAGTTAGTTAGTTAGTTAGTTAGGTAGTTAGTTAGTTAGTAGTTAGTTAGTTAGTTAGTTAGTTAGTTAGTTAGTAGTTAGTTAGTAGTTAGTTAGTTAGTTAGTTAGTTAGTTAGTTAGTTAGGTTAGTTAGTTAGTTAGTTGTTAGTTAGTTAGTTAGTTAGTTAGTTAGTTAGTTAGTTAGTTAGTTAGTTTAGTTAGTTAGTTAGTTAGTTAGTTGTTAGTTAGTTAGTTAGTTAGTTAGTTAGTTAGTTAGTGTTAGTTAGTTAGTTAGTTAGTTAGTTAGTTAGTTAGTTAGTTAGTTAGTTAGTTAGTTAGTAGTTAGTTAGTTAGTAGTAGTTAGTTAGTTAGTTAGTTAGTAGTTAGTTAGTTAGTAGTTAGTTAGTAGTTAGTTAGTTAGTTAGTTAGTTAGTTAGTTAGTTAGTTAGTTAGTTAGTTAGTTAGTTAGTTAGTTAGTTAGTAGTTAGTTAGTTAGTTAGTAGTTAGTTAGTTAGTAGTTAGTTAGTTAGTTAGTTAGTTAGTTAGTTAGTTAGTTAGTTAGTTAGTTAGTTAGTAGTTAGTTAGTTAGTTAGTTAGTTAGTTAGTAGTTAGTTAGTTAGTTAGTTAGTTAGTTAGTTAGTTAGTTAGTTAGTTAGTAGTTAGTTAGTTAGTTAGTTAGTTAGTTAGTTTTAGTTAGTTTGAAAGGAGGATGGAAGAAGGGTGTATATACATCAAATCCGAAGAAATACACCTAGGCCTCTATCGGGTCTGTTGTGCGCTCCTTAACCAGTGCCTCAGGTGGGAATCGAACTCACCACCTCCGGTCTACCAGACTAGAACACTAACCACTAACCTACCGGAGGCCATTAAATAAAATTTAATCGGTAATTATAATTCTTTCATCATAATTGGCCAACTTCAGAAAATTACTTTAACGCTCATTACTGACTTAAAAATAAGAGTAAAGCAATGAAATTCGATACACATAAGTTTTATACGAGTCAAAACTCTCTACCAAAATTTAGTGAAGATCTGTTTGGGTGGGGGGGTTAAATTTCCCTTTTTTCCCCCGTGGATCCGCGCTAGCTGTAAATCAAGGTATTATCGTATTAAAAGAAATTCTAAAAAAAAGTTATTATACAAATTTGTCACTCTCCTAAAATTTAAAGAATTCAGTCCATAATTGGCTCAAGCCCCTATAATAGATACTCGATGTCTGACAATGTAATGATAGCGGCTACTTAATAAAAACTATCATGTCCTTTTCCATAAGCCACGAATAAATTTCGTCTAAAGCAATTATTTCTCTAGGGTTAATCGCTGTTTAATCGCTCACAAGTTTATGTTATATCAGTCCTTTATCGTAGAGTTTAATTGAGCACCATTTCTTGATGGTTGGTAACCTGAGACTCTGAATACTTGTATTTATTTTTGGAGTTTTTTTTTTTTTTGTAGGTTGTTTCTTCTTTTTTTTGCTCAACCAAGTCTCTAGATGACAATCGCGTTACTATCGGTAATTAGCGATTGATTGATAATTAACAAGATACAATTTTGTAAGCGCTGATGTAGTAATAAGATAAGCATACCAGCATCACAGTCTCACTTGCTGTTTACCTATAAGAAAAAAAAAACAAAAACTCTGCAGAAGATGAACAGCAAAAAAGTAACAGACTTATTAATTTATTTTCCATTGAATTGAACGTTGTTGCAATATGTTATAAACATACAAACAGAGTCAGCCGGACAGACATGATGATGATAAGAAGAGGTCTTCTGCCATGGGATACATATTTGGTGTATATTCCTTTGAGACAATTTTTATGCATAATTGGTGGATAGTTGTTGTTTGTTTTTACTTTATTTGTTTTATATTTTGCTGTTGTTGTGACTGGCAGCATCAAAAACAATGTTGCTTGTTGGTGATGTTGCGTTGTAGCTGTTGTTGGCTTCATTCGTCTCGAGGTTCGTGAACTTATCACGATCAGCAATAAATCATCTTTTACAAACAACGCGTTGCTGTCAACGATTTTACGCTTTACACCACTTATACCAGAGAGCTATGCAAACATATAGACGACAATAACGACGACGAGGAGAATGCTGATGATGTTGTTGATGACTCCTCTTGCTCTGTAAAACCGTTAAATATACCTATACAATATTAAATATCTACAAATACACAGTATCTAAAAGTTACCATTTCAGACCAGAACCCAAAAAAAAAAGTAAAAAAAGCACTAACATACAACATGACTTGATTGAAATGTTTCGTCGCATCTCAAGGAACCACAAAACAAACAAAAAATTGTAAACATGATGAAACTACCAAGTCTCCCGTCACATGTATTCTCATCCCCCTTAAAACTGAACGTTGTCGTCATTATTATCGCTTATAAGAGATCACAAAACAACAGCTTCCAATTAATCCATGGCCAAAGAGTTGTCATGAACAATCTGTTCTGTTGTTTGATGTTGTTTATAATCCAAAACTTTGAAAGCCAAAGGCGTATATGAAATAAAATCTTATGCCAATTTTATTTAATAAAACACTTTATTTCTTCTTTTTTTACGTTTTTCCAACTTATCATACACTTTCGTCTTAAATATCCAATATTCCCAATATGTTTTTTGGTGTGTAGGAAAGTATCGAGTATTAGTATCATCGTTAATCTTGTGTTTATTGTACATATTTGTCTGAAATACTTATGGTTGAGATTTTGGTGGTAAAGTTTCATCCTTTTTATATAGGTTTTTTATTTTTTGGTTAATTATTCTTATCAGTGTCGATAATTAGTTAAAAAGTTTCAAGTAGCTTTTGTTTAATTAACACTTTCAACTTTTTCGGGGTTGTGTTTATTAGTTGGTCCTTAACTAAAGGAGACATAGTATTCTAGAAAATATTATTATTTAATTGTATTATTATTTTAACCTGGAGTCTTCATAAAATTGATTTCAACAAACAGACATACCGATATAGCTTAATCCACTACGCTTTTTATAGGCATACAGAATATATACATACTTATGCTTTATATAGTGGGAAATATATGCATATTGTAGTAATTAAAATGACAACTTTATTTTTACTTACTTTTCTCATATCCAAGAAAGTGAAAAAGTCCTTCAGCCGCACTGCCACTTGTTCATTTCAGACTTTGATAGAATGTTGAATTAGAATCCATTCCAAGAGCCAGTGGTATGGTCTGACAATGTAAGAATCAAGGCTGGGTCGCCAGAATGACCATACTACCCTCCTGTCTTGTATTTGGATTTTTAACAGCATACGGAAGGGGAGAAAATGTAATTTCAAGACTAGTCCGATGGGTCTAGCAAGAATTTAAAACCTAAATATAGATGAACTGACATTATTAGTAGTGATTTGGTCTGAGAAAACAATCGAATCACATCACGAGCACAATTTAATAATTTTTTCTTAAAAGCATCGATTAAGTAATTATAGTATCGTTTCTAACTACATATCTAATCTATCTATCTATCTATCTATCCTATACTATCTATCTATCTATCTATCTACTATCTATCTATCTATCTATCTATCTATCTATCTATATATCTATCTATCTATCTATCTATCTATCTATCTATCTATCTATCTATCTAATCTATCTATCTATCTATCTATCTATCTATCTATCTATCTATCTATCTATCTATCTATCTATCTATCTATCTATCTATCTATCTATCTATCTATCTATCTATCTATCTATCATCTATCTATCTATCTACTATCTATCTATCTATCTATCTATCTATCTATCATATCTATCTATCTATCTATCTATCTATCTATCTATCTATCTATCTATCTATCCTATCTATCTATCTATCTATCTATCTATCTATCTATCTATCTATCTATCTATCTTATCTATCTATCTATCTATCTCTCTATCTATCTATCGATCTTCTATCTATCCTATCTATCTATCTATCTATCTATCTATCTATCTATCTATCTATCTATCTATCTATCTATCTATCTATCTATCTATCTATCTATCTATCTATCTATCTTCTATCTAGCTATCTATCTATCTACTATCTATCTATCTATCTATCTATCTATCTATCTATCTATCTATCTAGAAATTGCTTTTGAGTAAATTAAATTATCAAAAGATATACTTTAGATATTAATTTGTTTCAATATAAAATTTTTATAAAAATTTTACCATTTTCAATACTAAAAATTGGATTTCAAAACAATTCAATAAAGCTCCAGGATTTTTGTTCTGAGACTTGAAAATATAAATGCAGTGGAAAAATATTGAACTATAACCCAAAAACAACTAATAATATGCTAAAATAGTCTTCAACTAAAATATAAAACATTTAATTGTCAATAGAAATGTAGTAGTGATATATTTGTGAAAAACAGTTTTTTGTTACCTTTGACCCACAACATCTCGTTTAGTATTCATGGGATTAATGGTGACTTTTATCCCTTAATTGAGACCCTAAGACAAAAATTTGTGCCAAATTTATAAACTTATCTAAAATTCTCCAGTTTGCTCATTTTTTGATTAATTTTCCTGTGGTATTATTTTTAAAGCAGGTCCGATCGGTTCTAGTTTTAACACTTTTGTCAGTTTTTATTTCAATATAAATAAAATACAAATAAATGCAAGCAGAAGTAATTATAATTACTTTAAAATATATTTACATATTTTATTAATACATGTATTTAATTTATTTTTTCACACGCAATCAGACAAATTAACATTTATACATATAATATTTATTTTCACACTCTCCTTTTAAATAAAAAAAAACTTAGTTGTAAGAACGTTAATTAATCGTAACAACAACCAACACCTTTTTAACATTTATTTTAGTTTTTTTTTTCATATTTAATAATAACAAAAAATACAATTTTCAAGTTTTCTTATTTAATAATTCCCCCCTACATTATAATGACACAACATCAACAGTTAATCTTGTGTTTTCACTTTTGCCAAACATACAGAATTATTTTAAGCCATTTATTTGTTTTTTTTTTCCTCTTTATTTGGTGAGTTAGTGAGTGCATTTATTTGTCCAGAAATATGGAGGGCCCATGTCATGGGAGACATGGTTTTTAATTAATTAACTCGCCTAAAATCAATTTATCAGAATTTATCATTCGCACCAGTGTCCTGTCACAAACGACTGCTTATTACACTATCCAATTCACGTACTGTCGTTTTCATACCTGGTATGGTTGTTGTTGTCCAATGTTAAATGGCTTAAGAAAAACAAAGTGTTGATCCTGAAACAAAGATAACAACTTCATTAAATAACAAATAATGAAAATGAAACCAACAACTGAAACATCAAAACATGGTTTTTGGCAAGAAGGCAGCGAAAAAAAAAATGAAAGACACACACACACCACATACGAATATAATTTATACAAATACAACATAAATGGGGTAGTCATTTATGTTCACGTGAAGATCATCGTGTCTAACAAGGTGTTGCATCATGGTGTGTTAGTTATTTCAGCTCCTTAAAAGATCCATTTATGTTTAGGTTAATTAATTTCCTTCTTTAATTTTGGGGGTATTGTTCATAATTTAATAAAGAGATCTGCAGGTGGAAATTGTTTCTTTAAGGGATGTTTACATTTTTTATATAAATATTATGCAGTAGGTTGCGATTTAGCAAGTACGTGAGGTGTTCCTTTTTTGTGATAACTATTAATGCATCTAGGTCTATATAGATCATTATATTTGAATAGATAGTTTTTGATATAATCCAAATAATGAAATATTTCTTACTCTTTGAAAGAGATTTTTAATGATCAACCACCTTTTTTACAACATTGCTCCTTATCAATAATATGATATTATTTTTTCATTCTATTTGTCTAGAATATTACTAGATATAGAACCAATGTTCATATGTATGTATATTCGTCAGTAAATGTCTATTTTGGAGTTATTTGACCGTGAACTAGAAAAGCAAAGATTCTATAGGGAATTCACTCTACAGTCATTCTATCCTTTTTAAAATAAAATTAATGTTTAAGTATATTTTACTCCTTTTTACAACATATTCCAGTTCAATACTCAATAATAGCAAACTGAATATTTAAAAGTCTAGCCAGGATTTTTAAGGGATTTAATCTTAAACTGAAGAACTATTTCACCTTTTCTATATGATTACGAATTTTGGTATAACGCACATTTAAGCACAATGGTAAAATGTTGTATTAAAAAGGGGGAATTTCTAATTTCCTAAGCTAAAGAGAAATAACTATTTATACCCTACATCACTGTAGTGTGTAGGGTATTATGCGTTTGTTCTGATGTTTATAGCGCAAGAAAATATTGGTCATACATCGACCTTAAATTCCACGGTCAATTACAATTACTTGTAATGTGTAACTGAGCAGTAACCAATTACAATTATTTGGAATTGGAGTTTACCAATAACAATTACTTGTAATTTAGGCAATATTAATTACATATTACATGTAATTATAAGGAAAACAGTTCTAAATTACAAGTAATTGTAATTGCCAAAACTTTAACTACAATTACAAATAATTGTAATTGGCAAAACTTCAATTTACAAGTAATTAGAAATGTAATCATTACCCCCAAGTCGCAGATAAATTCATGAAATTTGGCACTAATATTTATTTTGGCCTAGGATCCGCTAGACCCCACACAAGCAATTACAAATACATAATTATAATTGGCAATAATTACAATTACAAATAATTGTAATTGGCAAAACTTCAATTTACAAGTAATTGGAAATGTAATAATTACCGCCAAGTCGCAATTTTCAAGATAAATTCATGAAATTTGGCACTAATATTTATTTTGTCCCTGGAGCCCCTAGACCCCACACAACCAAACCCTCCGAATAGGACTTTTAGACTCATAACGATGTTAAATATACTAGTAACTCGACAAAAATCGGCAAAATTATGTGTTGTACAAACTTGGACGACCGTAATGATCGGGCCTTATTTGACCTAATTATAATAATAACTGATATTGGTTATCTTATAGTCGGCTATGTCCGACTATACTCACTTACTTATTTTCAATTGAGTTTAAGATTAAATCCTTTAAAAACCCTAATAGATACTCAGTTTGCATTTATAATATGACACAAATATAAGTTCTTAAAAATAAAGCAAACCAATTTAAAATTCTTAAGCAACAACCAAAATTGGTTTGTTTTGTTTTATTTAATTTCGCATTTAACAAATAAAACACCAGCTCTCTAACACTTGGTGGCACTTAATAAATTTATTCATTCTTAGGTTTTCGTGTCGAATTCTGGCGATTTATTATGGTTTAGCCAGAATTTGACGTTTTTCCATTGGTTGACAGTTCACAAAAAACCGCAGGCGCACCAGTACCAAGGAACATTCAGTGCCTTATATGAACATACATACATATATACATAACTGCCACCACCACCACACCGCCAGCACAGCTACTACTATTTTATCTTACCTACTGTTTGTTGTTAAGCAGGTGTTTATCTTGCAACATACACATAGCACACTCATACTTGTAGTTGCAATATGTTGCAGACAAAGTCTTAAGAATTTTTATGCAAACATTACACTTAAGAGTAGACCAGAGTAGTTATGTTTTTGAAATGTACTTGTAGAAAATTAAGGAAAAAATAGATTACAATATGTTACATATTATTGAGTTTTACTCCTTGATGAAACAGCTGAATAAAATAAGTGTTCATATACATATGTATACTTACAACACATTTATTCAATTTGTGTTTTTGTAATTTTCTAAGTGATAACAATTTACAGATAAAATACTTAATTTTGTTGTTGAAAATGTTCTTTAGAAAAACAAATACAAGGAATAATTTAAAAGAAAGGACATGTTTATAAATTTTATTTTACTTAGTAGTCAAAATAAACACTCTTTGTTTAAATATTGTTGTGGTTGTTAACAAATTACGTATATTTTACACAAATTACCTTCTTGATAATAAAATTCATATTAAATTTAATACATCTACTTAATGTTTAGTTACTAATTTAAATGTAATTTTCTTGTTTATTTTCAGCTTATTTGAATTCTTTGAATTAGCAATTTGTGGTAAGTTTTTCTTAAATTTAATTTAAAAAAAAATCTAAAAAAAACTGAAATACAAAAGATATTTTTTTTTGTATTTTTATTTTGCATCAAAATAAATGTAAAATAAATACATTAGTTTCTAAAAATACGAGTCCAATAAATTTAAAAATACATAATTTTTATTTATACCCTACACTACTTTAGTGGGGACGGTATATTGGATATGCCGATGTTTGTAACGCATAGAATTAATGGTCCTATATCCACCATTAAGTATACCAATCGACTCAGAATTATTTTCTGAGTCGATGTCTGTCCGTCTGTATGTCTGTCTATCTGTCTGTCTGTCAATCTGTTTGAAGATATTCGATGACATGTAATACCTATGACCCACGGACGAACCCTTTTTTGGTTGATATCGGTTCATTATTTCGCATAGCCCCCATACAACTGGACACCCTAAATTGGGCTTCGGAACTGAATAAATAATCTCAAAAAAACTATAGATCGTCACCTAAAATACAAAAGATATTTTGAATTTGAAATGGTACATTGCATCAAAATACATTTTGTCAAAAAATGTCTGTCTGTCTATCTGTTTGAAGATAATTCGATGACATGTAATACCTATGATCCACGGACGAACCCTATTTTGGTTGATATCTGTTCATTATTTCGTATAGCCCCCATACAACTGGACCTCCTAAATTGGGCTTCGGAACTGAATAAAAAATCTCAAAAAAACTATATATCGTCACCTGAAATACAATAGATATTTTGGATTTGAAATGGTACATTGCATCAAAATACATTTTGTCAAAAAATGTCTGTCCCATACAACTGGACCTCCTGAATGGGTCTTTGGTACTGAATAACAAATCTCAAAAAAACTATACCGTCACCTGAAATACAAAAGATATTTTGGATTTGAAATGGTACATTGCATCAAAATTCATGCTGTCAAAAAATTTTAAAGATCTATTTCTAAAAATACCGAAGTCCAATAAATTTAAAAATACATATGTAATTAAGAAAGTTTTAATTATATCCTACACCACTTTAGTGGATCTGTACCTGTATCTGTAGAATTAATGGTCCTACAACCAACTTTAAGTATACCAATCGGCTCAGAATTACTTTCTGAGTCGATGTCCGTCCTTCCGTCTGTCTGTCTGTCCATGTAAACCTTGAAATCAAACTAAGGTCGCAAATTTAAAGATACTTAAAGATACGATGAAATTTGGTACACGTATTACCTTTGAACCTCGGACGATCCCTATTTAGCTTGATATCGGTTTATTCTTTCACCTGGCCGCTATACAATCGGACCTCCTTAATTGGGTTTTGAAGCTCATAATTATGCGAAATATACAAAACTTTTCAAAGTTTTATAGGAGAGACAAAAAAATTCAAAGGTTTAAAAAATGCGACTAGTATTTAATTTTTACTAAAACTTTGTTTTGTGAGACCTCTTGTGTTTAGTAGCATAACATCAAAAATTGTTTAAATTAAAGGTTTGTGACTTTGCTAAAATACATATAAGTTTTATTTTAGCAACTTACTTACACCAGGTGGCGCAATTGTCATTCAGTTTATAAGGCTGTTCACAGTTTCTTGAATTATTGAATATAAATTGTACGAAAACGTGTTTATTAAAAAAATACACTGATAAAAACACGTGTAGTTCAGGTTAAGTGATCAAACTCAAAAAATCGATTTTGACGAAATTTGCACAATGGTTAGTACTACTGGATAGTAGGTCAGACGATCAAAGTTGGACATTTTGATCATACAGAGTTTTATTCAAAATGAGTTCAGATAGCTATTTCTTCATTCTTTCCAAAAAAATTTTTTTTTGAAATAACAGCATCATAATACTGTACAAATATCTTACTTGGAAAATTATTAAACTACTCATTAAAAAAAAAAAAAACAACAAAACTTCCGTTGAAGAAAAAAATTTTATAAAGAATTTATAATAAAACTAAAAACGTTCGTCTTTTAGTTTTTTAAAATAAGACCCTAAGAAAAAAAGAAACGACAAATGTTTAAATGTATTTGTATGAAAAATATTTTAATTTTCCAAAATTTCCTAGGAATGTTTATGAAATCAGGTTATTAAACTTTTAGTTAGTTAAATTCTATAAGTATTTATTTTTTTAAATTATCTAAAAATTACATAAAAACAAGTAAGAGTGCTATATTCGGGTGTGCCGAATCTTATATACCCTTCACCATAGTGTATTTAAAAAATATCAATTTTATAAAATTTAAATTTATTTCATTATTATAGTAATAGCTAAACAAAATTAACAACAACAACGCTAAACGAAATAAACACACAAAAAAACAAAATACACAAGGCAGTAAAACCAACAGACATCCAAACATACGAAACCGAATACACCAAGAAACAAAAACAATATACACAAGGCAATGAAACACACTGCCTGCCATCCAAACATACGGAATTGAATACACCAAGAAACAAAAACAACATACACATGGCAATGAAACACACAGCCATTCAAACATACGAAACTGAATACACCAAGAAACAAAAACAAAATACGCAAAAAACGCAATGAATAAGCAGTGTTGTTGATGCTTATTTTTTATGAAATTTTCAGAGGTTGTCTCGGATTTTCGCTTATATCTCCGTTGTTTATGGACGGATTTTGCTGATTTTAAATAGGAAACTTCTCGAAAGCATGTCTGATAGAATTATTGAAGATTTGGATCCCGAAGATATCTGGGGTCTTCAGAAAACTGATTTCAACAGACAGACGGACAGACAGACAGACGGACATGGCTTAATCGACACCGCTATCTATAAGCATTCGGAATATATATACTTTAAAGGGTCGGAAAATTATATTTTGGAAATTACACACGGAATGACAAACTTATATATGTATACCCTTCTCACGAAGGTGAAGGGTATAATTAAATCAAAAAAATTAATTTGGCGTTAAATAGATACATGTCAAATTTACATCTTTAAAATCAAAAAATATTTTTATTTTGATGTAAATTATTATTTTCACAATTTTCGAAAAAAATCAAATCAACCCTATCTACTTAACATAGAGTATAAAAAATAAATAAAAACAATTTTTATTAATAAAAAATTTAAATTTTGTGTTGTTTAATCCCCGATGTTTATTCGGAGGAGAATTTAGTACTCAAATATGTAAATTATTTTATAAACAATTCATGTAAATTTGTTTCCGAAAGGTTTCAAAAAATCTATTTGCCATGGAAGGTTTCTGCACCAAACTGATATGAGAAAAAGTTATTATGAGGTTATTAGAACACTACTGGTTACCATGTATGATAGGGTCTAATTTTGAAGAACTTTGAAAAGAACCATGACAACTGCTGATCGACAACTAAATTGTTTAAAATTCTTAAAAAAAGCTGAAACCTAAATTTTAATGCGCAAAATATTTTCTTCGTTTTAACGAATCATTTAATCTTATCAGTTTTTGCTTATCACCCCTATAAAATTATAGAGTAAATATTTATGAAAAATAAAAAAACAAATTATGACGTTGCACACGATTTTTTCACATTTAATAACAGAAATTAAAAGAAAAGAAACTTGACTTGAAAAAGGGTTTACTATGAAAAACTTTCCCTACTAAGATATTGATTAATAGCGATTAAAATCAATACGAATTTCGATAACCTTACTGCCCTTAAATTTACAACAGCGATTGCGCACGGCCCCACATTAACATACTTTTAACGGGTTCGTGCACATTGTAATGCTACTTTATGCAGTATGGTGTGGTGTGCATGATAAATGCACTCCTCACTATCCTAGCATAAAATTTTTAAAAATCTATTACAAAATATCAGTGTAAAGACCAATGTTTAACAAAAATCATCATAACTATAAAATCACATACACTCGTAACAAAATCATCAGTCAACAATTAGAGTTGCTTAAACAACATTTTTTCTTTAAAAATTAATAAAAAAACAATCTACTAAACAAAATGCCTTGCCCCTGTGGAAATGGTAAGTTTTATAATATTTTGTTAAAAAAAAAAAAATATTTATATTTAATAATTTTTTGCTCTACTAATCAAATTAGGTTGCCAATGCACTTCCCAAAACCAAACTGGCAATTGCACTTGCAAGTGCCCCTGCGGAACTGGTTGCCAATGCTCTTCCCAAAGCCAAACTGGCAATTGCGGTTGCGGTACTTCATGCAAATGCGGTCAATAAATAAAAAATTATCTTCCAACCTATTTGTATTTCAATAAGACTTAAGTTTACCAAAAAATTTTTTCAAACATATCAAATGTATTAAATTAATTTAACAAAAAAATCTTTAATTTAGCCAAATTTTTTGGCAAATAAAACACGTAAATAAAAACAATAAAAAAATAATTTAATAGTCTTATTTAAAAATATATCTATTGGACACCTTAAAATATGAAATGCATATGAAAATGCGTCGAAATGCACTAATGTATATTAAAAACAAGTAGGAAAGTATTGTCGGCCATGGCCGACTATATGATACCCTACACCATGAGTATATTTCAAAAATTATTTATTTTTCATAAAGAATCTTTTATGTTGAATTTTACCTTAATTCCGATGTATTTAAGCAATTTATTGTTGGAGAGATAGTAGTATATTTGACGTAGTTATGAGTTAAAAAAAACCAAATCGGAAGGTCAGGTTGTATGGGAGCTAGGTGAAATAATGAACCGATTTCAACCATTTTCAATATGCATCATGCCGAAAACACGTTTGGTTCAAAATTTTATCAAAATATCTTGAAAATTGTGGCATGTAGCTTGCGCACAAGATTTACATGGGCAGCCAGCCAGCGTTGTGCTTTACAAACATCAGCACAAACGTATAATACACTCGCCACTATGGTGGTGTAGAGTATAACATTTCACAAGAGTGGTGTTTTTAAAAAAAATGTAATACTTAAAAAACTAATTCAATTTTTTAATACATAAGTACATAGGCATTTCAATATTTTTAAAATTATTTTTTAATTTAATTTTTTATAACAAAACAATAAAAACATAATACAGTGGTTTCCCGGTTTAACGAAAGATATAATGTCAGGCCCATTCGTAAAAACGAAAAATTCGTTAAACCGAATAACAACTTTTCTATGATTTAATGGTAAAAAATAGGGTAATGGAAGGTAGGAAGTCAATTTTTTAAATCTTTTTGAATGTACACAAAGTTTTTGACAATTTCCTTACTTTTTAATAAATTTAGAATCAAAACAAAAGTAAAATAATCATAATATTCCCTTAAATAAAGAATTTTATATTAAAATTTATGTCTATTTAACAAATTTTATTTATATTTCCGAAAAAAATTTTTTAAATTTTTTAAATTTCTATTCCAGGATTTTTGTATTTTATATTTTGTACCCATTGAATTGGGTACTGAACTTATATAAAATCTTAATATGTTATTACTTTTGGTTAATAATGAAGTTTAGTGATCTCTCCTTATTAATTTTTATAGAAATTCGTTATATCGAGTACAAAATTTAATCATTCATTCGTAATATAAGGTACTCAATGTACACAATTTGCCCGTTCGTAAAATCGCGAATTCGCTAAACCGAGTATTCGTTAAACCGGGAAACCAGTGTAATTACTTCATACGTAACATGTTGGTCCTACTAGAACAACATTCACCATATGAAGCTGCTTGTTGTTCTTCTTACTTTTTGTCAAAGTATGCTGAAAAAAGGGTTCTATAAATCGACTTTCGAATAATCGAACAATCGACTTTTTGTCGAAAAAATTCGAAAAGTCGAAGTCGACTATTTTGTTCCAAAAAAGTCGATAAATCGACTATCGTCTGTGAAAAAAGTCGAAAAGTCGACTTTGTTAATAAAAGTCGAAAAGTCTGAAAGTCGATAAATCGAAAAAAGTCGATAAGTCGAATAAAGTCGAATAAAGTCGAAAAAAGTCGAAAAGTCAAAAAAGTAAAAAAGTCGAAAACACGAATATTGTAGAAACAAGTCAAAAATAGTCGACAATTTTAAAAAAGTGGAAGAAAAAGTCAAAAACTCTAAAATAGTCGGAAAAAACTCGAAAATAGTCAAAAAGTCGAAAAAATCGAAAAGTCGGAAAAAGTCGAAAAAAGTCGGAAAAAGTCGAAAAGTCGACTATTTATAAAATACTTATAGTCGAAAAGTCTAAAAGTCGACTTTTAATTAAATGAAAAAAGTCGAAAAATCGACTTTTCATAAAATGCAAAAAGTCGAAAAGTCGACTTTTAACTAAATGAAAAAAGTCGAAAAGTCGACTTTTCGTTTCAACTATAGAACCCTAGCTGAAAAATTTAAATTTTTTATGAAATTGGAAATTGTCTCCGTTATTTATGGACCTATATTTCTGAATTTAAATAAGAAACTTCTGGAAAGCATGTCTGATAGATTATTAAAGATGTGGATCCCGAAGATATCTGGGGTCTTTAGAAAATTTATTTCAAAAGGCATACAGACTGACAGAAAGATAGACAGACAAACAAAGTATCCAGAATTTATATACTTTATGGGTTCGGAAAATTATATTGTAGAAATTGCAAACGGAATGACAATTTAATATATGGGTAATTTCCTGTCAAGTGACCCAACTTCAAAACTCGATCTTCTTTGATGTCCAACTTTGACCCCCTCTAAGTACGACAGTTCTGGATCGATAGTGCTGAAAATTTATGTCTGGCCTAATCCAATAGTGCTAATCTTGGTGAAAATTTCGTCAAAAACTATTTTTTTTGTTGGGTCACTTGATACGAAATTGCCCATATACTCTTCTCACGAAGATGAAAGGTATTAGTCTGTCTTTGTGTATGAAAAAAGGAACGTTTTATGAAATAAGGATTTGAGTGTTTTATTATGTCATTTTGCAATTTTTTTTAATAATTTTTAAAGAATGGGATTTGAAAAATGAAGCCAGGTGTAGATAGAAGAAATTAATATATTTTTCAATTAAATTTAGATTAAATTTTTACTTCAACTTTTAAAATAAAAAATTAGTAGACATTTTTTTAAAATAGATAAACCTAACGACTCTAAGACGGCTCATATTTTTTATTATTCAGTTCAAAAACCTGAATTTTGAATTATCCCAGTCTTGTAGTAAATGATTGAATGTATTTGTTATATTTTTGTAAAAATATTCTTAAAAAAACCAAAGCATTGATTTACGATGTTAAAAATAATCGTCATTGAATTGGAAATTTTTAAAAATTTGAATTTTTCATAAAATTTGATTAAACGTTTGTCTTTTTTTAAAATGAGACCCTAAGAAAAAATCTTATAAAACAAAACAACAAACGTTTAAATGTATTTGTATGAAAAATATTTTAATATTCGAAAATTTCCTAGGAATGTTTATGTTTAGTTAGTTAAATTCTATAAATATTTATTTTTTTTAATTATCTAAAAATTACATCAAAATTAAATCAAAAAATTAATTTGGCGTTAAATAGATACATGAAAAAATTACAACTTTAAAATCAAAAAATATTTTTATTTTGTTATAAATTATTATTAATCAAATCAACCCTATCTACTTAACATAGGGTATAAAAAATAAATAAAAACTATTTTTATTAATACAAAATTGAAATTTTTTGTTGTTTAATCCACGATATTTACTCGGAGGAGAATTTAGTACTCAAACATGTAGATTATTTAATAAACGGAAGGTTTCTGCACCAAACTGACATGAGAAAAAGTTATTATGAGGTTATTAGAACACTGCTGGTTACCATGTAGTGATAGGGTCTAATTTTGAAGAACTTTGAAAAGAACCATGACAACTGCTGATCGACAACTAAATTGTTTAAAATTCTTAAAAAAGCTGAAACCTAAATTTTAGTGCGCAAAATATTTTCTTCGTTTTAACGAATCATTTAATCTTATCAGTTTTTGCTTATCACCCCTATAAAATTATAGAGTAAATATTTATGAAAAATAAAAAAACAAATTATGACGTTGCACACGATTTTTTCACGTTTAATAACAAAAATTTAAAAGAAAAGAAACTTGACTTGAAAAAGGTTTTCCTATGAAAAAGTTTCCCTACTAAGATATTGATTAATAGCGATTAAAATCAATACGAATTTCGATAATCTTACAGCCCTTAAATTTACAACAGCGATTGCGCACGGCCCCACATTAACATACTTTTAACGGGTTCGTGCACATTGTAATGCTACTTTATGCAGTATGGTGTGGTGTGCATGATAAATGCACTCCTCACTATCCTAGCATAAAATTTTTAAAAATCTATTACAAAATATCAGTGTTAAGACCGATGTGTAACAAAAATCATCATAACTATAAAATCACATACACTCGTAACAAAATCATCAGTCAACAATTAGAGTTGCTTAAACAACATTTTTTCTTTAATAATTAATAAAAACCAAACTATCTACTAAACAAAATGCCTTGCCCCTGTGGAAATGGTAAGTTTTATAATATTTAAAAAAAAAATATTTATATTTAATAATTTTTTGCTCTACTAATCAAATTAGGTTGCCAATGCACTTCCCAAAACCAAACTGGCAATTGCACTTGCAAGTGCCCCTGCGGAACTGGTTGCCAATGCTCTTCCCAAAGCCAAACTGGCAATTGCGGTTGCGGTACTTCATGCAAATGCGGTCAATAAATAAAAAATTATCTTCCAAAATATTTGTATTTCAATAAGACTTAAGTTTAGCAAATAATTTTTTCAAACATATCAAATGTATTAAATTAATTTAACAAAAAATCTTTAATTTAGCCAAATTTTTTGGCAAATAAAACACGTAAATAAAAACAATAAAAAACTAATTTAATAGTCTTATTTAAAAACATATCTATTAAACACCTTAAAATATGAAATGCATATGAAAATGCGTCAATATGAACTAATGTATGTGTATTAAAAACAACTAAAACGTATACATATGTATGTATATTCGGCACTGCCGAATCCTATTTACATACATTTCACAATAGTGTCTTTAAAAAAAATTATACTTGCAAAAAATAATTAAATTTTTTAATATTTTTAAAATTTTGGTTTTTTAAATATTTTGAAAATTTATTTTTTATAATAATACAATAACAACATAATAAATACTTCATACGTATTACGTAACATGTTGGTCCTATTCTGTTTTGTTTTTAAAAGCAAGCGAACTAAGTACAAGAACATCATTCACCATATGAAGCTACATGTTGTTCTTTTTTTCTTTTTGTCAAAGTATGCAAAAAAAATGGTTGTCTCTGTCATTTATGGACCTATTTTTATACCCACCATCAAAAAAGATAGGGTGTATATTGTTTTTGCCATTCCGTTTGTAACACATCGAAATATCGGTCATAGACCCACAAAAGTATATATATTCTGGGTCCTTATTAAATTCTAAGACGATCTAGCCATGTCTGTCCGTCTGTCTGTTGAAATCACGATAGGGTTCACACGGGAGGAGCTAAATAGTTGAAATTTTGCATAAATATTCTCTATAGGAAAGGTTTGTTTGATATTGAAAATGAGCCTTGTCGTTCCACGTTTTCGGATAGCCCCCATACAAGTGGACCCCCGAAAAACAGCTTTAACGGGCATATCTGTTTTAAAAGTTCGAGTATAGCGATGAAACACAAATAAGTTTCATATGATCCAAAATCTCCCTACCAAATTTTATGAGGATCGGTTCATAATTGACCCTACCCCCATATAAGGTCCGTTAAAAATACGTGTACAGTTATGGAATTTAATATAAGAAACTTTTATAGGAACTTAAATCTTCCTTCTTCAGAAAATTACTTTAACTTTAATTGCTGACATAAAAAAGGAACGTCTTAAGAAATAAGGCTTTGAATGTTTTATATACATATGTCATTTTACTATTTTTTTAATAATTTTTAAAGAATGGGATTTGAAAAATGAAGTCAGATGTAGATAGAAGAGATTAATATAATTTTCAATTAAATTAAATTTTTACTTCAACTTTTAAAACAATAAATATTTAATTAAAAAACCTGAATTTTGAATTATCCCAGTCTTGTAGAAAATGAGCAAATGTATTTGTTATGTTTTTGTAAAAATTTTCTTTCAAAAATAATTGATTTACGATGTTGAAAATAATCGTTATTAAAAAATTTATTAGCAATTATCAAGTTAAAATTATCATGTTGTAAAATACAAAAATAAACCTTGTAATTCTTAAAATCCTTGAGTACGATAATCAAATCTATAATGGAATAATTTAAAATTATTTTTCTCATTTTATGAAATGACAAAAGTTTAAAAAAAATATTCATATTATTATCATTTTATTAAAAAATTTATTAGCAATTATCAAGTTAAAATTATCATGTTGTAAAATACAAAAATAAACCTTGTAATTCTTAAAATCCTTGAGTACGATAATCAAATCTATAATGGAATAATTTAAAATTATTTTTCTCATTTTATAACATGAAATGACAAAAGTTTCAAAAATTATTCATATTATTATAATTTTATGAAGCGAAATTTCAGAATAAAATATTGCCGGGAAATTTGTTCACGTTTAGAAAGAAACTCTAGTTTTTCATTCCCCTGGAAAAATTGAGACTACTCCGTACACACTGATCCAAGACTAATCCAAATATATGGAAAAACATACTGCATTTAACATTGTGATGTTCTATGTGAGGACCTCTAAAACAATCTATTCATTACATCAGAGTAATTACAAAACTACTCCCTTGCTAAAGACATGATCCGCAACATGATCCTATGCAATGCAGGATATCCTGCAACAAGGTGGTCCATATATATGGAACATCTTTTTATAAAAACAAATATTTGCCGAATCTTATATACCCTTCGCCATAGTGTGTTTAAAATAAATTTAATTTGATAACATTTCAATTTATTTTATATTTTTCCAACTCTACCGTTACTTAAGCAATAACAGAACATAAAAAACAACAACTAACGCCAAACGAAAAAATACACAAAAAGCCTACAAAATATACAAAACAATAAAACCAATATACGCTTTTTCAAAAACCAATGTTGTTTATTATACCCTACACCACTTTAGTGGGGAGGGTATATTGGGTTTGTGCTGATTTTTGTAACATACAAGATAATTGGGTGAAATTTGGCACACACGCTTTTTTTGCCCAAGGACGGACCATTATTTCACCTAGCCCCATACAACAGAACCCCCCGAAAAGGGCTTCTGAGCTCATAATTATGTTAAATATACCTATATATCGATAAAAAGCAGCATAACTAAGTTTTATATAAGCCTTGATGACCTTGCCAAATTTCATAAAGATCGGGCCTCATTTGACCCTAGCACCCATACAAAGTCCCCTTCAGAATATTACTTGAATGTCCAAAATTAACTTATAAGCTCAAATATCGCGATGAAATTCAGCACAAATAAATATTATATAAATATAAATATATTCACAAAACTTTATCGGACTTGGTCCATATTTACCCCTAGCCCTCCATATAAAGCCTCTTTCCGAAAATTAATTTTTCATCCATAAATTGCTTAAATGTATCGGAACAAAGTAATATTGAAGATAAATGCTTTATTATGAAAAATAAATCACATTTAATATTCATAACTGGTGTAGGGTATCATATGGTCGGTCACGCCCGACTATACTTTCTTACTTGTTTTTTTTTTCAAAGCATGCTCTAACATTCACTTTTTTCAGAGGTTGTCTCGAATTTTTGCTCATATCTCCGTTATTTAAAAACGAATTTCGATTTTAAATAGGAAACTTTTCGAAAGCATGTCTGAAAGAATTATTGAAGATTTGGATCCCGAAGAAATCTGGGGTCTTCAAAAAATTAATTTCAACAGACACACGGACGGACAGACAGACGGATAAAGAATATATATATACCTTATAGGGTTGGAAAATTATATTGTGGAAATTACAAACGGAATGACAAACTTTTGTATATGTGCCCTTCTCACGAAGGAGAAGGGTATTAAACGCTATAATTAACCAAAATTTATTACGTCATTTCATTTGCATTATTATTCTTAAATTAATAGTGCAAAACATGTTATATTAGTAGTTTGAATTTTTAAACAAGCATTTGAACTGCTAACAGTCTACTAAATTGCTATCAATAATTAAAAACGCAAAGACCTCAAAAATCTAAAGAGAATATATTAAAATTTCGTGAGCATAAAATATTTTTTTATCTTTGTTTTTGACGAATTCTTATCATAAGAAGCTTATCAATAATCAACTGTTAAAAAAGTAGAATAAATAGAAAATATCAACAAATATGACGTTTCAAAATAACTACTATTACATAGTAATTGTGGTATTTATGTAAAGTTTTAAAGAGGACATTTCATGTTAACGTTATTAAATTTGGAACTCATAAATAGGACAAACCACTTTAAAATAACCAAATTTGATTAATTATTTTTCCTACCATTCTTTAACTTACAACAAACATTGTTTGCACTCTGCCCTGTGCAGTTTTATTGGTACTTGGTGTAGAGTTTTATGGGTACTTGGTGTAGAGTGCTTACTTTGCTAAAGTAAATGCACACCACACTACTTACTAAGCTGAAGATTTGGTAAAATCGTACAATGTGCTATTGCTTTGAAAAGTGTTTAATTAGAATCATATCTATGTATATAAACCACATACAATCGTAACACAATTATCAGTCAACAACTAAAGTTGTTTAAACAATATTCTAAGAATTTTTTCCTCTAACAAAACTTTAAACCAAACTATCAAACAAAATGCCTTACCCCTGTGGAAATGGTAAGTTTTACAACAAAATAATTCCAAAAACTATTTCAACTTAATAATTGTTCCTTTTAAACAAATTAGGTTGCCAATGCACATCCCAAAACCAAACTGGTAATTGTACTTGCAAATGCCCCTGCGGAACTGGTTGCCAATGCTCTTCCCAAAGTCAAACCGGCAATTGTGGTTGCGGCAATTCATGCAAATGCGGTCAATAAATAGAAAGATTCCCTATCTAATTGTATTTCCATAAGACTTAAGTTTACCAACTATTTTTTTTTTTAACATAACAAATATATTTTTAATAATTTTAATTAAAAAATAAATTGACTCAATTTTTTTAAAAAATAAAATAATAATAAGCGTCTCATAAAAAAAATTAAGCGACATTTTTTTATGGAAAAAGTACAGATTTTAAAAAATTTTTTTACTTCAACTAAAGTTTCATTTTATAAAATGAAGGAGTAAAACACTAATTTTGTTTTTACCCCCCTCTCATTTCGTTAAAGTAAAAGTTTGAAAACCTGTGAAGAATACAGGGAAATTTTGGAAAAGTCCCCACAAAAGTATATATATATACAAATTACTATTACTACGTATTTAAATGGCGAATATATTCGTAAAATTTAATTATTTGTTCTGGGCGGGAATTTCCGGGATCCCGGGAAATTTCAAAATGAATCCCGTTTTCCCGGGAAATGAATAGGCCCGGGAAAAGAAAAACACTAATTTTGATAGATATGTATGTTTACAAAAATATGATAAGAATTTCAATTAATGTAAGTAATAAAATTGGATCAAAATATTAAACTGATCAAATTTGATTAATCATTTTTTATACCACCATTGGCACACGGCACAAACTTATATCAGTTTATTACACCACTAACCTTAAGATTTGGTAAAATCATTTATGAAATGACTCATAACAAAATTATCAGTAAAAAATTGAAGTTTTTTTTATAAAGATTATAAGGATTTTTTCTTGTAACACAATTTAAAAAAAAAGCAAATTAAGAGTTTTAATCAAAATGCCTTGCCCCTGTGGAAATGGTTGCCCATGCACTTCCCAAAAAAAGCTGGCAATTGTAATTGCAAATGTACCTGTGGAATCATTACATTTGCAATTTATTTTTTTTTTAATAAAATTAGGTTGCCAATGCACCCAAAACCAAACTGGCAATTGCGATTGTGGTACAAATTGCAAATGTGGATCCAGCCAGTTCTAATAAAATTTAATCAAGATACATATTAGTTTACCAATTTTTGGTAATTTTGGTCATACAGGGCTTTTTCTAATGAGTGTAACTTTTCACATATTGGTCCTAGCAAAAATTGTACAATGGACTTTAGATAGCTATTTCTTCGCTGTTTCCAAAAAAAAACGAAACGAAGTTCTTAAGTTTTGTTTTGATTGTACTCAGAATCACTTTCTGAGTTGATTAAGCTATATATGAATGTATGTCTGTTAGAGTGGCCCCAAAATGGAAGTTGCTGACGTTGCCACCGAAAATGAAAATTTAGTTCATTTAAAGATACCATTTCTCAAAATGTTTGTCTGGATCAAAGAATAAAATATGTCCTTTTTTAAGGTTTTTATGATTTTTATCATATTTCTTGCAAATAAACCTTATGCAAATTTAGTATCAGATGTAAGTTCTTTAGGAGGCGATTTCAATGACATACCACAATTTTGTATGCAACTCCAAAATTATTACAAATGTCGTGTTTTATCGGAAAATTTTTAAGTTTTTCAAATTTTTACATAGAATTATATAATGTAATTAATTGAAATTATTACATTATAAACCTCATACAATTTCACCGAAATGGTTTTTTCTGTTTTTCAAAATTCGTTATGTTTTGTATTTTATTTTAATATTATAAACTCTATTTTGTCCCAGGTTTTCTGCTAGCTATATCGATCCAACGTAATTAACATGTACATCAACATACGCGTAATTTCATTTGCTTTATAATGGTATATAACACTTTATGGTTTCATTCTACTATTAATCAAATTTTTCAGTTTAACTAAAATATTAACACAATTTATCCCAAACATCTACATATTTGTTATGCTTGCTTTGTAAATAACGGTTTCTATGTTATTGTTTACATTATTTCGCAATGTTTTGGTAGCGCACATAGGCTTCGTTTCGGTAGATTTTATTGAGGATTATTGTGTATTAATTTCAACGAATTATATTAAATTCATCTATGTTAAAATGTTAAAAATCTTAAAAGTTTACGAAAAATTAGATAATTTCGATTACTTCTACTGTTATACAAAAATTTCTGATATGCCATTGAAAGTGTATCTCAAAGACCTTTCTAATAATACCAAAATGTTATGTCTTTCCTTTGGAAGAAATATGAAAAAAATCATAAAAACCTCAAAAAAGGACCTTGTTATCCTTCGATCCAGCTCGCCAAATATTGACCCCAGGACAAAAATTTAGAGAAACGCTATCTTATAATCATTAATTAAATTAAATTAAACTTTAATTTTAGTTGGGAACATCGACACATTATTTTTCCTCCATACAAACAGGGCCACCCTAATGTCTGTGTGTCCATTTAAACCTTGTGCGCATATTACAAGTCGCAATTTTCTAGATAATGTACACATTATTTTCTCTTGGCCCAAAGGCGAAGCTATTGATGGTTGCAATCGGTCCATTATTATAAAAAGTGCCTTAAAATTTAATTAACAATTCACTTAAAAACACTACTATCATGATGAAATTCTTCATAAATAACTTTAATGTTAATGTGAATCCCTCTAACAGCATTTATTAGGATTGGCCCATATTTACCCTTGCCTTATTCAGAAAATCACTCTTTGTCAACAAATTGTTAAAATATTTCGGAATTAAGAAAAGAACTTAAATGCTTTATTATTTAAAATAATCCACATTTTTAACAGGATGTCGGTGTAGGGTATCGTATGTCCGACCATTCCCGACTATACATTAAATGATACGAAATGATTGGAAATGAAGGAATACTGAGAAATTTTTTTTTTCATACAATATTTAACAAAATTTTATCATTTCGTTTTATTAAATGAGACCTTTACCCCCTCATTTTATAAAACGAAACTTTCAGAGAGATTTTTTAATTCTTTCCGTACAAATTATTTTCAACATTTGTAGTTCGTTTTATAAAATGAGACCTTTAATTTTTTAAACACAATTTTTTGTAAACGTTTAAATATTCACACGTTTAATTTTCATAATTTACATAAATTAGCCATTTTGTTTTATAAAATTTGCTTTTAAAAAAGCAATAATAATTAAATATTCCAAAAATTTTCTGTGAAATAATAGAACTAACTTTTCCGCATATTGTTTTGAATATTTAAAATGAGCATTTCAACTGCTGACAGCCTACTAAAATGGTTCAGTAAATTAAAAAAGCTGAGACCTCAAAAATAAAAAAAACGAATCTACAAATCGTGTGCAATGAAATGTATATTCTGGAGATTTCTCTTCGTTTTTAACGAATCTTAACTTCTTATCATAAAATACTCAACAACAAAAAAATCAGTAAAAAATAGAGTAAACAAAAAATATAAACAAAATTTGACGTTGCGCACAATTTTTACTACGTATTAATTAATACGTAATGAAAAATTCGTATATTTTTTTTATAGTAAGTAATAAAAATGTCACTTTTAACATTATAAAAATTAAAACTAAGTACATAATAGTTATAAAACAAGACTTTAAAATATCCTTTTTTTATTAAAATTGAAAAGTATGGAAAATTTTCAGTTATCTTTTACACCTTTGCACACGAAACACTTTTAAAACTTGCTATTCTCTTTTTGTGGGTTCGTGTGCAATTTGTTATGGGTACTTTGCTTACTGTGGTGTAGTGCGCCTACTTGGTTTTTAAACAGATTAAGTGCACACCGCACTACTAAGCTTAAAATTTAGTCAAATCTTTTGTAGAATGCTAGTGTGCTGAAAAGTGTTTTTTAATAAGACTCATATCTATAAAACCACAAGCAGACGTAACAAAATCATCAGTGAACAACTAAAGTTGCTTAAACTACAACATCTTTTCTTGTAATAAAACTTCAAAAAAAAAAACAAATTATCAAACAAAATGCCTTGCCCCTGTGGAACTGGTAAGTGTTACAAGATAATAAAATAATTATAAACATAAAACTAAAATTGTAAAAATTAATAAAAAAATATACATATTTAACAAAATTTATTTTTTATTTAAACTAGGTTGCCAATGCACTTCCCAAAACCAAGCCGCCAATTGCAATTGCAAAAATGCTTGTCCCTGTGGAACTGGTTGCAAATGCTCTTCCCAAAACCAAACTGGTAATTGCGGTTGTGGTAGCTCTTGCAAATGCGGATCCAGCCAGTAAAATAGTTTTGTAGGCCAAATAATATTTAGTTAAGATTATTAGTGTAATTAAATAATTTTAAGTAAAATTCATACATTTGGCTTTGAACTTTATTGCCAAATAATGAAATAAAAAAAACATAAAGAACTAATACAGTGGTTTTATTTAAAAAAAATCAAAAATTTGCCAAAGAAATAGGTACATAAGGTAAAAACAGATTAAATGTCCCATATTTAAAAATAATCCCGATTTTTAATATATTCTGTGTTGTAGGGTATCATATGCTCGGCCATGTCTGATTATATGTAAATTTTGCTCAAAAGAAAGTATTTTTCTTCTTAAAGTATACCAATCGGCTCAGAATCATATTCTGAGTCGATTTAGCTATGCCAGTCTGTCAGTCCGTCTGTATGTCTGTCCGTGTAAACCTTGTGCGCATTCTACAGGTCGCAATTTTCAAGATAATTAAATGAAATTTGGCATATACTCTTCTTTTGGCTCAAGGACAAGCGGACCCCCCGAATAGGGCTTTTGACCTCATAATTATGTTTAATGATCTACTATCTCTTCAAAAATTTGCAAAAATTAGTTTTATATAAGTCTTAATAATTCTACCTATTTTCGTAAATATCGGGCATTATTTGACCCTAGCCCCCACAGAAAATGACTTGAATGTCCATAATTCACTTTTAAACACTAGTATCACCATGAAAATTGCAACACATAAGTTTTATATCTACATAAATCCTGACAATAAGTTTTATAAGGAACGGCCCAAGTTTTGCCCTAGCCCCCATATAACGGTTCATAAATACGTCAAATATACTACTATCTTCCCAAAAATTGGCAAACTAAGTTTGATATAATCCTAAATAACACTGTCGATTTTCGTAATGATCGGGCCTCATTTTCCCCTATTTGACCACCCATACAAAGTCAGCTTAAGAAAATGATTTGAACGTCCACGATTCACTTATAAAATCTATTGTCACGATAAAACTTGGCAAAAATTAATTTGATATAAACATAAATCCCGAAGGATCGGATAATTTTTTGCTCTAGCCCCCATACAACCGGACCTATTGATTTGGGCCTTTAAGCTTATAACTATGTCAAATATACCACTATCTTTCCAAAAATCAGTATAATTAAGTTTATAGATAATTATAAATAACACTGTCGATTTTCGTAATGATCGGGCTTCATTTAACCCTAGCCCCTATACAAACTCCCCTCCAGAAAATGACTTGAATGTCCACAATTCACTTATTAACACTAGTGTCACGATGAAATTTGACTCAAATATGTTTTATATAAACATAATTCCCAACAATACATTTTATAAGGATCGGCTTAATTTCTGTCCTAGCCACCATACAACCGGACCTTCCGTTTTGGGCCTTTTATATCTTAACTACGTCTAATATACTACTATCTATTCAAAATCGGCCCAATGTGCTGATGTTTGTAACGCTCAAAAATATTTCTCCTTATGTATACTAGTCAGTTCAGAATCACTTTCAGATTCGATTAAGCAACATACATATGTCCGTCTTTGTGACCGTCTAAACCTTGTGTGAACGCTACAGCTCGCAATTTTCAATATAATTTTTTAAAATAAGTCACATACTATTCTCTGAATCCAATGACGAAGGCTGTTGAAAAAAAAGGCACATTTCGAAAAAAAAATATTAAAAAAATATGTATATATTTTTTTCACACAATGAAGAAATATCTATCTGAACTCCTTTGAACAATTTTTGCTAGGACCAATAGGTGAAAAGTTACACTCATTTGAATAAAACCCTGTATGACCAAAATGTCCAACTTTGAACCCCTCTTTACTCCGGCAGTTCTTGACCGATAGAGCTGTGTCTGACCTACTATCCAATAGTACTATCCAATTTTTTCAGTTGGGTCACTTGACATGAAATTGTCCATATGTACCTACCCCCCGGGGGCATGTTACGTTGGCGAGACCTCCGCCTTGGTGTTATTGCAATCCCGGGGAAGATAAGTGCTACCAATACCTGTAGTCTTCCGGGACTATAAATTGGTGTTGACAATTTACTGCCTGGCCTAGTCCTTGCATAAATTGAAAAGAGGTCTAACCAGAGCACCACATAATCTGGTACTACGGGTGGCCAGTTGCCCACAGGACCTGGCTGGTCAGTTGGTTGAGGTTCCTTCGGAATCCACGTAGTGGCTGTGGTTTAAACCTAAATCGCAGGAAGGGGGTGCTTGGTTAAAAGACTGATACACGGTGAAATATAAATTTTCAAGATACATTTCTGTTATCGTTCCTAGATGCAAGGAGCGGTACAAATTACAGAGCATGACTGTGGATTATTAAAATGTTGGAATTGAGCTGATAATGCGAAGAATTGGTAAACGAAGATGAACGATGTTTCTGATGTCTACTTTGAATTCTATAAAGAGAATGGAGTGATTGATGGATTTGACGGATGTGTGATAAATGGGTACAGATGTAAGATGAACGATGAATGAGAGTTAGACTACGGTCTATCTAGCCAATGGAGTGCGAAGTCGTCACTGCCCTTTCTTTAATTTTGAAGCGATTTTCCAACATGGTTGAGTGTATGCTCAACTTATCACAGTGGGTGTCTGTGACCACTGAAATAAAGTCTTGTCAATTAATATAATCTGTGTTTTTCGGACTACCAATTACGTCCCCTAGGTGCTGTTGCCGAATCAACAGAGCCTTAGTAGTGTGGTTGGGCGACATTATGTCGGGGTAGATTGAGCTTGCTCATGACACCTGTATTTCCTCAACGTGACTACCTTGGCAAGAGATTAGATAGCTCGAGTACTTGAGCAAAGTGCTTGTACATGGACCGGCATATCCATGTACAAAAATTGCGACCTGCGTGTAACAAACACAAAGGGGCAGTGGTGAGTTGTTTACTTGATACTCACCCAGTGGTTGAAAAAGTACCACCGTGAGATAGGGCTACACGCCAGGTACTCACGTAAAGCACTTCGACATCTTGTCCATATGTACCTATATCACTTCAATTATAAATATGAATTATGAATTGTTTAACAAATTAACAAAAATTAGAAAACATTTTCAAAGTGAGATGAAAACATACATATGTACATATACGCTTACGCATAACCAATTATGATAAAAATTAATGGTCTCAATGCAAAAGTCGTTCTACATACCATATATGCATCTAATTGTGGAACTAATACAATTTTTCTCGGTATTGAAATTTTTATACAACAAGAAAAAGTTATTACATAAATGAAATATATATTACAAATTTAAGTAAAATGATTTAAAACAATTTTAATTTTTTTACTAATTTTTATTCCAATTTTTTTTGCAAAAAAAGTTCAACGCCTAATAAATGAATTTTACTTAAATTAAGGTTTTACATTTAATTGTAAAAAATATAAACTAAAATCTTAACTAAATATTAGTTGGTCTACAAAACTATTTTATTGGCTGGAACCGCATTTGCATGAACTACCGCAACCACAATTGCCAGTTTTTTGGGAAGAGCATTTGCAACCTAATTAAATGAAAAAGAAAATATTTTATTAAATTAAAGTCAATTTTATAAAATTGTTATTTTATAAACATACCAGTTCCACAGGGGCAAGCGTTTTTGCAATTGCAATTGGCGGCTTGGTTTTGAGAAGTGCATTGGCAACCTAATTTTAATAAAAAATAAATATTGTAATATATAATTTTTTACACATTTTTACAATATTATTATTTTTTAATATTTCTATTATTTTTTATAACTTACCAGTTCCACAGGGGCAAGGCATTTTGTTTGATAATTTGTTTTTTGAAGTTTTGTTACAAGAAAAGATGTTGTAGTTTAAGCAACTTTAGTTGTTCACTGATGATTTTGTTACGTCTACTTGTGGTTTTATAGATATGATTCTACAAAATATTTTGATCTTAAGCTTAGAAGTGCGGTGTGCACTTTATTTGTTAAAGAACGAAAGACACACTACACCACACCACACTACGTTAATTGCCAATGAAGTGCACACGAACCCACAAATTTACCTCAAAATAAGTTTTAAAATGTGTGGGTCGTGTGCAAAAAAGGTGTAAAAGTTAATATGGAAATTTTACATATTTTCTAATTTTAATAAAATAAGAATTTTTTTAAGTCTTGTTTAAAATCATAATTTATAATTTTTTTAATATTAAACATTTTCATATAATTACGTATTAACTGCTACGTAATAAAATTCGTGTGCAACGTCATATTAGTTTGTATTTTTTGTTTACTTTAGTATTTTTTACTTATCAATGTTGTTAATGATAAGCATATTACGATAACAATTACGAATTCATTTAAACGAGTGAAATATCAGGAATACGATTTGACTCGTATTTTTTTAGTTTGCGGTCTCAGATTTTTAATTTTTTAAATCATTTTAGTAGGCTGCTAGCAGTTGAAATGCTCATTTAAAATGTTATAAATAATTATCGGATAAACTTTTAATTATGTATATAAATGAGTGTTTTGTATTTTTATTTAGGAGCAAATAAAAAATGTCAAAAATTTAAATTAAATTATAATATATTATTATAATATTATAATAATAATATCTTTTATATTATAATAATAATATCTTTTAAAATCCCCATCTTTCTTCATAAAAATTGCAAAAAATTAAATATTACAGTTTAAGATCAGCGTTTTTCAAATTTGTCATAAACGTTAAAAATTTTTTCAAAATTTTAAGATCAGCGTTTTTCAAATTTGTCATAAAGGTTAAAAAAGTTGTCAAAATGTTAAAGGGAATCCCGCAATTCCAAAAAACAGTTTTTTTTATTTTTCTTTCAGGTATGAGAAAATACTTTTGGAACAATACTTTAAATTAGGAACATTTGCTGTTTTACCATCCCAGCTCTGGGATTTTAAAACATGTGGCCCAAAGTATACATTTTTATAAAAAAATAAATCGTATACCAAACGTCACAGAGCCATAATATTTGGGAAATAGGGCACGCTTTTTACACTAAAATGTCCTACGTAAATATAAAATTCTTTTACATATCGCTCAATTACTACAAGACTGGGGTAATTCAAAATTCGGGTTTTAATAATACAAAATATGGGCCCTTCTAAAGACTTTTATTTAGTTTAAACTATTTTCAAAATTGTCTAATATTTTCGGTGCAAGGGGAATTTTTAGTTGAAGTAATACATCGATATATTGATCATAGACCTACAAAAGCGTATAAATTAACACTAATCTTTACAATTTGTCTCAAATATTCTAGAAATTTAATACAAAATTTGTTATTAGAAGTTTAAGTCTCTCTCGATATCTAAACGAATCGGTACATAATTGACGTATGTAAGTCCTTATAAAAGGTCTTCTTCCGAAAATCACCCTGATCTTTAATTGATATCGACAATCTTTTATTGTTGGGTTTATAAGATTCGGCATGTCGATTTACTTCTATTAAGTAAGAACATTTTTTAAATATGTAGGTCCATAATATGGACATTAATTAGGTACTTAATATGTGTGTATAAGGCACACGATCGGAAGGTTTCCAATCCGCAATTGTTTTTTAGATTGAAAAGAAATTTTAAAACAATTTTGTTTTGTTAAATCGCTTAAAATTAAAAAAAAAAATTTTAAAGAAAATTTTTTATTTACATCATAATGTTTATATACATTTACGCTAAACTTTTAAAACTTCTTTAATTACACTAGTTGACAGTGGTTTTCCTCACGATTTAAAACTTATATGGATTTGTTTATTTAGGTCGGCTCCGGGAAAATATTAAAAAAAATTCAGGACGTCAAACTTAGTTGATCCTGTAAATAAGGATTATTCTCAAAATTTTAACATATAGATGGGAAAAAAGTTAATTAACTATCGGATATGTATATTCACAAAAAGTACATGTTTTATACCGTGATCAAAGAAATATTTGTAATTTGTTAACTAGTGTTATTGAAAATTTTTCTAAATAAGCATTTCTACAGCTGAGAGCATACTAAAATGGCCCAGTAAATTTAAAAATGCTTAGACCACAAACATGAAAAACAAATCGAATCAAAATTAATGCGCAATACTATTTACTTCGTTTTTAAACGAATCTTGATTTCTTATCAAAAATTACTTATCAACAATAATAATAAATACAAAAAACTAGAGTAAACAAATGATAAAAAATGACGTTGCACACATAGTAGTTAATATGAGGGTATGTTCCATTAATAAAAAATTCATTTCGACATAATAAAATTACTCAGAAAAGCAGGGCTTAAAAATCCCAACTTAAATAATATAAAAACATTTTCAATATTTTACAGTTAAAATATTTGAAGTAATAGCTTAATTTACAATAGCTTAATAGCTTAATTTACAATAGTATTTACACACGGTACTAATTTAAAACTTACTACGCAGTTTTCAATTTAGTGGGTTCATGTGAAGATTTAATGGGTACCGGGTGCATAGTGTGGTGTAGTGTGCCTAATTCAGTTACATATTATAAATGCACACCGCTCTACTAAGCTTAAAATTTGGCCAAATCTGTTGTAAAATTATAGAATTATATCTATAAAACTGCATAAACTTCTTGCAAGATCATCAGTTAACATCTAAAGTTGCTTTAACAACAACAACATTTTAAAACTTTCTTCTTGTAACTAAACTTCAACAAAATGCCTTGTCCTTGTGGAACTGGTAAGTTTTTTAACTTAATTCAAATTTTATAAAAATGTATTTTTAAATTTAATAAATTTTAAATTTTAATTAAATTAGGTTGCAAATGCACTTCTCAAAACCCATCTGCCAATTGCAGTTGTGGTACCTCCTGCAAATGCGGCTCAACCAAGTAATGTTTTTGCTGCCACAAATGGAATGTATAATATTTATTTAAAATTTATATTTATCAAAATTTTGTGATATTTTTTTATATTAAATCTAACAAATGTATTAAAATTTATTATAATAATTTAATTATTTTAAAAAATTTATGTTTTGGCTGTAAAATTAAAAATAATAAAAAGGACTTAAAATCAATTTACTGTTTTTACTTATAGAAGTTTTTACTGCCACATTCAACTTGTTTTTTTGACATATGTATATGTATGTATTTAAGCCAGTTAGTCTCTTTTGTAGGGGATCTTATTTGAGGGCTAAGCACAAAAGCGTGGGATGCCTTAACGCGTAGAATGCTTAAAGTAGATCTACTTTCTATTTTTGTAAGTGTCATAAGCGGCGCATGAATATGTCAGCTGATTTTGACAATTTATGTTCTATTTATACCCTACACCACTTTAGTGGGGAGGGTATATTGGGTTTATGCTGATGTTTGTAACGCACAATAATATTGGTCCTACACCCACCTTAAAGTATACCAATTGGCTTAGAATCTTTTTCTGAGTCGATTTTGCTATGTCCGTCCGTCCGTCCATGTAAACCTTGTAATGAAACTGCAGGTCGCAATTTTGAAGATAATTCAATGAAATTTGCACATGATCTTATATTGTCCTAGGGACGAAACCTATTGAAAATGGTTAAGTTCGGTCCATTATTTCACCTAGCCCCCATACAACTGAACCCCCGAATAGGGCTTGTAAACCTTGTAATCAAACTACAGGTCGCAATTTTGAAGATAACTAAATGAAATTTGGCACATGATCTTCTATGGTATCGGAGACAAAGCCTATTGAAAATGGTTAACGTCGGTCCATTTTCTCACCTAGCCCCCATACAACTGAACCCTCGAATAGGGCTTGTAAACCTTGTAATCAAACTACAGGTCGCAATTTTGAAGATAATTCAATGAAATTTGGCGGATAATCTTCTATGGTACCAGAGACAAAGCATATTGGAAATGGTCAACATCGATCCATTATTTCACCTAGCCCCCATACAACTGAACCCGGCGAATAGGGATTTTAAGTTCATAATTACTCTTATCTCGACAAAAAGCTGCAAAACCAAGTTCTATACTAGCATTGATGACTCTCATGAATTTTATAATTATAGGGTCTCATTTGACCATAGCCCCTATACAAATCCCCCTTCAAAATTTGACTTAAATGTCCACAATTTTGTTCAACAATAAATGGCTTAAGTATAATTCAAGGTAAGGTACAATTCAACTTAAATGCGTTATTAAGAAAACTAAATCACATTTAATTTTTGTAACAGGTGTAGTGTATTATATGGTCGGCCTCGACTAACTAAATTCCTTACTTGTTTTAATGTGTATTTATCAATTTTCCAGCCTTAAGCTTGATGTCCCCACTACGCGTCTTCGCGGCAAAGCATTTCATGCTTTTCATACCTTCTTTGCATCCTACGCATCAAGTTACATGCTACTCTTCTTAATCGTAAATGCGAAGAAGCGCAGAAGGCGTGGTATGGACCTCCAGCTTTCGTTTTTTTGTAGGGAATCTTATTTGAGGGGTAAGGTTAAATGTGGACCAGTTTTGTCCATTTTTACTAAGAAAAAAACCGTATTAATAGATAAAAATTGTGATATTTCAGCACCTTCCGTTTAGGCCTATTTAGGCTATTGTGTTTCAATAAAAAGGAGCAATAACTCCACAAATATTAGAATATAAATTTCTATGATATTGAAAACTTGAAATGTGAAATATGTAGTAAAAAGAATTGAGAAAAACTTCTTTAAAAAAGTAATTTTTTTATTTATATTTTTGCCAGTCACTGTGGAGTTATGAGACTCCCTCTATATTTCAATAATATGGATTATATTCTATAACACTATTTTGGTTTATGACTCCACTTTGTAAAATAAAATTTAATTATAATAGGTTTATAACTTTGACAACCAGGTGACGTATGAGTCTAACGATACGTTCAGTGTTGCCAGAAAAATTTTGTCTCATGTCCCCAATCTTAGCTTGGAAGTCCCCAAAAAATCCCCATTTTTAAATTGAAATACCTAAAGTTTCCCCAAAATTGTTTTCATGTAAAACTTACATGTCCATCCGTCACGAATATTTTCCATTGATAGGACTTCGTGTTCTCCTAACCCTAGCCATATATATGTCAACCGGAATACAGTTAAAACATATATGAGGCTTAATGGGATATTTTTAAAATTGTGATATCACATCTTTTATCAAAGGTTTTGGAGTAATTATTTTGTTAAAAGTCCTTATGGATATCTGCGTTCAAAACACTGATTTTGGGTGAAATTTTTTTATATTGCAAAAACTGTTGAATATATGTATTTCAAATCAGACTTTAGTATACAATTCTACAGGAAAATTTTAGATGTTTGACAGAACTTGCATGCACTAAAAATGTATAAGAACTAGAGAAGAAATGCATTCATAAAAATATAAAACTTCATAAACTTTTATACATCTTAAATTTCAAATGACCGCAACTATTTTTCATAACATTTAAAATGATTCGTATAGCTGCTAACAACAGACTGAACTGGTTGTAAAAATTCTAAAAGCAAAGACCCCTAAAAGTTGAGCGCAATTCTCCTAAATTTTCATTTTGTATTTTTCTCTTCGTTACGAACCATTGAATCTTATCACGACGTGATATCGACAACTGTATTGAAATTGTTGGTAAAAGTAGTAGAGTAAATAATTAAGAATATAAAATAAAAACCAAATTATGACGTCGTTACACACGACTTTTAATTATATCTTGATGTACGCCGATTGTACAGTTTATATATGAGAATTTGTATCTTAATTTGTTGTATTGTTGAGCTATGGGAATTTCAGTTGAATATAATGAAAATAGAGACTTGGGAAAAAAAAGAAAACGAGGCTTCTTTCTACATAAACATAGATATTAATTTTCACCGGTAATTGTTGTTTTCTTAGTTATATGTTCAATTACCTTTCGACCCGCTACTCCAGCAAAACACCTTTTTGCGCACAGCACCACATTAAAACCTCAATTAATGGATTCATGCAGTTTATTTGGAAGATACTGGTGTAGAAGTGATGAGTGTGTCGACTTTAGTGTTATATGTCATATGCACACCACACTACTCAGCTTAAAAACTGAAAATTAAGCAAATTATATTGATGTAAATTATACGAACTGTGTAGTGTGTAAGTGAGTTGAAAAATACCCACTAATCATATCTATAAAAACTCAAACATTCGTGGCACAGGCATCAGTCAGTATCTGAAGTTGCTCAAACAACAGTATCTAAAGACTTTCTCTACTTGCATCTAATTTACTTTTTGTGAAAACTACTTAAAAACAATCAATCAAAATGCCTTGCCCCTGTGGAACTGGTAAGTTCAAATTCATTATAAATAAAGAACATTTTTTTTAAATCAAATTTCGCTTATTTGTAGTATTTACTTTCTATTGTAAATTAATTAAATTTATTTTATTCTTGTTTAACAAAAATTAGGTTGCAAATGCTCTTCTCAAAGTGGAACTGGCAATTGTGGTTGCGGCTCTTCATGCAAATGCGCATCTGGCGGTAGTTGCGACAAGGGCAACTGCGGCAAGTAAAGTGATTCTATTGTATACATTTGTATATTTTATTTGATTGGATCGAATTGTATTTAATTAAGACTAATTTAGTTTATAAAATTTGTATAACATACATGTCAAAATGTGTTAAATTAATTTAAGTGAAATTTACAAAAATAAAAGAATTTAAAACTGGAAAGTTGTTCGTATATGTTTTATATTTCATATGAGGATAAAGAAGGGTCGCCTATCAAGTCCTTTTCGAGAGTTGTAAATTTCAATTGAAGTTTTTTTGTTAAAAAACAATTTTTTTGTTAAAAAAAAGATTTTTGATGAAAAATATTTTGTTTTAATAGTTTTGGTAAAAAATAAGTTCTAATTTAAGAAATTTTATTTTTGGGTCTTGAAAATTTAAAAAATGCCATAACTGAAAATTTGAGTTTTTTAAACTGAGAGTGACATTTGGTTGTGCTGAATTTTTGAAGCATATATCGAAAAATTTTTGAATATTGGAAGGCTACTCAATTTATGGACTAAGGTCTTTATGAATCAATACTTTTATTATTTACTACCATGATTTAAATATTTATTAAATTAAAAACTTTGAAGAAAGAATCTCAAAAAATCTCTTGGAATAATGAAATGGTAGATAAGATTCAGACGAATGTAGAGCATGAGAAGAGGACCGTGAAACGCTGGACATATTCATTAACATTGACAGGCTTTTGCCGAAATTTGATACAAATGGGGGATTTCATGTCATGTGACCCAATTTTTGAAACCGATGTTTTCTGATTAGGATGAAATTTGCCCCTATGTTTATTTTGATCCACTTTTTGACCCACTATAACTCAGAAAGTTGGGGTGAGGAATCTTGTTAAAAAAATTGTGTCTAAAAGAAGTCACCATTATCAAATGTTGAATCACTTGACATGAAATCCCCTGGAAATATCTTGCTAACGATGTTAACTATATCAGATACTATATCCTTCATGAACCCAGATCGGAAAATTCTACATTGTTCTAAACATTGGACGATATTTCTTTTGATTACTATATAAAAGAAAGGCACAATAGGCCATTTACCGGCGTAGGTTTATTTTTTTCAGATTATATACTTATACATAATGAGACCTTGAGTTAAATTAAAGATGATTCTGTTGTAAAAAGGCAAAAGTTCATAAGATGTTTTTTTTTTGTACTTTTCAGGAGAACGTTTTAAAGTTTTAAAAACCAACACAAAACGATATTAAAATACATTTAAAAATTTCAATATCTTCAAAAGTTTTGATCCAATATTTATGAAAAATTAACACAATATAGAGTTGAGTACAGATATTTTAAATGTGCTTTTATAATTTAAAAAATTAAAATTTATTCAAAACTTCGAACATGTAATTTCAACAAACAGTCGCATATTGCTGATTTAGTGGAAATTTTTCTATAATAATTCTAATTAAGAATAATGGTATCGAAAATGTAAATGTAATGGTATCAGAGTCGCTAGAAATTCTTCCCGAGTATTCTCTTTAAAAATGTTATTGGTTCAGGTTAAGTCGAATATTGATTTTTTTAATTTCTGTTGACCTTAGGTTGTTGAGAAAATAGTAAATTTCTTAATGTAATAAATATACTCTAATTAAACCAATCAATAAAATAAATGTAGGTTTTCCTAATACTCAAAGTACTACATATCGACAACCTATAATCAAAAAGTGCTAACTTAATCTTGGGCCAAATTGAGTTTTTGATGACAAATGATTCATCAATGCATTCTGCATGTCTAGTATATATTTGGTATCAAAATATTTAACTTAGTGCTTTTTGTACCTATCTGAAAATAGAATATTAAAAAAATATATATATTATTATTATTAAATATGGGCAATTCCATGAAAAGGTAAACCACGACTGAAAAAATAAAACCCTTATAACTTCTGCATTTTTGAAGATAATTTAACAAAATTTGGTATATGATCTTTTGTAGCACCAAAGACGAAGACTGTTGAAAATTTTTGAAATTGGTCTATTTTTACACCTCGCTGCCATACAAACGGACGCGAAAATATCACTTTTTAGCTCATAATTCTGTTAATTATAATACTATCCCTTCAAAAATCGGCAGATCTGAAATGTTTATAAGCCTAAACCTTTAAGCCGATTTTCATAACGATTGGACCTCATTTGACCCTAGTTCCATTCAAAGTTTAATTTCAGAAAAACAATTAAACGTCCGTAACTCACCTCTAATCACTAGTATTATTATAAAATTTGGCACAAATAAGTTTTATATGAATTAAAATCACACCCTAGAATTTTATGAGGATCGGTCCATATTTGACCCTAGTCGCCATATAACTCCAGTTTTTTATTTTTATCTATAAATTGCTTAAACATGTATATAGGTCGGCCATGTCCGACTGCACTTTCCTACTCCTTTTGCTTTGTTGAAGTGTGTGTATGTATATATTTCCAAAATATATATTTTATAACCAAAAAAAAAAATCAGGAGAAAAATCTGTCACATACGATGTGTCACGTACGATATTTAAAAATGTTCATTATAAAATTATATTATTTTTTTTTTTATTTAAAAATTATGGATTACTAATGAACAATATGTCCCATAGTGTAAGAAATTAAAACAAAAAAGATACACCTACAGAATTCGCAGATTTTCGTATATATTTACATGTACTTTAAAAACACTTCCGTTTTTGTCACGTATGATATCGCCATATTTTAATCCATATTTTGAAAAACAAGGTTCCGAATGGGATGATTCCTTTTGCAAATATAGTATTCTTTAAATGGAACAGAATGACAAAATTGTTTTCCAAGTACTCCTAATCTATACCACTCTGAAGGCGTGCGAATGTCACATACAAGCGTATGGAATTGCCCATATGACATACTGAACAGGAATATGCTTAAAAAATTCGGAAATATGTATAGTTATATGTATTTATTTTACCTATTAATGTTATAATTTTCTTATTGAAAAAAATAAGCTAACTCAAAATAAATCCTATAATAAACTGAATGTATTACAATTAAGATTATTATAAACATATTTTTAATTTATTAATATTTGTTCAATATTACGCAAACAGTTTTTTGCTCTCCTGAAAACTAGACTTTTTTGAGTTAGCCTTTTTTGAATATAATGCCTCGATATGTTAAATAAATGATTTTACAATACAATTGATAATGCAACAAAAAATATATAAAACCTACAATATATCAACAATTACACAAGATTCTCGTGCATTTATATTTACTAATAGATAGTTGTACATACATTAGTACTACATACATACATATTTACATTTATATGTAGTATGTTACATACGGTATATCTATCTATATAGAATATCTGAACATACATAAGTATCTATATATGAAGATACATCAATTAAATGCAAGAACTCCCAAACTACAGTGCTAAGATACAAACTATATACTACATGTTTATATACATTTTAAATAGATAATAATCAAAAGGCAAGAAACGACAACATTGTCTATAGTGCTAATTAGTAGTAATGATAACAAGAAAAATAATAAATATTTACTAAAATATTTCTTTTAACAATAACGAAATATCATATAAAATATCACCAAAATCTTAGTAAGGGGTTTTTTTAGGAAAATCATCAAAAATTACTTGTAAACAATATATGGCGATTTCCATAGACTGTTAAAAACTTTACTTAATGACAATATTTTGTGTTAGACGTTTAACGAAATCCACATTGAAAACATTAGCCAACATGGTTAAAACAGATTTCTTGGGTGGTCGACAATGACGTAGACCGGCTTCTTGGCAGCAGACATTAGGAAAACAATCCAAAGTAGAAGTACAAGCTTTTGGGTGTAAATCGAAGATGGGTGGTGGAGGTGGTGTACATTCCAAATACTCCGATACTACAGGAAAATAGAAAAAATTATAATCTAGCTGTATTAAATTAAGTAAAATTGTTTGCAGACTCACAGTAATTAAAAGATCTTTGTACCGGTACTGGTACTGTATTCAATTCGGGCTGTGAAGTACGACAATAGCGTCTACGACCATCGGGACAACAAACTCTTGGCCAACAATCCATATCGGTTTCACATTCCTTAACTTCCCACCATAATTCCGCCAAAGGTCTGTTAGGGCATTTACGGGGTATGACACCCAATATAGCTAATAATAAAAAAAAACAAATACTTTAAAATAGTTTTTATAAATATTTTTATTGAACTAACGTGCATGTGATGTTTCTTCCAATGGTTTCGGTATACCCGATACACAACTTTTTGCTCCAAAAATTTCACAACATATTTCCTCTCGATTCCACACCTTACAATCCTCATCTATTTTGCAAATTTTTGGAAACAACTGAAAACGTACCTCACTTTCACGTGGACAATCGAAACGTTCACGCAAATTACCTTCCTTGTCCACATTTCTTTTACCTTTTTCACCTTCATCATTATAGGTTTCACGTTTAGAACTTAATATATTGAATGTGGGTAAGGCTATGCGAAATGGTCCATCATCTCTTTTCGCTGTATGTTCATTATGTTCATTATTAATTAAGTCTGGTTTTTTGGTGCTAGTAGTGGTTCTTGCGGGAGTAGTCTGTTTTGGTTTTACCAGACTAAGTTTTTCCTCTTTGGTTGTTATTTGCGTAGGAGGTTTATATTTTTTGGGCGGTTTCTTTGTTGTAGTTGTCGTAGTAGACTTTATGGTTGTGCGAATTCTTGGCGCTGGACTAGTGTTGGGATTTAAGAATTGCCAAAATTCTGGTGTAAAGATATTAAAGTTGTTGGGCAATTGAAATGATGGTCGGGTGGCTGGAAAATTATTAAAAAAAATTTATTAGTTAATTTGATGTTAACACTTTTATTTTTGTATTTAAAATTGTTTTAACTTAAATGATAAAATATAATATATCGCCATAAGTTTATATCTAATAATAAGGAAAGTTTAAATTAACAAAAAAAGAAAAAAAACAAGAGTGGCTGTGCCGAATCTCTGTTTGGTATTGAAAATCGGTAATATTATTTCAGAACTTAACAAAAAAAGAAAAAAAAAACAAGAGTGGCTGTGCCGAATCTCTCTTTGGTATTGAAAATCGGTAATATTATTTCACAACTTTAAGAATATATAATTAACAAAACATTTTTACGTTAGCCGTTTTAATTGTGTTTCGTTTGTACGATTTCACTCACAACTTTTGAGTGATTTAGTTTATTTTACTCTATTATTACTCTAGCAAGATCTCTTATTTTAAACAAATTAAGAGTATTTTAAAAATACTATTATTACTTTTATTTAAATGCTTTACAAAATATCTGTTTTAACCAAATTACTATGTGTATGTACACATTGAAAACGTACTTTATAAACAGTATTTAAATGGTAAATTTTAAATTAAATTAAAAATAATTGTATTTATGAATAAATTACAATCTAAAAAAAAATAACATTCATTAATAAAAAAGACAAAAACAAGAGTTGAGATTATAATTTTTAAAACAATAACAACATTTTACACAATTTTTATTGTTTCATGATAAAATTTTGTTGAAGTTTTTTTTTTTTTGAAATCTTAACACCAGATCGTGGTTTCTTGCAGAAATAAAACACTGACATAAATAATTATGCAATAATAATGCAATTACCAACACATATACTATAGTATTTCACACCTATTTCCACTGTATATGTATTTTAATCTAACAATAGAATGCATAAACTTTAGATAATTTTGATGTAAGTGGACCAAATAAGTTCACACAGTGGGTAGAGTTGGTTGGTTAATACTTGAATATTTAGCAAAAAGATGTTAAAAATTAAAAAACAGAAACAAGTATGAATGTATAGTCGAGCATGGACGACCATGTGATACCCTATAAAAGTTAGTATGTAAAAAATTTGGATTATTTTTTAAATAATAAAGCATTAAATTTGATTTTTACCTTAATTCCGGAATATTTTGACTTATTGTTGACAAAAAAGAGACTTTCTACAAGAGGTCTCATATGGCGGTGAGGGTAAATATGGGCATATCCTCATAAATGTTGGTAGAGAAATTTACGTCCACATTGTTATTAGTGTTTATAAGTGAATTTTGGCCTTCAAGTCATTTTCAATAGCATTCGTTGGGTAAAAAGAAGAATATGAGAGATTTTCTACAAGAGGGCTTATATGGGTTGAGGGTAAATATGGGCCTATCCTCATAAATGTTGGTAGAAAAATTTACGTCCACATTGTTATTAGTGTTTATAAGTGAATTTTGGTCTTGAAGTCATTTTCAATAGCATTCGTTGGGTAAAAAGAAGAATATGTGCCAAATTTCATCATATAATCTAGAAAATTGCGACCTGTAGCGTCCGCACAAGCTTTACATCCACACACAGACCGGCAGACGGACGGATATCTCTAAAAAGATTCAGAAAGTGATTCTGAGTGCGATTGATATACTTTATGGTGGGTGTATCACCAATATTTTTGAGTGTTACAAACATTAGCACAAACGCATAATACCCTCTCCATTATAGTGGTGTAGGGTATAAATACTGAATGTTTTTATAATATTGGTTCGGTTGGTATATCTATAACTCTATGATGCACATTAAGTCAAGTCATAGTTCGTTTAACTTCATGCTTATAATTTTAAGTATTTGAATTTAATGTTCAATACTCGCACACTTGTAAATTTGCAAATAAATGTTGAGCTGACGTCCAAAATCTACCAAAGTTTTAATGTCGGTGATTCACAAAAAAAAAAACGCTTTTCTATAACAAAGTACATAATACTAAACATGTTTGTATTTATTTGCTCGCATTTTTGCATGTAACAAAATTTAATTAATTATTTTTAAGCAGGTGTATATTATTAAGTATATGAAGTTCATGATCATCAGGTCGAAATGTTTTAAATGTGAATGTTTTTATCGTCATGTTCAAATTTAGTTTGTATTACGAAGAAACAAAAAATAAGGAAGTTTTTTTTTAAATGACGTGACAATCTTTTGCACTTTTGACATACTAATTCTCATTATAGTTAGTGAATGTGAATAAACGTGTTTTAGAATATATGTACATTCAAATTTACATAACATAGGGTTCATTTACCCAAAAGATTCAAATTACATTAAGTTTGAAAAAATATTTTGTTTTTAATTTTCAATTGCTTTTATATAATTTTTAAAAATTTTGTCTTCATTGGCTATAAAGTGTATTGTTTTATTAAAAATTTGTAAAGTAAAAAAAAAATAAAAAAAATTACGAAAGAATTAATGCTAATTTGACAAAAGAAGACGTAAAACTAATTTTATGAAATTTTATATAATTTTAAGAATTATTTTCCATTAGATTTTTTTATTAAATTGAGTTAAATTGATAAAATCAAAATTTTATACTTAAATTTTTATAATAATTTTTCCCCCCTTAGGTTTGTTATAGATTATCAACTATTACTTCTTTAATATATGTATAAATTTGTAGTTATAAATTAGGATTACAAAATTTAAAATACATAATTTTTAATTTCCAATATTGTCCATTACAGTCTTATACTCTGTGATCCTCTGCAATTATTTTAAAATAAATTGAAATCATCATTAAAACTCTTCCCCCCTTATTAATAAAGCTATTAATCGTTTATTTTTGTTTTATTAAGCACATTTTTCTATAGAATTCTTATAATAAACCATCAATAAGAGTATTAAGCGTTTATGAATACAGAAGTTAGAGATTTTTAATTTAACCTTAACAGTAACTTTGTCAAGGTTAAATTTATGATATATGTATACAATGCTCTGCAAAAACTTATTTTTTAGCTTCTTTTGATTTTAATGTATAATCATTATAGATTGAATGCTCTTGAATTGAGATACTTATATATTTAATAATATATTTCTATATTTTGCGTATAATTTTTACGCAATGTTTGATTTAAATCTCTTGAACTCAGGCCGAGACTTTATTCCTGAAAAAAATTTTGAACCTTAAATGAACTACCGATATATTTTAATTAGGGTGGCCCCGTTGGTATGAAAAAAATAAGGTTTTTGGTTCATTTTAATATACCGCTTATCAGGGTTGGCAATATTGATACAATTGTACTTTTTTGGTACTATTCAATCCTCAAAAGTACACCAATGAGCCATTTTGTACAATTTTAATTTTATTTCCTTATTGAAATAATGAAATGGTACTTCTGACACAAATTTCGGTAAAATAATCTACTAAACTTCAGAAAAGGAAATATACAATTATTATTTATATTCTCTAAAATTGTTAAGAAACATGGAAGAGATTTCAGCCAGGTGAGCAATAATATCTTTTAACAGTGAGAGTACTTCTCTAGGATTTCTTTTTTATGTGAAAGCGAAAATTTTAAACAATTTTAATGATCTTTTGAATCGACGTTTAAAGTACTTTTTACTAGACTTTAGACTAATCTAATGACTTTTCTATGATGTAATCTATAAGTTATGGATGTTGCGAATGCCAGTTTAGCGAATGAAAATGCGAAAGCGAATAATTAATGTGAAAGCGAATGGAAATAGTATAATTACTATTAATTAGTCTAGGGACTAGTCTTTGGATTATTCCTATCCTATATATTATCTAGTCTTTAGAGTCTAGTCGATAGACTATCCTATATCTAGTTTATAGACTACTCTATTGTCTAGTCTATATGAAGGCAATATACTTTCTAGTCCATTGACCAATCTGAGGACCTATTAGACTATTAGTCTAGACTAATATATGGGCTAATACAAATGAACTGTTAATTTGAATTGTATTTGGTACAATTGTAATCAAAAAGTATAATTTTTAATGCAGATTTGTACAATTTGAAATTTCTATTTGCCAACCTTCCTTGTCAAAATTTTAATCTTGGGATCAATATTTAATTTAAATTTTTGATATCATATAAAAGGCGTTTCAAATGATGTATCAAAAATATTGAAAATTTTTAAAATTTTCGGAAAAAATTTAATTTTTTTACATTTTTATCTAAATTTATTTAATGTAAATAACTGAAATTATTATATCATTAGCCGTTTTTTATTCAGTCTACATAAAATATTATTTGTTGGATCCTGAATAAATCATTTATCCAAATGCAAGAAAGCCAAGGCCAAAATCGTTATTATTATATTTTGCATATATTAATATACTTAAAAATTCTTATTCTTATAAAAAAAAATCTTAAAAATAATGCTGATGAACTTGAACTAGTTTCAATATTTAAATCTGTATCCATAGAGAATGTATGTATGTATGTAAATGTATTAAAAATCAATACCATATTGAAAAAATGTTAAATATATAGTACAGTTACTGCCATAAATGTTCGTAATAAATTTTTTTGTTGTATTTTTTTAATAAAAACGACAATGAACGAGTTTAACATTGTTATGTATTTCTCTTTTTTGGGAACTTTGTTCCAAATGTGAAATAATAATAGTTTTGAAACTTTCATAGTTAAACTATTTTTACACCCACATCAAAATATTGGTCCCTCAACCACAAATGATTATAAGACGAACTCGCTATATCTCTCTATTGAAAAACGATATAACCCAAATGGAAGGCAAAATCCGTTCTTTAAAATACAAATGGGTGAAAAAAATTTATACGAACTTTTTATGAACCAATCTTTATAAGGATTGGTCCATATTTGACCTTAACCCCTACATAAACCCTCAATCAATCGTTTATAAATTGTATTATTAAAAGAAACTTAATACAAATAATTTTCATTAGAAATTTATGACTCTCTCGAAAACTGACGAGTACGGTCAATTATTGACTCATATATAGAGATATGAAAAAGATCTTATTACGAAAATCTGATAATCATATAAAATTTTATAATTTGTACTAGGACAATGTCATTTAAATTACCAGGTCCCTTTAATATGTTAATTACTACTCCTTGAAACTGGTTTTTGCAAACTATGCATAAGTTAGCAAAGATTACCTACAAGTTTTCGAAGAAATGGATCCACTTTATATAATCAACATGTTCCAAATAGTAATAACTATAAACATTTTACAACCTTTTGTCAAAGCAACACAAATGTTCAATAAATTTGAACATTAAACTTTAATGTATATTATTATGGCTGAATTGAGGTTTATAAAGACAACTACTAACTGTTTGTTTAATTGTTTAAGTGACTGTGCTTTAAGACGCACCTCCTGTTTCATGTTTCATGATAGATGCCTGTTTCATGTTTCATGATAGATGCACTTTTACAAGCAATACAATAACAAAACAGCATAACAACAATAAAAGTTGTTTACCTTTAAAAATGGTTATATCAAAAATTTAAGTGGTCATGAGTCGGTTGTAAAACACAAACTTGTACGTTCCATACACGAACAACAAACAAATGCATAAATGGTTAAAACAACAGACAAAGCCAAGAGCATTGTGGCCAGAACAAATCTGTTATGTCAATGGATAAAAATCAAAATCTTGTGAATTGAGCAAGAATACGTTAAAGTGCACAACTAGACACAGTCACAAAAATATTCGCGCTTGAAAATCGTTTACAAAAAAAAAAACACAATGAATTTTTTAAAATGTAAATGACATTGGCCTAACTTACAGACAGTGGTACCGGCTCATACATTTTTTAAGACGATTATTATTATTACCACCATTATTATTATTTTTTTTCTTCAATAAAAATACTAAATGCCTGCTTAAATTATGTCTAACTAAATTACAAAACTTGAATGAACGGTTTGAATGCTTTATTTAAACTCTAACCAGTTGATTATTTAATACAACTTAATAATTAAATTTAATTTTATTTTGAATGTTTGTAATGTTTATATCGCAGTCGTTTAGTTAATAGAACGTAAAAAAAGTAATACACTTTCATGTAGGCCTCCTCATATTTTACCATTCTCTTTTTCATATATTTTGTTTAATTATTTATTTATTTTTTATTGTTTCATTTTTTCGAAATAGTACAAAAACAGCTTTTGTAAACAAACACAAAAATGATAAATAATAGAGAATATTTTTGTTTTGGAAATTTGATTTATTTACGTTATATGGTTTCACATAAATAAAAGGCGGAAAGAATTATGTACATAATTAGAAAATGCATACATTTTTTTGCACAATATGTATACTATTATATTAACATTTGAAATTATTACATAAATTTGTCGCATAATTATGCAATTTCAAATTATTATAGATATGGACTTGAAAAAATTATAAAATGAAAAGAAAACTTACTGTGATGTTTTCATTACAAGCATTTAATTAACTTGCTCTGTTAGTTTTTTTCAAAACTTATTACTGAATTTTGAACCTGTTACGATAACCGCAACAATTCGAGTATAATATAATTAAGTTAAAATCGAAAAAATTTCATAAAATAAAAGCCTACATTTAACAAGTAAGAGTGCTATATTCGGCTGTGCCGAATCATACATACCCTTCACCATAGTGTATTTAAAACTTCATTTTTCCGACTATATCATTATTATAGCAATAGCAAAACATAATGAACAACAACAACGCTAAACGAAATAAACACACAAAAAAATACACAAGGCAGTAAAACCAACAGACATCCAAACATACGAAACGAAATACAGAAAAAAACAAAAAAAAAAATACACAACGCAATGAAACCAAAAAGACATCCAAACATACGAAATTCAATACACCAAGAAAACAAAAACAATATACACAAGGCAATGATACACACAGTCATCCAAACATACGAAATTGAATGTACCAAGAAACAACAACAATATACACAAGGCTATGAAACACACTGTCATCCAAACATACGAAACGAAATACTCAAAAAAACAAAAACAAAATACAAAGACAATGAATAAGCAGTGTTGTTGTTGTTTATTTTTTATGAAATTTTCAGAGGTTGTCTCGCATTTTTGCTTATATGTCCGTTGTTTATGAACGGATTTTGCTGATTTTAAATAGGAAACTTCTCGAAAGCATGTCTGATAGAATTATTGAAGATTTGGATCCCGAAGATATCTGGGGTCTTCAGAAAACTGATTTCAACAGATAGACAGACTAGCTATCTATAAGGATTCAGAATATATATACTTTATGGGGTCGGAAAATTTTATTTTGGAAATTGCAAACGGAATGACAAACTTATATGTATATACCCTTCTCACGAAGGTGAAGGGTATAAAAATGTTAATAAAGTTTAAAATATGTATGTATGTATATCCTTTTTATACCCTACACCACTATAGTCGGGAGTGTTGTGAGTTTGTGATGACCCAAAAAATATTGGCCCTACACCCATCTTAAAGTATACCAATCGGCTCAGTACTTTCTGGTTGAAATCGGTCCATTATTTCGCCTAGCCCCCATACAACCGTACTCCCTGGATAGGCCTCTTGAGCTCATAATTATGTTAGATGTTCTAGTATGTCAACAAAACTTAGTTTTATAGAAGTTTAAATGACGCTGCCGTTTCTTGTAATGATCGCGCCTCATGTAACCCTAGCCCCCATACAAACTCCCCTTCAGAAAATGAATTGAGAGTCAGAATTCACTTATAAACACTAATAACACATATATAACTTTGATGTAGACGTAAATTCCTCTTTCAAAATTTATAAGGATATTATAAATTTACCCCATCAAATCAAATCCGAAGAAATACACCTAGGCCACTATCGGGTCTGTTGTGCGCTCCTTAACCAGTACCTCAGGTGGGAATCGAACCCACCACCTCCGGTCTACCAGACTAGAACACTAACCCACCGGAGGCCACAACCCTCTTGTAGAAAATCTCTTTCTCTTTATCAACAATAACTAAAAATAATCCGGAATTAGGGTAAAAATCAAATTAAATGCTTCATTATTAAAAAAATAATCCACATTTTTAACATACCTACTGGTGTAGAGTATCATATAGTCGCTCATGCCCGACTATACATACATACTTGTTAAGAATGGAAAAGTTATTTAAAACCTTCTACGTCACAATCTTGCAACTTTAACATGGAGGTAAACTAAAAAATTCTTGGCTATTTTATTCAAAATTATTAGGCGTTTAGGAAAATGTGTATAGTAAATGAAAATTCCAAATCGGCCCTACTCATTCCACATAAAGTATAAAAAAGTAAGTCGAAAAAATATATGACTTTTTATCGAGCGTTACAAAAGTTTACGCCGCAAATGCTCTAAAGTTTTCAATGTTTACTCTAACAAAATTTGAAATTGTTTGGTGTCATTGTTTGATCCAGCACATTTATACGGTGCAAAAGTAAAGACAGGGGCTGCGGTTGTACCCTCTTCCAATTTTAGTGCCAAAACATGTAAATTAAATATACTATTAAAAATTCATGTAAATTTTTAAAATGGTTTTAGAAAATCAAAATGACCCGAGAAACCGGTTTTTGATATTAGAACACTATTAGCTACCTAATTATGGTTTTATCCTTATGTACATACATATGTACATATGTATGTATGACTTAGTTGTTTGCAAAACTAATTTTAAATCAATTCAAAATTAAGTTAAAGTAATTAAGAAATTATAAAATTAAGTGAATTATAAAATTATTAAAATACTCAAAACGAATTACAATATTAATTTATAAAAATTTACAATAAAATTTTCAATTTTTATAAATATATTATTATACATTTTTGCAATACAAAAAGTTGGGTGTGTGGATTCATTATCCGTTGCGAAAAAATATGAAATCTTTACGACTTCTAGTAGTTGTAAAGGGTATAAATTATAGCACTTATGATAAATATTCTATGAATGACATGAAACCAAAAACAACTTACTAGTTGTAGTTGTAGATGTTGGTGAGATGATAGTGATGGTTGATGGTGATGTTGTGGATGTTGATGTAAACTTTCGAATATTTAAACGATTACTCGTAATATTGCCATTACTAATATTTTGATTCTCTGTTACATTACCTCTTTGTCGTTTTGAACTAGTTTCAATATTTGAATGTAGACGACCATCGCCACCACCACCACTAGTAATAGCGACAGCATTGGAAGAAGCTAACAATGGCTGAGACTTGCTATTAAAATTGTTATTGTTTTTGTTTGGGTTGCCGCGATGATGATGATGATGACTAACAAATGTTGAGTTGCTGCTGCTCGTTGAGTGATGAGTTTGAACATTTGCATTACGTGATGATAAAGGGGGCTGGTTATTATTATTTATTGATGGTATAGTACGTGAAGTTGTTGTTGTCGTTGTTGGTTTATGTTGACGACTATTGTGTATTACTCTTGTTGTTGTAATACTTTTATCGACTTGATCATTTAAATTGGAATATTGTGTGGGTTGCAGTTGCTGTTGAGTTTTTGTGAGAGTATTTGCAGAACGTGATCGATTGGAAATTGCATTCCGTTGTTGACCCGCTGCTGTTGGGGTTATTGGCTTATTAAATAATTCCTGACTTTTATGAACAATTGGTATATCGTGTTCCACAATCAATTTATTTTGTTGTGATCCACTTTCATAACGTCTGGATATTTGTGCATTTGCTCGATTTGTTGGCAATTCTATACGTTCTACTCTGGAACGTGGCCGTTTTGAGGAAATGTGTTTATCTACTAAGGTAGGAGATGTGGGGAGCAAATGTATTTCCTGATTTGGTAGTTTTTTAGTTGTCTTATCACCATATTTTAATGCTCTTGAAGGAGCTGCAGTAGCAGCAACTTGTTGTAAATTCACTTCCGCTTGTTTTTGTTTAGCTGCCTCTGTTGATGTTGCATAAGTTGTTACAACTAAAATGATGGTACATGTTGCTGGCAACAACCAACTTTTATAGAGTTTCATAGTTTTTTTTTAGTTTTTATCAACACATGAATCTGTTATTAATTTAAATTTGAAATTAGTTACTTTATAAAATTTATATGTTTTTTATATATGTTTTCTCAAGTTTCATTTAAATCGGTTGGAAAAATATTTCACTATGGTCTCAAGAAAAATTCCCAAAATTCACAGTTTATGAGTTAAAACAGTTTTCTCTGAAATTCTCAAAATTCAACGCGAAGGTACCGCTAATCTATGGGAGATATCGACCTAATTTCTTTACTATTTTCTTTACTTCTTTATTGTCCATATGTCACATGAAGATTTTCTCAAAATTTTAAAATTTGCTTAATAAAATTGTTGAAAGTTTGAAACTAAAGTTTTGAAGGGTTTCCCATTTAGGACTATACAACAAATGAAGATATAAACTCACATTTAAGTTAATGCTAATATATTTATTATATTGACATCGTTTTATTAGAATATTTTCCAAAATATGTTAATTTTTTTTTAATATTTCTTCTTTTGAGGAATTGTAATAACTTTCCAATGTTTTACCGATTTTTGTGTTTTATATCTCGTTGAAACAAAAATGTAATATAAATATGTTCCAATTATTCCAAAGAACATTAAGTCATTAAGACATCAAATTCTTAATAAAATTTCTCCACTATTTTGAACAAAACTGCCTGCAAAAATATCTTATTTTTAAAATATGCATTTCAAAATAGTAAAATTTTTGGCCAAAAATTTTTTATAAAAACATTAATTTTGTTTAGTTAAAAATTATTACTACTATAAACACAACTTTTGTATTTGTAAAGTTTCTTATGTAGGTCAGTTTGACCTTAAAGCTATTGATTAAACACTATAAATTTGTAAGTATATTTTATCTTGCTTTTAACATTTATTTAACATTCAAAGTTTTTATTTTTATATTCGTAAATAGATTTTTTAACAATCTACTAAGTTTGTTGATCTCTTTTAACGCTTTTATGGTAAATTTTGTTATAATTAATGAGACTTGAAATAAAAACAAAAATTGTGAACAGTATAAGAAGTTGTTTGATCTAGTTAGTATTCATTTGTATTATTTGTTTATTTTTTTTTTTTTTTTTCTTTCTTTTATTTTGCACTATACGAGTCCATATTTGCATTCACACAGCAACAATAACGATTAAAATTCACCTGTTGATTTTCTATTAAACGGAGTGGAGTGCGCGTGCTCAACCGTCGAAGTTACACAGCTGACTGTTATTCGATTTCAACTCCCAACAGCTCGCTTTGAAGTGTGCAGATTCGCAGTTTGGCCATAAGTTTTAAAATGCCATTCCGTGTGTAATGCATTCAAAAATCTAAACAACCAACGCTCAAAAATATGTACATATTTATTCATCGAAATTCTCTTTGTCTCTCTATGATGTACTACTTACTTACTACTCTACTCTATTGAAGTTTAAAGTGCAAACTTTTTAAAATACTCAAGACCATTTACGAGCAATAGTCAGTAAGTCATATAAATAGTTAAAATAAACCTGATTTTAGCGGTGTCTTCTATTCATCCACTTCATCGAGTGTTAATAGTGACTTAAGCATTGGACTTTATTATAATGTACTAACCTAAACTTTAATATTTTTACGTTAAATTTCATATTAAAGATATATTTTAAGTAGGTAGTTTTCAGTACAACTTTTATTTAGTAACTTTTGGTGGTAATATGGTTTTTATTTATTTTTGTAGTTAATTTACTAATAACATAATAATTTTCATAAAAATTATGAAATAAAGTTTCATATATTCTTAAATATTTGTTTGTAAATTGAAGTATGTACATCCAAATATATGTACATGTATTTTACAATCATAACATCTTATACATACAGTGTCTCTCATAAGTATTCGAATTTAGGTAAACTATGAAAAAAACCAAATTTAATAATATATTTTGTGTGGAAAATAAATAAATTAATTTGTTATATTGTCTAGATAGTCCTTAGATTTGATATCACGCCCCTTAAAACTTGAAAACTTTACATTTACTTAAATTAGTTGTGCTTTTTTTAAAAAAAGTCCATGAAACTACTTCACAAAAGTATACGAATTTTTCCTGTATTTCATATTTGATCATATTATACGATACACAAATTCTAGAATCGCATGATTTTATGCTTAATATTGTTTTAAGGGTAACTATCAACCGCATGGATATATTTTTGACCTATTTGGTCCACAATTTTGGGGGATTTGTACCCTCTTCTCATGTAATATCATTAAAATGGCGATTTTTGGCTATATTTGTAATGTTTTCACCCTTTTTCCAGAGATAAAACTAAAATTTAATATTGGAATTTAATAGAACCCATAGGGTATCTAAAAATAATATTTTTTGTTATAAGGATCTGTACTTAAACGTTCCAAGATGTATTTTTGGTATCGTTTTTCAGTTTCTAATTGAATTATCTGGATCATAAGTCCCTTTTCGTTTCTCTAGGGACGATATTTTCCGACAAAGTTGTCTAGTGTATATTCATGTACATATTGGCACTAATATATTTTAAATTTTCAATATATTATAGCGGTATACAACCCCAAAACATGCCTTAATAAAACGTCATCCTATATAGTAGATTTCAGTTTTTACTACTCGTAACTTTCACGCTTATGTTGCCCGTTACAATAACACTGTAAGTCCAAAATTTTGGTTTTAATTTGATCATAGTAAATAATATTTAAACATATATCAATATTTTTGAGTTAGATCATAATGATATCGTGCCATGCAGCATGGAGGCCATTGGTATCTAAAAATAATGATTTTACTATTTTGAATGGTATTTCTTCGAGGCATGTTTTGGAGTTGTACACTTCCACAACACATTGAAAACTTAAAATGTATAAAAGCTGATATCTAAAAGAATATATACCAGAAAACTTCCCCGAAAATAGTTGATCCTAGTATTATAAAAATGGACTTAAGTTCCAATATATTGAATTAGCGACAGAAGAATGATCCAAATAATTTATCTTGGAACGTTTAAATACAGATTCTTGTAACAAAAAATATTATTTTTATATACCTCAAGGGGTCTTATAAGTCCCAATATCAAATTTTTGTTTTATCTCTGGAAATAAGGAGAAAAATTTACAATTATGGCCAAAAATCGCCATTTTAATGATATTACTTGAAAAAAGGTACAAATTCCCCAAAATTGTGGACCAAATGGTCCAAAAATATATCCTTTCCATGGATAGTAACCCCTTAAAACAATATTACGCATAAAAACCATTCGATTCTAAAATTTGTTTTGCGTATAATATGATCAAATATGAAATACAGGAAAAATTCGTATACTTTTGAGAGGCAATTTCATGGACTTTTTTTTAAAAATCCATAATTAATTTAAGTCAATGCAAATTTTTCAAGTTTTAAAAAGCGTGATATCAAACATAACGACTATCTAGACAATATAACAAATTAATTTATTTATTTTGCACACAAAATATATTATTAAACATGGTTTCTTTTTATAGTTTACCCAAATTCGAATAATTATGAGAGACACTGTATGTAAATATGCATGTATATGCACCGACTAATCATGTGTTTTCCATTCAAAATGAATTTCGAAAGGCGGCCCTGTATATGTGATAGATGTTAACTTTTGGAATACGTTTCAAAAATGGCTTTTGCCAAATTTGGATTTTTTATAAAAATTTATATTTTCTTAAACCTGAGACAACAAACTTACTAATATAGACGAAGTTTTTTAGTTCATTGATTAGAAGTACCAAAAATTTAATACTATATGTACCTATACCAAATTGTGTTAAATAATCTTCAAAATTTAAACTTGTGTAGAAAGACAAACTCTTCTACTATTTAAAAAATAAATTTTCTACCAAATAAAATGAATTGCCAAAGATATGATTTTTTACAAAAATTTAAATTAAAAAAATACCGTTTCTAGTTCAAAATTTACAAAAATTACAAATATTCTTAACAAAGTATAAAATTCTTAATTTGAAATTGAAATTCGATAAGTTTTAATTTTAATGGTTTTAAAATTTCAAAATTTGGAAAAATTTTCCCAAACATGTATTTCGTCACCTAAAACGCAAACGGCCCTATCTAACATTTTTAAAATTTTACAGGAAAAGCAAAAAACTATTTTAATTGAAAAGTTTGTTTTTATCAACGTGATTTATTTGTAGTAAATAAACAAATTATTTAATAGTGAAACCTATCATTTGTTATCATAGTTGACAGTGGCTTATATAAAAATGGATAAATTGGACTTTTTACCTTCAATATTCAAATGCATTTGTAGATAGGGCCTTTTGTTTTTTGTCAATAAAATCGATAATGTTGGTCGTAGGAGTCCAATTCGTGTGGACATTTGTTTTGATGCAATACATTAGATATACAAATCATCACCTGAAACGCAAACGGCCTAACTAACCTAAAATTCAAAATCGATTTTATTGTTGATTCTGATGTATACAAAAAACAAAAGGCCCTATCTACAAAAACATTTAAATATTATAGAAACAAACTTTCCAATTTATATAGTTTTTTTTCTTCTCTTGTAAAATTTAAAAAATTTTATATAGGTCCGTTTGCGATTTTGGGCCAGATACAAGTATATATTTAACATAAATATGAGCTCAAAAGCCATATATGGTGGAGGCTAAGTGAAATAATGGACCGATTTCAACCATTTTCAACGGGATCCAGTGAAGAATATATGCCAAATTTGATCAAATTATATTAAAAATTGCGACTTACTTTTAACATAAAAACTTACGTTCATGAAATCCGAAATTTTGATTAAATTACAGGTATAAGGTTTATTATTAGTCTGTTTTTGAATTCAGAGTGGGGTTTTGCCTGATTTTTGCTTGATTTTTGATTTAAAAAGTTTTATATATGGCCGATAGCGTTTAATGCGACCATATGTATTTAGGACTTAGAGATGGAAATTTTATTGTTTTTTTATTTTGAAATAAAAATCTTATCATTCCCAATATTAACTCATTGGGAAGAAACGATATATCATTTTTAGTGAAAGAAAATTTACCAAAAAAAGAATAATAAAAATTACCTTTGTTACTCATTTACGTACAGAATACAGAATTGTGTAGACTTTTAAATAATAAAAGAGTTTATTCGCTTTTTTAAGTTCGACGACAAATCAATGAAAGAAATTTTACCAAAAGAAAAATTAAGTCAAAAATTTGTTAATAAAGCGTAAATAAAGTGTCGGTCAAAAATGGACTCAGCTTTTAATAACTCACTTATTTTCGTACAGAATATAGAACTATATATACTTGTTAAATAATAGAAGAGTTTGTCTTTTTATTTGCATTTTTAAGTCCAACAACAAATAAAAATCCGTTTTGAATAACTGTTATTATAGTTATATACACATCTAGATCTACAAACTGCAATAGGCCACATTTTTTAAAACCCAACAAAAAATGGACTTCAAAAAAAGTTGGATTCTCTCGATGGAGGTACTAAAAAAACCTGCATAAGCGAATATCGGAATAACGAAAACCAAAAAACGTTACTTTATTACCTATGTATGTATATAAAACCAATGTATTGCAACGACATCATATAAAATAATGTAAACCGAAACTCTATCTTTTTGTTACTTTATCAACCTACAAATCGATTAAACATGTTTAGCTTTTGATCAAAATTTACCACATACATACATATACATTTTTAACATCTGCATCATGCAACGAGTTACCATACATACATCAACGGATAAGCCAAAATAGGCCTATAAAACTGTTGCAACATAGACTAAATGCAACTGTTGATATATGTATGTACCCAGTGTTTTCATTAACAGGAAGTTAGTTACCACATCACAGTATCTTGACAACTTGCACTAAGCCAATATTAATAAAAAAAATATGCAAAAATTCACTTTTTAATTTACTATTTGATTCAAATAAAAAAGACCAAAATTTTTTAAATTAAAAAAACTTTTATTTAACCATTGGATAGCTCAAATAAGAGATTCTCCAACAATATGAGGAAAAAAGTACACAACCCCTGAAGTAGCAAAGCCTGCTTCCAGATGGTAACAATTCCATCAATTTCAGTAAACAAAATTGCTTTACAGAAACATTCAAAGGTCAATCACAGGGGTGTGGGCATCATCAAAAAGGAGGAATTTAATCCAACTGTAAATGAAAGCAAAAATAAATTACTATATTTTTCAAAAATGTATGTTTTACAAGTAATCTTACCTTCTTGAAGCCAATATCATTGGCGTATTCTCTGAAGCATTGACGGCAAATGTTCAAGCCATATTTGCGGATCAAACCATGACGGTTAGAGCAGGCACGGCTAAAATTTTTTAAGATAAATTATTTGTCAATTAATGTCGTTCCAAGTAAATTTCTTAAAAGATTTTAGAAATTAAATTAAATTGTCTTTCTCATCGCCAATAAATGAAATCATCGCACATGCTTGATTTCAGACTGTGACGGCAATTACAGAAATTTTTTGTTGCCACCCTCAATTAAGGAATTTGCAACATAATTTTACCACAAATTCCGTACTCAACCGGGGGCTTGTATTACTTTTTCTTTTTTTTAATATAAAATAATGATGCATAAATATTATGAGTGAAAAATATTTGAGGCATACAAGACACACATTTGTGTACCAAACATAACCTCACTTTCTTTTTTTCTAACATTTTTTTTAGGATTTTTCAAATTTTTTGGAATCGGCATTCATAACATTTATATATCATTTTACAGGGATTTTAATGGAGAATTGATATTTACCAGCATCTGGAGCCTTGGCCGTATTTACGTGGATGCGAATACCAAAGATTAGCAAAACCCATGTTGGCTACTTAACTTCGTAAAAGCAAAAGAAAGAAAAGATGGCTGCCATCCGTTGAGATATAATATTTACATAGTTGTATAGAAAGAGTACTAAAAATAACATGCTTGTCTATTTTCGTATTAAAATTATTTCGTACCTTATTATGTTAATGTCAAGCAAATATTTGTTATGGCATATTTGTATTCAACTCATTTAATTTATACATAATAACAACAAATTTTATTTTATAATAAACAAATAAATAAAAAAGTAAAATATGTATTAGAGTTTAATTATACCTAATTTTGTATGTTTCTATTCATTGTTATCGCAATACAAAATAATAGGAACTATTTTTATATAATTTTTTTATAAATTTTGTAATTTCTAAAACTTTTTTCTAAAATAATTTTTTTTTTTATATGAAAAATTAATGCAATTAATACAATATACAAATTGCGGTTTGGTTGCTACATACAAGGAAAGTAAAAATGCTTGATATTCAGATTATTGAACTATTAATAGCAAAACAATTTTCTGAAGATCCCAAATATTTACAGGATCCAAATTCCAAATTAGCTTATCATAACTGCTTATTTAACACCATCGGAATTGGTCCACAAATATCAAAGGTACGAATTAACTTTCGAATTAAACTTAATTATTGTTATATTATTAAACATATTTCAGATGCTACGTAGTGCAAAAGAAAGGTTTCGGAGAACTTTAATTTAATTTATCTAGTGTGTTTGAGATTTATCTAAAAATATGGTAATCAAATATTATCATCAGAATCCCACTTTTTAATCACTCGAATTATATTTTTTTATAATAACGTTTCAAAACACAACTTAAAAATGATTTCAAGCTGTCGTCCATGGCAGTACACCTTGCTGCCGTCGAAATTTTTAGCGTCTGCCGCCGCCGACGTTAGTGTTTGTCGTCGCAGGGTTGTGGGGAAAAGCGCAAAATAAATTGATTTAATTTTCGTTTAAAACATTTTTTTTATTAAGAAATAAAAACTTAAAATATGGAAGATATACAAGAACAGATAAAACTGATAGAAACAAAAATCTCAAAATTAAATAATTTTATAGCACTAAGTTTGAGAAGAGATAAAGTATCCAAAGAGCTGGAAAAACTTGTCTCAGACGCAATTATTGTTCGGGATCTAATGACAAAATCTCATGAGCTATTGCAAAAAGAATTTAATACTTTAGAGAATGATTATAACGAGGTAATGTCTGAAATGCGAAAGAAGCAAATGTTGGTCATGAACTATGTAATTAAAGAAAAGAGGAGAAAAATCAAAGAATCTGAAGAGGAGGAAAAGAAAGTTCAACTGATACTTAGTAGCGTCAAATCTAGTGGGAGCGCCATGAAAGTTAATAGTACAGCTCCGAAATCCGCTGTTAAAAAAACGGATCTTTTAGCCAAATTAAACCCAAGTCAAGTACTTTCTGCAACACCTAAAATAAAAATCAATGAATATAAACAGTCACCAATGATTAAAAAGAAAGTCAATCCTATATTCCAATTCGAAGAATTTGATGTCACAATCACGCAGCAACAATTTGATAAAATTCCAAAGTAATTATTTACATGTACAAGCGACAGTAATGCAACGAACCAATTAGTTTATAATGTAAATTTTCTCCTAGGTATATGTGTGGCCGTGAAACATTGGATCAGTTAAATTCATTTTTGGAAACAGTTATTATACCCTGTTTTAACGAGAAATATCAATTAATGCACAAGGAACGAAGTTGCTTGAGAAATTTAAATGATATAGAATTGTGGAAATTATACAATGAGCAGTCTTCCTATTTACCTGGTAAGTTACTATATACATATTTAAAAAAAATTGGTATTTATTAAATACCAATTTTTTATATTCCTTTTATACAAAATTCTTAGGACGTAGCTTTATAACACCTGGAGATGTAACTAGAAAACTAAATAAAATGTTGGATAAAAAGAACCAAAATCGTCTAATAATGCTTAGGCATATCGGAATTCTACATGAAGTACGTGTTAAACAAACAGTGTGCTACGTTTGGTCATATAATGATCACAATTAAATATAATATTTTAGATTTAAAAAAAATTTGTCATTAAAGTCGAGATACTCGAAATTGCATGTATTTAAATAAAATGTTTATATTAAAATAAGGATTAATTAATAAATTTTTTTCTTTGGAGTTATATATCGTCACATCACTTTTCATTGAGTTTATCCCTCATAGTTCATTTCTTACATTTTGATTTATACCTACTTGTTCCGAAAAACTCTTGGAAGTGTGAGTGAAAACATTTCATTTTTCCTCCTAATTTAATCTTAGCATTTTCTTAATGAATAATTCAAAATGTTTACGTCTAGATTTTTTTAATTTTTTTTTTTTTTTTTTTTTTTTTTTTTTTTGTTCATGAATTGTGTATAGGATCTGTTGTAATTTTAATTTTTCAATAACGAACATTAATAATTTTCAAATGTAAAAGATACTGTTTTGTATTAAACGAACATTTTATTCCAGTTTGATAAAATTGTAACTATTGTTACAGAAAATAGGAAATTTTTCAATAAATAAGAAATATTTTTAATCCATAATGTCGGATATTATCGACTCTAAAACATTTTTGGAAAACTCTACATTACCCATCATTAAAATATCATTTAAATTATTGTTATTCCTAACATAGGAAAAATTTGTAGGATCATACTCTAGGGGAGTCGTTACATTTTCATGGCTGACTGTCATATAATCCTGAGAATTACTTGCAATTTCCAGTTTTTGCGCATCATGGTCCTGAGCGGCTGCCGCTTCTAACTGTAACTTATGCATTTGCATCATTAGACGAGCATTGGCATCTAGGTGAGAGTGTCGTGCTCGTATATGCTTGTCACGATCACCACGTTGTCTAAAGTTTTTGGTGCAAAAATGACAACCAAATGGTTTTTCTCCCGTATGAATACGTTGATGATTTTTTAAGGCGTCAGCACGATAAAAACGTTTACCACAAGCTTCACACTCATAACGTCTTTCGCCACGGTGTATAAGACGATGTTGATAAAAAACCGAGCCCGTAAGGAAACGCTTACCACATACAAGACAATGATAAGGTCTTTCACCGGTATGACACTTACGTATGTGATCATTTAAGTCGGGACGTATAGTAAATTTTCGAGTACATCCCGGTTCTTTACATGCAAATGGTTTTACACCTACAAAAGTGATAAAATTTATTTTTGTATTTTTTTTTACTTATTAGTACAATGTACCTTGATGAAATCTCAAATGTTGCCATAAATGGCTGGATTGGGTATAAGATTTACCACATATATCACACAAATATTGTCGGGTCTTACTAGATCCACTAGTACCATCCTTATCACGTTTGTATTTCCTATAATGTTTCTCTTCATAGTGGTTTACACATTCTTGGGCATTTTCAAAAATACTTTCACAATATTCACAGGGCAATTGCAATGTACCAGTAGTTTTGTTCAAACGGGGAAAGAAATGATAAGATGTATAACTAGAAAACAAATTAAAAATCGGTTATTATAGAAAGTATTTTAAAATGTTTACAATCATTGCCAAAATACTTAAGAATTTTTAAAATTACTAATTTAATATTTGTATTTTTTCATCCAATAATATCTAAAATCTTACCGATGTTCATGTAGCAAATCCATGGACTGAAATTTATTCTCACACACATTACAGACAAAATAACGTTGAGTAGTGGCACGATGAACCTTTAAGTTTTCACGCATGAAAACACATTCTGCTTGCCAGTGAGTACAGATTTCTTTCGATGTTTTAACATGGATATCGCATGCAAAACATTCAAATCTTCTAAATGGTAAATGACATGCAGAGTGCACAAATAAATAGGATACTTCGGAGAATACTAGATCACAAAATTCGCATTGTAAAATACAACTTAAAATAACAATTTTAAGATAAAGGGGTGTTTTGTCCTCTTGATAGTTAGAAATGGAAGAATTATAAAAAGATATTTCTTGAACCTAAAACAAAAAGAAATTATTTTAAAACATATAAACCAATATCTGCAGTTCTAAAGGTCAGACTTTATAATTAATTTAATAATAATATATATAACAATATGAAATATTCTAATCGATTTCAATTCGGTAGTTATGATTACGATTGATTTTATTTTAACTTCTTACCCCCGTTAACACCAACTCCGGTTATCGTTTAACCAGTAGATATTCTACCGGTTAAAATTAATTTTGTATGAAAACTGTCAATTTAACCTTACGATAAAATATAACCAGATATTGAGATAATGGGGGTTAAAGTTACAAACAATGAGCAGTTTTTACTAAGGGACCGTTTTTATAGTCTATTTGGCACTTGAAACAGTAAGAAATACCAATAATTGTAAACAAATTTAAATCTAACTCTATAAAACGAAATTATCTTAATTCCGAAAAAATATTGTTTTACTTATTTGACAGGAGCTGCCTACATTCTTTTCTGAATTAAAACGGAATTCGTTGTCGAAAATAATTTCTTGCATAAATACCTCAAATCTTAAATTATTCAAGGCATCATCAATATATGCATCGTAAGGTATTTCAGAACAATTATCCATTTCCTTTTCATCAGCTATGGAATCGGGAAAATGTGAATACAAATGTTTTAAAGCTTCATTTGATTCAAAGAAAATGCGACCACACAAAGTGCATTTAATGACTACTCGTAAACCGTTTACACCCTGTGCTCCTTGTGTAGAGACATTTTTATTGTTGGTTGCAGTGTTGGTAGTGGGTATTAAATCTAAAGCATGTTTTTCCATATGACGTAATAAACCGGAAGCATGAACAAATTTCCTTTCACACAAGGTACATTCATGAGGGCCATCTTGTTTCTTATTACTGTTTATGGAAACATTTGATGAATAAGATGAATTAGATGGGTTGGCGCCAGAAGCATTAGAAGAAGGGGTAGATGCATTTAAACAGCTATTGACATCATATTTTAATTCGTCCTTAAGAAAGCGTCGTATGCGTATTTGATTTTCTTTTAGTAAACGTATACAAGCAGGTTCTGTTGGCAATATGGGTTCTTCCTTTACAGACTTGAAGGTGTTGGAAACATTTGTTATTTTTGATGTTATTAAATTATGATCTTCATCATAATCACAAATGTGTGATTGGAATTCATCCATGTTAAATATACCATTGCAGTTAGCACATTTAACTACTTTCTTTGTAGCCATCGATGGCAATAGTAATGGCGGGGGATTAGTAACCTCTGGAAATAGGAAAGTAATTAAAATATGATTTAAAATAGTTAAATTATAACCGTACCTATTACTTCTTCATTTGGTTGTGTTTCCAAAAATTTCAAAATTTTTATTACCTCTTCGTTGGCATCAAATGGCACATTTTTAGTAACATCATTCACAAATGTTTCTACATTACCAACAGCAGGGCCTGTTACTAAAGGAATATTTTCCACAATATCAATTATGTTCATTTCTGGTTGTGTTACATCTATGCCCGGGACTTTTAAAGGCATTTGACTTAAATCCAAAACTTCTTCATTTATATCGTAAGAATTGGAAAAACTATTCACATTCAGCTCTGATTCAAACGTATCCAGTGGCGTTGATTTTAATTCCTGCAATGGAATATCATCATAACCATCTAATAATGGCATGCTACTACTACAATTCTGAAAAGTTTCACTCAACAAAAAGTCAGTTGGAGTATTTTTGTCTTTATATTCAGAATTCAGATCTTTTAACTGCGCAAATAGTTGATCTGATAACCAAGCATCAGAAGTATTCAAGTCTTCTCCGTTTAAATTCATATTTTAAAATATTATTTTAAATTGTGTCATTTAATTAAGGAATAGTGACAAAATTTCGTCTATAATGTTTTTATTTTAACGGCGGCTTTGACATTAAAAACAAGGCATACTTTTAGTAATAGCCAGACTGTAAAAATGTGTACACCGTTGTATTTTAGTACTTGTTAAAACAAAAAATATTAAACAAATTTTAACTTATAAATTTTTGTACTATTTTGTTAGCTTATTATTAACTTAATAATTAACTAACAAAAATATAGTACAAATAAACTTAATAATATTAATTTTATTTTATTGTATTTTCATTTAATATCCTTTTATTTGTAAATACATTTTCTTATTTTTTTTTGTCTGGCAGGGTCAGGTTTTTCTTACGAAATTTTAAAATAATTTAAGTCCAAGATACTGAATACGGTGTTAAAATAAGTGGAATTTAAATTTTTTTATTTTTGTCATTAAATAAAAAGTAAAATTTAAAAAATTTTTCTTAAAAAATTACAAAATTCCACTTTTGATAAGTATAGAAATCTGTCAATTACCTCGGGCCCCGGGGAAAATGTTGATGTTATTTTTTTACACTGGCAACTCTCTTACAAAGCTTCCTCAGTTGCAAAAAAATATTTATTCGTGGAGGTGGTGTTCTTTCGCAAGTTTTTTTTTATTTAATTACGGATTTTAAGTAATCTCTTTACAGAACATTAAATAAACAAAATTTCTTTTATTATTTGGCAACAAGTAACTCATATTGAGAGAAAAAGTATTAAATATTTACGTGCCTTTTGTAAGGTAAGCAACAAACTACGGCAAATAATATTGCAAACAACCTTGTCTGTACATTTCTGCTTGAAAAATTACATTTATTTGTCTAACAATAAAAGTTTATTACCGCGTTGATTGATTATAGAATTATTAAGTATTTGAACTTGAAATTTTAGAATCGAATAGGAGACGCAACATAAAGCAAGAATATACAATAAATCGAAGTCAAAAGACAAGTGTCGTCTGCCTGTGTAACATTTAACAGAATATTATGCAACGAATTGCAGTAATTGGTGGCACCGGCATGACCGGACAATGTGTAGTGGATTATGCATTACAAAAAGGTAAAACTACTGCAATTGTATATTAAAATAAATTTAAACTAAACTAAAAATTTATATATTAATATGCAAATTATAGGTCTTCAAGTACGTTTGTTGTATCGCACAGAAAAAACGGTACCAGAACGTTTTAAGGGCAAAGTAGATATGGTGCAAGGCAATGTTACTAATTATGATGACTGCTTAAAAGTGGTAGAAGGTGTAGATGCTGTATGCGTTATTTTGGGCACACGTAATAAATTAGAGGCAACCACCGAACTTTCAACTGGCACCGCCAATCTCATAAAAGTAATGAAGGCATTAAATGTTACGAAATATTCTATTGTTATGTCTTCATTTCTATTACGTCCCGTATCCGAGGTACCGGCTATGTTTCATCGTCTTAATGAGGAACATCAACGTATGTTGGATCTAACAAAAGCATCGGATTTGGAATATATTGCTATACTTCCACCACATATAGCAGATGAACCTTCCTCTGCCTATACTGTACTACATGATGAGGCTCCTGGACGTCTTATATCTAAGTATGATTTGGCCAAATTTATAGTGGATTCCTTAGAACAGCCGGAACATTATGGTCAAGTGTGTGGTATTGCAAAAAAGGCTGAATAATTGTAAGTTTTACCAATGGAATTTATAATAGGCATTTAATGCATACAAATTTACATAAAAATACAATAGTGCCTTAAAGATGTATAAGTTTAGAACAAAATTGGCACTAAAATGTTTAAGCATTTTTATTGCATTTTTAACCTTTCAATTAGAATGTTAAGTGAAAACTATTTGATATGCTTTGAGTTTTTTAAATTGCGTAATTAAAAAATATACTAAGTATAACGGCAGCTCTTTATTACAAAAAATTATAGTTTTTATATTAAAATCTTAAAAGTCTCAAATAAACATAACTAACATAATCATTTATCAAAGGAATATGAAACAAATTTTGTTTTATAAACCTTTAATAAATTGTTATGAATAATGTCCTTTAAGTATTAAAAAATGTATTACATCGGTATGTTAAATCACTTGTAAAGTTAATAAAATTTACATAGAAAAAAACTAACTTTTATTAATCAAGTATGTGTTTTTATATACTCTTGTTATTAAATGTTAATTTGTGAAAAATTTTGAGTTTTTTTATTTTACGGGTTGACTTATTTATCTGGCAGCTCTAACAATAAACGCCTATAAGTATACTTCAAGTTATTTAAAGGCCTCATGTTTTTCTTAAGAAAGTTGCCACCCTATTTTTTCCATTTTTTTGCATTTTCAAAAAGCATATGGTCACTCAATAGATGGCGCTAATTTTATATTGTTGCAGAGTTGCCAGATCGTGGATATCAGTAATGTAACTTTATTTTCTAAAGTCCGGCAACTCTATAATGGTGTGAAAATAGCGCCATCTATTAATCGGCTATACGGTTTTTTAGAAAGCAAAAAATCAGTAAAAATATCTGGCAACCTCATAGCATAAAATGGTACCACGTTAACACAAATTAAAGCATACTTTGGGGCGCTTCGAAAAAAGGTAATTTGCACTATTAATGACAAACAAAATAGTATTTTTTTTTGTAATGAACAGACTAGTTAAACAAGCAAATAAATACTTGCTCTTTTTAATTTAAAACAAAACTAGACAAAAGATTTTCGTTAAAAATTTTTAGACAAATATAAAAAATAGATAAAAATCTTAATTAGATCTTTTTAATTACCTTTAACCCAAAAATATTTATGCCAAGAGGGAATGCACTTTCTTTCGAACATAGGAATTTTATAGCGTTCTAACTGCCAAAAAATTTTAAAAATCTATTTTGGTTGCATTGTGTGCTTGTACGTACTACGACGTCTGGTGACAAAAAGCACGCGATGCATTAAAAATATTTGTTGAAATTTTTTGATCGCTGGGGATCAACATATAAAAATAGATAGATTTGCCTTTTAATATGTATCTTGAACTTGATCTTGACTATGGCACACTAAAAATTAAATGACAAAATCACACACAAGACAGTGTGTGTTTTTTTATTTAGGTTTTTAGTGTTAGAATTTAAAATATTTTAAAATTTTAATGTGCTGTAAAACTTGGCATCAGAAAATGTGAAAAAAAGCATTTTGGGCACATTTTTTTAATAGTTTAAAAATTCTAATATCAACTATTTAATAAACAAAACCAAAATTCTTTTGTGAATTTTAAATAATTTTGATTAATAGCACTAGACATGAGTGTAAATAAAAATAGGAAGTACATGTTTTGTGTAGTATATTTTGTTCAAAATACCTACATATGTATGTAATTTTATTAATATGTATATAATTAAACAAATATTGAGCAAGTTGGGTACAAGTGAGCATTGTATTAAAACTATTTATTCTTAATTTTGATTTATTTTATTTATAATTATGCGGAAGTTAAGACTAGATATGCATAAGACTACAATTAATCAAATGTTCTATTTGCATCTGTATTAAAAGTTTAAAAACATTTCTACATTACATTTCTATGGAAGATCTATAATTTAATTACATATATCTGATATTTCAACGTTTAATATTTTAAATAATTATTAATTATGAAAATATGCATTAATTTTTCAAAAAATACTTAATTAACTTTAACTTATATTAAATTTAAATATACGTATCTTTGTATGTATCTGCTTAAAGCCATACATGTTTGGTAATCTAAGTTTATACTTGTTTAGAAATTTATAAACTTCAAAACCAAAAATGTAATAAAAATAACTTAAAATGAGAAACACATTAAAAAATTTTATAAAATTAACCATTAACAGTAAAAATAAAAATAAAAATTAAAAAATAAAACTGATTGGAATTAAATTTGCAGTGATTTTTTATAGAATATGTGTATTGTTGCCCTTTAAGACAGATATAGAATACTATGTATATATTTATAATATTTAAATCTTCTTTGAATGTATTTAACATATTCGTAGCCATTCCTAAATTTAGCAGAAATATTGTTCTACTTTCTGTAATTGATTTTTCGATTAACATTTATAGCTTGCATTTCTTATATGTTTTACTGCCCGGTATAAATTTAATTTTTATTCTATGCAATTCTTACAAAATTTTAATTGAGCTAAATTAACATTCATTTAGAATTCATCTTTTAATTAAAACAATATGTTTCCAGAATTTTGAAATAAACTTAGTTTACAAAAATAAGTTTACTTCTGGAATATTTTTTAATTAAACAATAAACCCAATTTTACAATATTTTTATTGGTGTACTGAAAGAAAATCAATTACATCGAACTATTTTCTGTGGCGCTTAATTTGAAATTTGTGATAACGTACTGCCGATGTTGCCTATAAAACTTTCTTCATGTATTTCTTTTTGGCATTTTGCAGACTAGGCAATTCACAATGCCTTGGACCATACATAGAGATTGGTTCGCAAAATTCATAGCCTATTCTTTCATAAAAACCATCTTGGTCAATTGTTGACAAATACAAAACATTTAAATCTAGAACAACACGACAATAATCTTCGGCAAATTTCATAATTAATTTGCCAAAACCTTGACCCCTACAACTCTTGTCCACTACCACAGATTCAATAAAACATGCTTTCTTCTTTGATGGTATTGGACTAAGCTTGCAATGTGCTATAACTCGGGTGTAGCCTTCAGTGGTCAAAACCAAACTGCACGGTAAACTATCACATGATGCTTCGAGAGAACGCATGCGCGCTGTTTCACTGCGTGGCCATTCAGAATTTATTAGCGCGCATGTATCCTTCATTAGCTCTGGATACTGGTGAATGGGCACCACATTAAAAGGACTACCGGATACATTAAATGGTGGAAGACCCTACAATAAATATTTTGCACAACATATGTAAGTTTACAATGAAAATACGTATTGTTTAACATTAAAACATCTTAAATTATATATCAGTTTATGTTTGCATACATATTTATATAGCAAATAGTAATTAATATACCTCATAATAGGGTTCCGCTTTAATATAGCGCATTTCAAACTAAAGCAACTAGCAATACTGAAGATGATTTTTAATGTAATAAAGCTTATAATGGTCTAAAAAATTAAAAAGAGAGAAACATTTTAAATAGATTCCTTTCAAAGGAGCAACAAATTGATACAGAAAAAGACATGCAAACAAGTACGTGTATGCTGATGTATCCAATTTGTAATAGATAATATGTATGAATAATGCGTATGCCAGTTTAAACAGTGATGCGCGTTCATATTGTTCAAAATATATTGTCCTGACGTGAATATTTACTTACTGACCTGGATCAGAGGATAAAAAGATATTTTTTAAAGGTTTTTATAATTTTGCAATATTTCTAACAAAGAAAATTTGGTCTTGGAAAGGGGATTTGTATGTCATATCAACCGTTTATGTGCAATTGCAAAAGTAATAAAAAAAAATATTTTTTTTAATTTTTACATAGAATTATTTGATGTAAATAAATACATAACGAGGGACTATATTCAATAGTCTCTATCTGTCATTTTCATGAAAATAAGATTTTGATGGCAAAATATCCAGCAAACTATCCCGCATCAGTGACATAAATTTCAAAAGAAAAAAATATTTTTTGGTAATTTTATAGCCATTTTTAAATTTAAATTCTGAATGCAAAACTCTCTATCTTATCCAAAAATTGCCTCAAACGCTATTATTTGGATAATTTTCTGTTGCAAAATCAGTGTTTTTACTAATTTGGACATGCTGAACACAAATCCGCAATTTTGAAATCGGTTTAATAGTTTTCGAGATATCGCTCATTATGATACTAATTTGATTAATTTTATTGCCGTGTTTAACCATATAACATTGATTTTGGACCAAAACCTTATAATCTGTTGCTTTTTCAACAATTTGGTTTATATTACTTCATTAAATTGCATAAAATATAATATTAATTGATATTCGTGTGGAGTTGTCAGATCTCCCATCGGACGCGTCCCAGGTGGCGGATAGGGGGAGCTAAGCATGGTCTTTTTCGACACATTGGACATAATGGTCGAAAACGACGACGCTAGCTCGAGATAAGGCAGACCTGACTAGATACATTTTTGACAAATGGTCTAACAAGCCTGTCATATCTAGATGAGTGCATGAATCAGGACAATCTTTTATCACATCAGTGGATACATTTTTGACAAATGGCCTACTGATATGTAAAGAGATGGTAGAGTGCTGATATGATTTATGGTACACCTGATAACAGGCGGTCATATATGATAACAGGACTTCTCCTGTTCCCCATGCACAAATCCGCGGACCAAAACTGTCAACCCCACCCCCATCCCCATATTTCCCAATCCACCTAGTTTATCCCTCTTCAATCCAATCCCAATAACCCATTCCCTCATCCCCCACTTGTAAGGTTAAGGTGGTTGGAAGCAGTGCCGAGAACCTGAATGGCTAGTTAGTGGTTAAAGAGGACTAGTCGTTAACAGCTCCCCTCCGATGCCAGGGCACGGATCGGTTGTAATGCTTAGCCTAGCCCACGTACGCCGTCCCTGCGTGGGTCGTCCACCCATTACGCGCCTACTCGTGGGAATCACATGGAGAAAAAAACAAATAAACAAACAAACAACAAACAACCCGTGGAAAGCCAGTTGGGGAAACCTAAACTGGTGGACTGCAAACAGCCTGCTATCCAACCTTCTGGTGATAGCACGGCTGAACGCAGCGAGGAAATCTTGTCCGTAGTGGCAAGCACCTCATCAGCTGCACAAGCCTTAGCTGGTACGCCAGCAAATACCCCTGCCTCGGGCACTGCGGACCAAGCAGTGACCCCCGCGACTTCTGGACAGGTTGGATCGTCGAACTCGATGTCGGGTCCAACTAATGCCCCCTCAACCGCCCTCACGGCTAACGAAAACCCCCCTAGTCGCAAAGATCCATCTAGGAAGGCTTTTGTTCAAAGGCGTGCCGCCATGCGTTTAGTCGAGCGACTTGGAGTTAAGTCGGTCGATACGCTTACCCCGGACGAAAAATCGTCCCTAGATTGGGCTAAAGCCCTACTGGCTCAGCCGGAGTGTTCTGACCCTCCTACAACCTCAGATGCAGCGGACCAAGCTACATCTGCAGGGCCTAAACGGCAGCGATCGGAGGAAGAACATGCTCTCCAGGCAGTCCCACAGCCGAAGACTAAACGTCAGAAGCAGTTCGAGACTCGTATAGTCAATAGACCCTACAGCGAAGTTGCCAAAAACCCGCTGGTTAGGGCCATTGTTGACAAGAGTGTCAACGACGGAGCTATCTCCCAGGATAAATGGTTGATAATCCGTCAAAAAATGCTGGAGGTGTATTGGAAAATTCTCAAAGAGAATCCCGGTCCATCTCCGCAGAATGATGATGCTGGCTGGTACCAAGGTCACATCAAACTGCTGGCGTGCACGAACGAGCGCTCAGCAAACTTGCTTAAGTTGGCGGTTACGTCTATAGGGGAAGTGTGGCCCGGCGCGAAACTTGACGTGATCCCGGTTAGTGAGATACCTCGCAGACCGAGATCAATCACGGTTATTCCGGCGGAACCACACGAACCAGAGGCGATTCTGGCGTACCTTCAGAGTGGAAACCCTGACCTACCTACCCACAATTGGAAGGTAGTCAAGGTCTCCGAACCTGAAGGTGCTAACAGAAAGGCGGTCGTGGTCCTTAATAAGGAATCGTTGCCGTTACTCCGAGAGAAGCAAGGCAAAGTATACTACGGATTTGATAGTATCAAGCTGCGCGTCTACCGGGGTGACGACAAACTAGACCCCAAACCGGTAAGCACGGACGGAGGAAAGGTAGACGATACCACTAACTCTGACGACCAAATGGACGCCCAATCAAGTACAGACTTGATTGGGAATCTATTTGATAGCCAGGGCGAAGTGATTGACGAAGACGAGCTTCTGAAAACAGACCCAGAAGACGCCGACGTCACAATCGTCTACGACCCTGACCAAGATGAAGGTGATCCAAGTGAACCTTCACCACTCTAAAGCAGCTTCAGCTGCATTACACCTCCACCTTGGATATCAAGGGGAGGATATAGCGTTGATCCAAGAGCCGTGGACCCATAACGGCAACATACTTGGAATCAACGTAAAAGGCTATAGAATACTATACGCAAAAGGCACAGGTAACATTAGATCTTGCATACTTGCTAAAAGCACCCTAAATATCTTCATTCTATCTGATTACAGTGATGAAGATACAGTAACCGCAGCATGGGAGACAGAGGAATCCACAATGTGGATCCTCTCCTGCTATATGGCGCACGACCAGACAGACCCCCCGCCAAGTAACACGGTCGTCAGGGCAGTAAGTGCAGCAAACGGAAAACGCATCCCTGTTATTATAGGCGCAGATGCAAACGCACACCATACACTATGGGGTAGCACCAACATCAACACACGAGGTGAGTTCGTATTAGACTTCATTTTAAATCATAATCTTGAAGTAGTAAATAGAGGTTCAGAACCTACATTTGTAGTTGCAAATAGACAAGAGGTACTGGACATAACGCTTGTAAATACAAGTCATTCGCACATAATCCGAAACTGGAAAGTATCGGAAGATTGTTCCTTTTCAGATCATAGATATCTCGTATTCTCAATAGAAAATACACAGGAAAGGAAAACCCCCTTTCTAAACAGAAGAAAGACAAGATGGGAAGAACAAAATCGAATCCTGACAAGTCTTCTTCAAAATACGCCGGAAATAAACAATACAGCAGATATTGATAGAGCTGTAGACAACCTTACACGCTCTCTTAATCAAGCAACAAGAAGAACATGCAAACCTTCGATACCAAAGGGTAAAAGTAAACCTCCTTGGTGGTCCTCGGAAATAGCGAAGACTAGGAATAGATGTCGCAAACTTTTCAATGAGGCCAAAAGATCAGGTGAATGGTCCACATATAAAGCCTCATTGAATAAATTTAAGAATCAGGTTAGGAATGCTAAACGCTGCTCATGGAGAAGCTTCTGTGGTAGCATCGAAAGCTCTTCAGAGACAAGTCGTTTATGCAAAATCCTGTCTAAATCACAAACCGTTCAAGGCTACATCCAAAAGCAAGACGGTGAGTGGACAACGAGTGGACAAGAATCCCTACAGGAATTAATGGACACTCATTTCCCAGGTAACTTACCATTAGATATTACAATGGAAAGACCACAAACGTATTGTCAAACCCCGATCGGAATAACTATAGACGAGGGAATGATAAAATGGGCAATAAACAGCTTTAACCCATATAAGTCACCGGGCCCGGACGGCATAATTCCAGCTGACCTGCAATATAATGCAGAATTAGTTATACCATGGCTACTTGAAATATTTCAAGCCTGTCTTACATGGTCATACGTACCAGAACAATGGACCAAATGCAGTGTGACGTTTATCCCCAAAGGAGGAAAAACAACGCACATTAAGGCAAAAGATTATAGGCCCATAAGTCTATCATCGTTTCTGCTTAAGACCCTAGAGAGGATCATTGACGTCCACATAAGATCGTCAATAGATCCTATGCTCCTATCTCCCTCACAACATGCCTACACCAAAGGCAAATCAGTTGAGACGGCCCTACACTCACTAGTGGGACATATAGAAAAGTCCTTGGAATTTGGTGAATACACGTTAGTGGCCTTTCTGGACATAGAAGGAGCCTTTAACAACGTCAAACCCGACATCATCATATCAGCTCTAGAAGAGCTCGGTATTGAGACATCAGTGATTAAATTCATAAAAGACCTTCTTCAACACAGGATTATCCGTTCTAACATGGGAATGGCATGTATTCAAAGAATGGCAATCAGGGGCACACCTCAAGGTGGAGTCCTATCACCACTTTTATGGAATGTGGCCATAAACAGCCTACTAATGAAACTGGACAACCAAAGATACAAGACTGTCGCTTACGCAGATGACGTTGCGGTAGCAGTATCAGGTTTCCATCTGAATACGATATCTCAAAGACTCGAATCAGCACTCAATCTACTAAGTAAATGGAGCGTTGATAGTGGTTTGAGTGTAAACCCTAGTAAAACCGAACTTGTACTCTACACCAGGAAATACAAGATCGAAAATTTTACCCTACCTCGACTAAACGGAGTCGTACTCTCACTTTCGAACAGTGCGAAATACCTAGGGGTGATACTTGATAGTAAACTATCATGGAAGGAAAATATCACAGCCAGAGTAAACAAAGCCTTAATGGCAATGTACATTTGCAAGAAGGCCATAGGAAAAAGATGGGGACTAAATCCCAAACTGGTAAATTGGATCCATGAAGCGGTTATTAAACCTATTCTCTTTTACGGGGCTGTTGTCTGGTGGAAAGCACTGGACAACAACTCCAATTGTATACTTCTTGATAAGGTACTAAGAAGGATAGCAATCCTTATAACAGGAGCACTGAGAACAACTTCAACCAAATCTCTATTCGCAATGCTTAATTGGATCCCAACGGATCTGATAGCCAGAAAACTGGCACTCATCACTGCCCTCAGACTTGATGCCATAAATGCTTGGACACACAGGCCATACGGCCATGCGGCTATTATGAGGGAAACATCTTTCCTCCCGGGCAATATTGATTACTGCATACCCAAACCTTTCCTCCGTAGGGACTTCGGATACACAATATCCGAAAACTCTTCACCGGAGGATAACAGTTCCCCAAGAACCCTCCTGGTATATACGGATGGTTCTAAAAAAGGGGAACGAGTTGGAGGTGGCATTTTTATCCCTGAATTTGGAACTAAAATAAGCTTTAGGATACAGAATAATTGTAGTCCACTACAGGCTGAACTATCAGCCATAAAAAGAGCAGCAAATTGGCTTTGGTACTACAGAATATCAAACAGAGATATTCAAATTTGTACCGACAGCCAAGCTGCTATCAAATCCCTGATTGGTGTATATACTACATCTAAACTAGTCCAGGAATGCCGGGCATCCTTAAACAGGATGGCGAGACATTCAATAATCGTGCTCAAATGGGTACGGGGACACGGGGATTTGACTGGCAACTATATCGCTGATGAATTAGCGAAACTAGGAGCCTCAATGTCCGACAGAGACATAGACATCTTTTGCGGAATACCGCTAAAAGCTTGCAAGACCATAATAGATGGAAAGTTCTATGAAATTTCTCAGACAAGATGGCGTAATGAACCAACTTGTATCAATACAAGGAAGATATGGCCAAATTTGGACAGTAAACGCACGTCATATCTTCTGCAACTAAACCGCCCTCATATCAGCAACCTTGTTGCTGTCATTACGGGGCATATCTCATTGGGAAACCATGCAAGAAGACTTGGAATTCCCCACAACGACTTCTGTAGAAGCTGTCAAGACGAAGAGGAGGAAGAATCCATCGAACATCTTCTCTGTCAATGCCCGGCGCTAGCGGACACTCGATCCGTATATCTAGGAAAACGACTATTTGATGACTTGTCAGAACTATCCAATCTAGGACTGGATAACATAAATGCCTTCATCAGGCACAGTAACTGGTTTTAGGACCACCAAGCCATAATTAAGGCACTCACTAGTCCGCAAGGACAGACCTCTCAATCTTCTCTTCCACTTCAATTTCTCTTCTATGACTTAATCCTAAACTATCTTCTACTATCCTCTACCCTCTTTCTTTTATATTTTATTATCTTTACAGGTATCACAAAGGGACCAACAGGACCCAAGTGTGCGTCTTTGCAGCCTGAATACCTAACCTAACCTAATTGATATTAAATCAAATAAAAAATTTATATTTCTATGAAAAACTCTCTATCTGAAGGATGTAAACAAAAACTTTCGTAGAAAAAAAGCTCTGTCTGATATAAAGTTGTGAATAATTCTGCAAATAATACAAAAATTTGAAATTCTTTTTATATAACGATTTAGAATATGGTCTTAAACATATATTGTAGAAGAAAAAATTCAAAAATTTTCACGAACTACCTAAATAAACAGTTTTTTTGCTCTCCTGAAAACTTGTGTTATTTTAGATAGAGACTATTGAAAATAGTCACTCGATAAGTAAAATTTTTATATATCATACAATTTTACTAAAATTTGGTTGGTTGGTTTCATAAATAATCAAATAAAATGTAGTAGGCAAAGTAAATTAATAAAGTAGCATCACTTGAACAGCTGACTATTTTTTTTAAACTAGATAAATGAAGCAAATTGTCAAAGTTTGTTTTGAAAATTGTTAACATTGTTTACGTCGCCATTTTTAAATTGTGTTTTGCTACTTGTTAAAATTTGTGAAAAGTTGAAAAAGTGAATTAAAAGTGGTTTTAAAGTAGTTTAAAAGTGTAATAAATTGTATAATATATAATAATATAATTAAATCGTTAATATCTTTAACTTAAAAGTAATATTTTTTATTTATGTTTTGTTCACATTGTTTTTCAAGGAAATTTTATTTTGACACAATCTTAAATTTTCCAAAAACAAAATACATGTGGTTGTTGTAGATGTTGTTGTACAACAAGAGATGTCGCTACTTTATTAATATACTTTGGTAGTAGGTATATGTATATTGAATTTCGAAAAACAATAAAAATGCGTTTGCCAAAATTTCATTCATTTCTTTTTTTATACATATTATATAAATCTATATACAGATTTTAAATTTTTTCGAAAATTTGTAAAATGTTCAATATTGTTGAACTAAGTACATATGTATAAGAAAAATTGAAGATATTTATGTACGTTATTTAAACCGCCTCTCGAAGGTTTAACTTTGCGTGAAACATAAACAAATGGAAACCCCTCAAAAATAATTTTTGACCACAGCACAAAAATGTTGGTCGGAACATCAGTACCTTATTTTTTTTTTATAACTATGACTGTTATAATGAATCCTTGTTTAAACTGAATTAGGTATTTTTTACGAACTTCGCTTAAGCTATGATGTTATTTAAAAAAGAACTATTCATTTAAAATTCCATTCATTTGGCCGGATATTCATTGAACCCCTATTTTAGGTACAAAATATATCTATACTTTTTTTCAAATTTATTGATACGTACATAAGTTTCTACTTTATTTTTATTTACTAAACCACATACTTTCATACATAGAATGATTAAACGCGAACTCAAACAAAATAAATATTTATTTAATTATGAGTAAGTACTATAAAGTAATCTTTCAAAAAAATAATTGCACAAAACATTAATATATTAGCAAGTATTTTCCAATGAGACTTTTAGTTTGTTGTTACAATATAAAACACGCACATCCATTAAGTCAACTCATGTCAAAATTTCGAGGTCAAATTTTCATAGCGGTGTTAACGTAAAAATCAAGGTTTTTGAATGCCCGATCTAATAAGTTTATTTGTTTATAATATTCTACTATATTTTCGTTTAGCTAAAAAGCGAAAGGTGAAGAAAAAAAAATGGCAAAACAAAAAATGAAAAACTGGAATATAAAATGTACGATGGAAATGAAAATGTAGTAGGAAAATGTATTGCATAAGAACTAAACAAACAACTTTAAAACTTACATATGTATTATAAAATTTTAGTAACAAGTTTTCGACTAAATTATTAGGATTTAATTAACATAAGCAAATACGATATAACAATACATATACTCAATAGAGAGGGAATAGGAATTATTTTAAATGTATGTATTTTTATAAGTATAAAAATTTGTGTGTTACCATGATGTGTTCTCTACGATTCCTTTCTTCCTGAGTAATGCCGCCACGATGCAAAGCACAGAACGAACTGAGACTGAGGAAACCACCAATTGTTGTTCTTAACCACATACACTTCTAACGCGACCTCTAAATTTTGTCTTATGTATTTTTATATTAATATATTTTTAGCAATAATAAGAAACGTGGAAATATACTTATTAATTTGTTGATATTTTCTACTTTTTCTTTCCTACTATTCTGTAATATTTTATTTAAGCATTTAAGTTTTCTTCAAACATTTATTTGATATGGTAGTTTGTTTAAATATTTCATTTTAAAAATGTATTTATAAATAATGTACTATTTTGCGAAAATTAAAATTGTGAACAAATAATATAACCGTACATTTCCTTTACGCAAAAACACACAAGTAACACAACAATAATAACAACACAACTGTCAAGATTTGTCATTTTTGGATAAACAGCTTAAAAAAGAAAAACAATAATTATGCAAAGCAAAACAAAATCAAATAATACCCAACAATCACCAATGAATGATTTGATAGCAAAAACCAATTAACCTTACCAGGTCGATTATTTTTTTTCAATATTTGTTTTTTTATTTTATTATTGAAAATGTATATTACTATATCGTTCATTCACATCAAGACTGTCATAAATAAATATTCGAGATTTTTTGTACTAACATCCTACCTTTGTAAAACAATCAAGTTCCACACGAACATTTCGTTTTCCCAATAAACCAAAGATAACGATATCATAATTTTTTGGGAAAACGATATCTATGGAATGGTACCATTCAACGTATGGACTATAAAATACGCATATCTATTTAAAAAAAACATCAGTTGTTTTATTGAGATTTTGTTGTAAACGTGGAAACAAAAAATTATATTTCACGAATATCTGATCCGATATTTTTTAAGAAATAGTAAAATGTCATAGTTCATTCTCGTAGTGAATGAGCGATATCTCCATTGGAATAGTGAAGATGGTTTTCTTATCCCACGATGAAAACTTAAGTTCCACACCTCTCGAAATTTATTCGAGATTATTTTAGCATCATCGCAGAACAAAGGTTATTTTTTTAAACATTTCTTAATTTGCTTACACATCCACTTACATACCTTACTTAATACCGCAATTTGATAATATGGCACCACTATTTCTTACAATCAGCTGTTCTCTTTCACACTGTTATCCGCAAAAAAATCTGAAGATTAGCCAAATTATATTTGCTTTAATTTATTTTTTATTTTGTTTATTGCCAATCACATCTATATTTTAAATATAAGAAAAAGTGTAAGGTACAAGAATTAATTATAAATAACACAATAAAAGTGAAATTGAAAAAGTAAACAAATCTCACCTGTTTAAATTTAGTATACAAACGTCTAATGCGTTAGGCGGACGAAGCGTCGTTTATTTTTGAAGACAATTGAACACTAAATTAAAATTATTGCACAACATTAAAAAAACAATAAAATTTAGTAAGATAAATCAAAATAAAATACCACAACTAAAAATAATAGCGTGCATAAAAATAATGTAAAATTTGCTTTTACATCAACATTGACCTCTAATTATAGCATTTTAAACAAATTGAGGAAGAGAAATGCGAGGGATGATGACGTTTCTAAACGATTTTATTATTTTGTTTATCAACAAACCGTCAAATAGATAAAAATAAAATAACACTTGTTGAATTGTTGCAATTTCTTGTTTTTTTATATATATTTTAGAAACGTGCAGGCATTTTTTGGTATTTGTGAAAATTAAAAAAAAAAAATGTTGCCAAACCGCCAGCAACCTATAGCTCAAGAAAACCCATTATGGGTGTCTTGGCATGATACGCAGATGATGGCTTCTTTAAATCCACAAAATGTTATGGATTACTTTTGCCGGAAATCAAATCCATTCTATGATCGAATGTGCAATAATGAAACTATTCGTATGCAACGTTTGGGACTTGAAAATTTACAGTAAGTAAATCGATTGATATTATATTAGAATATGTATTAATTTGTATTTATATATTTAACAATAATTTTTAGTAATATGGTTGGCTTAGAATATATATTGCTGCATGTACACGAACCAATATTATATGTCATACGTAAGCAACATCGACATAACCCCCAAGAAGCTACTCCCATAGCAGATTATTATATAATAGGCGGTACAATTTATAAGGCTCCTGATTTGGGAAATGTTATTAGTTCAAGAATTGTAAGATTACATATTACTTAAAAATTATAATACTAAAATACTAATAAATATGTATTTTTGCCATTCTGATTTAGCTATCAACTGTTACAAATTTACAATCTGCTTTTGAAGAGGCCAGCAGTTATTCTCGATACCATCCTAATAAAGGTTATACATGGGACTTTAGCTCTAATAAACAGTGTAAGTAAAACTCGTTTTAATTCGTCACAATAAATCAAATTAAAAAACACAAAATTTCAGTGACGGATAAATCAAGAGCAGCTGCAAAAAAAGATGCTGCAACCGCTAAGGACGATAGTGGTACAGTATTTCAAATGCAAAGGGTTGATATGTTACTTGCAGAACTGTTGCGTAAATTTCCACCACCTATTCCGCCAATAATTCATCAACAACAAATTCAACAGCAAGTTGGTCAACCACTACAAAATCCACAAGAAGCAAATGCGAATAGTTCTCAAGATAATAATACGAACAGTACAGGGAATAATGGCAATCCTTCTGAAACGAGCCCAACAGGTAGTGGCGGTGTATCCCAACAGGGAATAGATATTAAACAAGAAAATGTTGACATGAAACCGCCACCAGAAAAAAAATCCAAGGCTAATTAGCTTTTAAAAATTCTTCAATAAAAGCATTACATATATGTCGTAAGTTTTATTTATATTTAAGCGCATAAATTTATTTAATAAAAGAAAATAATATAAAGAAGCTTAAAAAGATATATTTCCTTTTACCCATTTACTGCTTGCAGTAAAATTTTCATATTTTTTTATATTCTTATTATCAAATGCAAAATTTATTTATTATTTATGAAATTTAGTTATTGGTTGTTACATTTTCTTCAACAACAATTTCATTGTCCATATCTTCTGTAATATTTGTTTTGTTGCTACCATGAGTTGTTAAATTATGATTAGTATAATCTAAAATACTCTTAAACGTTAATTTACATAAATGACATGGTACTGATTTACTCGGAGTGCGATAAACTCCGGCATGTGCAGAAACCTTCTTAATTTTTTGAACAGAACCAGATATCGCGGTATTATTTCCATCCACTGTTAGTAAATCCGATGCATTCTTTTGTTTATCTGAAATAGTTTTTCATTTTTATATAGTGTTATTATTTTTTTGCTAGATCGAAAAAATCGAAATTCAAAACCTTAGGATAGAAAACATGAACATATTTTCTGTATGTTCTTCGTTTTGATGTTATTGCTAACTAAATTTTATATTAATTATATAATTCGCTTACCTTTATTCTCATTCAACGACTCCGATGAACTTTTAGGAAAAGATAATGTATTCGGCTTTAAAGCATGTCGAGGAGTAGCATTTGTAGAAGAAACTGTACTTGAAGCGCTACTTTGTGAATTATGATGTGCAAAAACATTTGGTAATTGAGCCTTTTCAACATGATTCAAATCAGTATACTGAAGTTTTCTTTTCTCTGATGGCGGAATTTTCAAACAATTTTGTAAAAGATGAATATGTAATGCTCTAGTTAGAGCAAATTTTTTATCACAATATTTACACTGATTTGAATTTGCAACTGTACTTGATCCGCTCGAATGGAGGAGGACAGGTGTCGGTTTTTTAATAAATGCTGGCGTTGCATTATCGCTTTCATGGGAGCGCTTATGAGCATCAAGTAATGATTTTATACGAAATTTCTCTTTACAAATATTACACGTGTAAGTAATGTCTGGTTTGTTGTGTGTTAAACCACCAATTGAATTCATTTTAGCTCTTTCTAAATTTTTGGCTGACGAATATAAAGATTGTCTTTGCGGAATAGTAGAAGGTTTAACAGAATTTTCTTCTAATGGAACCAAATGTTTAGATTTAGAGATTGTGGGAACAGCAGTTGTTTTTGATAGCATGCTACGGCGAGCATTTATTTCTGGTTTTTTTATTTTAGAGTTCTCAATAGTTGACACTTTTTGTGGGATTACACTTCTCCTCTGAAGTGAAGTCATTATACCGCCCATTGAACTTTTACGTGCAATTTTGCGAGCTGGACTGTTTAAGGTAGTTTTTACAACTACAGACATACGTTGTGTAAAACTGAATGGCCTTTTATCCCCTGCAGCAGAGGGTATTAATGAACTACGAGTTTTCATTGAAGCCATAATAGAGCGCCTCTTTTCAGCCGGTGTTGATTTATTCTGATCTGTTATTAACTGGTGCGTTTCTTTTGCACCAACTTTTTCGGTTTTCGTTGGAGAATTAGTAATTTTTAAGATTTTATCCATTAGCATTGGAATTTCAATTTCAACATCCATTGGCATAGTGGATTTTCGACTTGTAGGCAACAAAGATTGTCGTTTATTGACAGAGTTAAAAATTCTTGAAGGTTTATTTGCTTGCAAATTCGGTTCGCATACAGATCGTCGTCCATTTCGAGCTAAAACGGCAATTTTAGGTTTAGACGAAGATTTCTTAACGGGGGCTTTCTTTTCATCGTCAGATTCTTTGATTACAGGAGTGTCTTCTGATATTGTGTCTAAATTTTACAAAAACAATATTTATTGTTTTTTTACAAAATAAATAACACATTTTCACCAAATAAATTTGTTAATGTTTAATAAACTTACCCATATGTTCAATATTTCCAGCTTTAGCCTTAGGAGTTGTTTCAACATTTTGTATACCAAACTCTTCCGTATTAACAACTTCTTTTATATCAGCAGCATCTTCTAAAAACATTAAAACAATTTGAATACTTCCGTTTTTAAAGTTAATATAACAACTTACCCATATTTTCAACTTTAACTTTGGGAGTAGTTTCAAGATTCTGTTCATTAAAATGTAGTACATCATTGTTTTCCTTATCTTCTAATAAGGATTTATTGGAAACAAGTTTTTTATGGTCAGCTGAAACCAAAATTTCTTCTACGTGTTTCATAATTTTTACTTCTTCCAAAGATTCTTCTTCGGTTATGGAACCGACTGTAGATACTGAAGTTAACATCTTTCTCTCAATAACTGATGTAGCTGTTATTTCTACAGAAGAACAAGTCGACAAAGTAGAAACCTCATCTGTCTCCGGCAAAGCATTTTCCTTATTTTCTTCATTTATTTCTACTGGTGGAGGAGGAAAATATGCAGGTTTTTCATCTTCCACTCCCAAAAACGCTAAGCCTAAATCTACGCATCTAGTGGCATCTGAGCCACGTGTCACATCGACTGTTTTCAATAGCTGCTCCTTGGAAGGAGTTGAACATAGGGCTTTATATTCTTTTAAAATATTTTTGGGCAATGCTTTCAGTGGAGTGTGTAATTTCACCGGCATTTCCATCTTCTTTACCGTTTTTAAAGGACTTAATGTTTGTGAATCATTACGAGCCTCCAAAGTGCTATTCATATCTCCTGTTTTGCTCTTATTCACTGATTCTTCCATATCGATGGCAGATAGGGATGAGATATCACTCATAGCTTCTAAAGTTTTGTAACATGCAGTAGACATGGTACTTTCGGCATCAAATGATAAGTACATCGAAGTAGCTGTGTCTTCTGTCGATAGGCGACGAGAAATGTTGTCCATTTTGTTTATTTTAAAAGCGCGTCTTTTTTTCTAATTTTTAATGTTTTAATAATATTTAAAACTTTTCACAAATTTTTAACTTTCACAACTTTTTCTTAAAATTCTTATTAATTATTATATATGATTTGTTTTTTTTTCTAATTTGAGGAATAAATTTTCCTGTTGTCCTTTTTTGTATTCTTGTTCTTGAAAAAAAAAATGCGCTTGGATTTTTGTTTTTGAAATATGGAAACGAATTTTTACGTCACATCTCAGTGTTGTATTTACGTACTAATAACGTAAAAAGTGTTGGTTAACGAAAATTTTTACTTTTTACGATATTAATATACATTGTGTATTAACCCATAAATCACATTGAAGAGTTAAAAGTATCATAATAAAAAAGAAAATAGGTCAAGTCCTAAGTGCTAGGTAGTATTTAGGAAGTGCCTAAAATTTTGAGTAACACAAAAAACACAATGTGCAAATGCACGATGTAAAATATATTACAGTAGAATTCCATTATTTCCATTCATTACAGTTAACTAAAATTTAACACGATTATATATCAGCGTTTTGAGTGTTGCCCTGAATTTAATATATATGTATGTACAATGTACATACATACATATATTGTGGATTTCATATCTTATTTACAACAATGAAGTCCACCATGCAATATAGTTTTTAATTAAGATTTAAATTTATTTTTAAGAATGAAAAAAAAAATAATATATATATATATATATATATATATATATATATATATATATATATATATATATATATATATATATATATTATTTACTACATTTATTTATTATGAATTTCATTTCAATAAAGTATAGTCATCTCCGCCCGCAGTGCTATTTTAAAACACTTTCTAACACTATAACATATATGTCATCAAGAAACCAGCTGACAGTTGATTTTTCGTAAGTCATTGCAATTTTTTATTTACCGGCAATTAATTGCAAAATTAGATAAATATATAGAATTTTCTGCAAAATTTCAACTTGCAACACAAATAATAAGGTAAGTAAAATATTATTTGTATTTTCCCTTTTTCATATTTAGCGTTAATACCGATGAAGTATTCTAGAGATACAATGTGTCGTGGCAAACTTGTGAAATCCTTCTTTCTCCCACATAACCTTTAAATCTTAATTGAGGCAGTTATTGTCACCAAGTTTGATAAAATAACTAATCATTTAAAAAGTAAACAATGAATATTCTCATTGTAAAAATCTTGCGCACTTTCGTATCTAGTACATTTAAGAACGTAGATCTAAGGGGGTGACTTTCAACAATACAATTATAAACAATACTGTACGAAAATCAGATCACATACTATTTTTCATTGTTTTATGTTGGCTTTTAAAAAACTGCATGTTTTTGTTTTCGGTTTACTTATTATTAAAAAATTACTTTAAAAATTTATCTCCCTATTTCAGTTTTATTTTTGGCATTAAATTATTTCAAAAAGAACAAATAGGTATCTTTTATAGTACTAATGTAAGTAATTTTTTTGTATTTTTCAAAATTCTACTTTATAAAATAAAACATGAACATTTTCTTGCAGACGCAATCAATATACATATAACTAAGAAATTAAGTCCGAGTAATAAACAATTAAAATGTTAAGCTTAAGTAAAAATTTGTTCAAAGCACCACTAAAAAATGTATATTGCTTAAAAAATTGTCAGTTAAGGCAATTTAATTCAAATATGGCCTACATTAGGACCACAAACAAATGTCAACTGATACAAAAATTAAATAGTTTATTAATATTTAATAGACAAAACTTAAGGTACCAATATTATTTGTTTCACCTTAATTAATTTCGCAATACTGATGTTTTTTCTTTGATTCTAGTCAAACTATCACTACACGAACTATGGCATCTGGAAACGCTGCTCATTTCGTTCTACCCAATACCCAGCCTATAGCTGATTTAGAATGTAAAAACGCCTTTGAAAATCTAACAGAAAAGGAGAAACTTTATGCTCATTACTACAGCAAAGCCTCGTGGGATGGAGGTCTCATTTCTTTAATACAATCTAGTCCTGAGGGTCCCCTGATTTTTTCTTTGTTACATCGTATTTTTGTAGCTGAACCTTTGGAGGATTTGAAGAACAAATGTTTATCGAATGGCATAACTGAAGAAGAATTTACTGTAAGATATACAAAATTTTATTTCAATAAGTCATTTACCAAACATTAATATCTTACAGGCATTTTTAGTCTACGCCTGTGGTATATTTGCCAATGCTGGTAATTACAAGGGCATGGGTGATAGTAAAATTTTACCAAATCTAAGTCAAGAAAAATTTGAAGAGATTGTTAAACTATCAACTGCATTTAGCAAGGATTGTCAAGTTCCTAAAGTATTCAATAAAGTAATATCCCTTATTTATGCTTTAAAGCCCCGTAATGAAATTTTGGGTTTTGCACCAAATGGTATAACTACATATTGGTCCGATAATTGCACTAAGGAAGATGCTGACATTGTTAACGATTGGCTGACATCTAAACGTATTGAGCCCTATATGTGTCGTACTTTCAAAGTTGAGGAGAATGGCGAAGTTATATATGACATAAAACTGGCTTCTGTACGTACTGAAGACGAAGATGGCATTACATTACCTCTAGAAACATATAAGGGTAACAAGTTCCGTGTAACTCGTGGTGACTACACTAAATTATTGGCTCGTGTTGATAAGAATCTGGAAGAAGCTAAAAAGTTTGCCGCCAACGAAAATCAAGTAAATATGATCGAGAGCTATATAAAATCCTTTGAAGAAGGTACTTTAGCTGACCACAAAGATGGTTCAAGACATTGGATTAAAGATAAGGGACCAGTAATTGAAACTTATATTGGCTTTATTGAAACTTATCGTGATCCCGCTGGTGGACGAGCTGAATTTGAAGGTTTTGTTGCCATGGTTAATAAGGAAAGTTCAGCCAAATTTGCGGAATTGGTAGCTAAGGCTGAAAAATTGCTGGAATATTTACCTTGGACCAAAGAATATGAAAAAGATTCTTATTTAAAACCAGACTTTACTTCATTGGACGTCTTAACATTTGCTGGTAGTGGAGTGCCGGCTGGAATTAATATTCCAAACTGTAAGTCAACAAGTTTTTTTCTTTTTATTTATTTTACTTCTTATTTCTTACCTGTTAGATGATGAAATACGTCAAGATGAAGGATTTAAAAACGTTTCACTCGGTAATGTTTTGGCTAATATTAATCGTAAAGATCCCATACCCTTTTTGTCAGATGACGACCAAACTCTAATGAAAGAATACAAAGTAAAAGCATTTGAAGTCCAAGTGGGACTCCATGAACTTCTCGGCCATGGAAGTGGCAAACTATTCCGCATCGATGAAAACGGCAAATTTAATTTTGACAAGGATAACACAAAGAATCTTATTAATGGAGAACCAATTACCACTTGGTATTTGCCGGGAGAAACTTATGACACAAAGTTTGGTGCTATTGGTTCATCATATGAGGAATGTCGCGCAGAAGCTGTTGGCCTTTATCTATCATTACAACGTGATATATTGGAAATTTTCGGCTTCAAAGATCCAGCTGAACAGGATAACATAATCTACATTAATTGGTTATCGTTGATATGGAATGGCATGGGCGTAGCATTGGAAATGTACAATCCACAATCAAAACAATGGATGCAAGCACATTCCAGAGCACGTTTTGTTATAATGAAAGTATTATTAGAAGCTGGAGAAGGTTTTGTTACCATCGAGGAATGTGAAGAAGGTAAAAATTTACGTCTCACAGTTGATCGTAGTAAAATTGAGACTGTTGGTAAAAAGGCAATGGAGAATTTCCTACAAAAATTGCAAGTTTATAAGTCTGCCGCTGATATTGCAAGTGCTGCCAAAATGTATGAGCATTATTCAGAAGTTAATGAATCTGGTCCCCATCCATGGGCTAAATGGCGTGATATATGCTTAGCCCACAAAAAGCCTCGTGTCATTTTAGTGCAAGCAAATACAAAAGTTGAAAACGATAAAGTCCAACTTCTTACCTATGAGGCATCACACGAAGGTTATATCAAGTCTTGGGTAGAACGCTTTCCTGAAACCGATATTGATGACATTCTTGAAGAGATTGTTGAAAACGATAAAAAATATTTCCCCTGTGCCTTTGGCAATTGAAGTCATTAATGTTTTATTCCACGTGATATAAAACATACATACATACTTTCTGTTTGTAAAATATTTGAGAAAAATAATAATTTATAATTTTTAACAGAAATTTTGAGTTTATTTAATAAAAAATTAAAGTGCTTCATTCTTATAGTTAAAATACTAAGTCCGTCTAGTTTTGGTATACAGTCAGATTTGTAAACTAAACTTTACGTACTTGGCAACCTACAAAGTTATAAATGTTTTGTTCTTCTTTCGGTGTTGGGGGATTTATAATAAAGCGAGCAAAGGTTCCACCATTGTTGTCGGCCAAACGTCCGGGATTAATGGCTAGGCAGCCATTAACAACCTACGATTATAGTTAAAATAATTTAAATTTACATTGTTTAAGAATTGAAAAACGGTATGAAATGGTATTGGATGGATAAACTGTTCTATAAAGTTAATGAACTATTCAATTTCCTCATTTATGACATGGACTCAGTTTACTTATTGTCGTCTACGACCTGCAATCCGATAAACATATTCAAAATGGAATTAACAAACTATCAGTTAATTATTATTTTAAACTGTGTTTTTATAGTTATATATAACGTAATTATGAATATTTTTCCTATTGATCTCTGAGTATTTAAAATGTATATGACAATGTTTACTTACCCTCAAAAAACACTTTTGTGAACTTGGCAAAATTAGTATATTTGGAATCTGATCAATGTTTGTAAATTTGCTAGCTAAATAGCTGTCGAAACACATTTCATCTTCTTTGGGTGGACTTAAGGGATAAAACGATTTTTGATGTAATAAGTAATTAACCACGCGCTTGACTTTGTCTCCAGCATTTCTAAAATAAATTAATAAATATTGCATGATTTAATAAAAACAATTATCTCATACCGATCATGTAAATTGACAATACTCTAGACACATAACAAAGTCATACAAGAATAATGTATGCATTATAATATAGCCAGTTGTTATCTTTATGACAGGACACATAAGCCATTTTGGCGTTAACGTGACATTGAGGTTCTGTTCAAGAACGTGTCTGCTAAAAAACTTATTATGAATTTTCAACTTACATCTGTAACTCATTATATAAGATGTGATCCACAATATCTGTAGAAGTCATGCCAATGGTCAAGCCATTCAAATCAACTATTGAAGGATCCGGTAACATGTGTACATTTGGAAATGTTTTCTTCAAACTTATAGGCATTGTTGGATAAACACAATCAGCATTAGCGTCACGATGAGATGACACAACTAAAATCGTGGTATCACCTCCAACAGCTTCAACAATGCCTGTAATCATCTTTTCAAAGAAAATTTCAAATGTTTCGGCTAATGTTATGTTATCGCTAATAAGTTTATGTTCAGCTTCCATAAATGGTCCACACAATATTAAGACATTTGGTCTGTGTTCCTTCAGATACATCACCAAGTCTTGCAGTGGATCATAAACTAAATCATCATCTTGCGTGTAAGGTCCGGCGGCAATAACGAAACTTAGTTGTTCAACAATAGAAGGTGGTGTTGGCGGTTTGAGATTTTGCTCGGTAAACAATTCTTCAACCATAAAAATATCTCCTTTTGGATTCATTCCAGAGACCATAACAACTTGGCCTGGAAAAACTCCAACTGATTTCGTTTTAGAGAAATTTAGACGAACCGTACGACAAGACATCTCATCGGAGCCAACTAACAAAGTGGAAGAGGGATCTAAAGGACCATCGTAATCACTAAAAATGGTGCCTATAGTTTTAATGGTATCCTAAAAGTAAGTAATAAAAGAGTACATACATTTACATAATATAGTAACTACAAGATATGTATGTTATTAAAAATCCTACCTGTGAATGAACGTCCACTTGTGCTAAAGCATAATCTTCAGCATCTTCTCCAAATACTTTCTGGCACAAACTTCTGCCAATATTAAAGACACGATCCCCCGCAATTTCAGCTTTTTCACGTAGACAATCAAACATATATCTGCCATTCGAATTCATGCCCAGACATTCACCATTATGTTGTAGCAATTGCTTAACATGTATTTTTGGTTTTGTGACTAGCGACCATTGAGTATTGCTGATTAACGTTGGATTGCCAAATGTGTAAACGACTTTACCAGAGCCTGGAGCAGCTGTATGAGTGCGTGGTGTTCCACTAAAATAGAAAATGTATACATTCATGGAAATAAAATACGAGTTATACAGCAAAATTTATACTAACACCGAAAATAATAGCCATTTCGAAAATATTTAATATTTATTTATAAATCGTGCCCAAAAAATCGGTTTTGTTTGGATAGGTCTTACTTTTTACTCAATTTTACTTCAGTCGATTTAATAATAATAATAATAATAATAATAATAATAATAATAATAATAATAATAATAATAATAATAATAATAATAATAATAATAATAATAATAATAATAATAATAATAATAATAATAATAATAATAATAATAAAATTTACAAGGCCTGCTCAGGGCACCTCACTAAATCCAATATATTAATTTTTGCCCACAATTGATCATAAATTCCGATGAAATAGTGAACAAAAATGAAAATAATCATATGAAGGAAAGCAAGGGGAAGGGAAGGCGATTGCGAATAATAATGGTAAAAAAATTGCTTAAGTCGATCCAAATATTCAAATCGGAACCAAACAAATTTGATATACAAGAAATTTAAATAATGATATATATAAAATTTGCACTTTATTTTGTCCGACAAAAAAGTGAATTCATTTTAATTTTATTTTAATATTTTTGTTTTGGAGTTATTTTTGTAGCATTGTATATTAAATAAATGTATTTAAAAAAATTTTCAATATTCAATAATCATTTAACAGATTTTTCGCTGAAATTAAATAAATGTATTTAAAAAAATTTTCAATATTCAATAATCATTTAACAGATTTTTCGCTGAAATATCATGAGTACTTTTGCACTTTATTTTGTCCGATAGTGTACATACATACATACATACATATGTACATACATACATACATACATACATACATACATACATACATACATACATACATACATATGTATGTACGTATTTGCTTTATATGCGATAAAAAAGAACCCTAAAATTATATTATTGTTATGATGAATTTTAAGTTTGTAATACTTTTTATGTGTTATTAAAGTAAAGAATCTGCAAAAATATGTAAATCTACGAAATTTATATAGTTTTTCTTGTCTAGTTAATTGAACAATTTGTCAGATTTAGTTGGTAGTTGATAATTTACGAAAATTAACAAGTTTAACAGCAAAAATCGATTTGTAAGGAATTTTTGCAGCAATTTTATGACAACAAGAAAAAAGTGATTGCAGCCTTAAATAGACACAGTGTGTGGGTGGTTGAACGATATGGAATGAATTTTAAAATATTTTGCAAATAACTAAGAAAACCAAAAACTAATAAGTCAAATGTCATCACAAAAACGGTTTCACATCTCCCTACACGTAAATATACTATGAGGAAAATAAAAAATATTTTGTATTGAATATCGAATATTCGATAAATTGAATTTTTGTAATACCATATAAAAGGCAAACAAATTGAAAATGAAGCAATAAAAAGTGTTTAAATTTAGTTCTTTTTTTGTTACAGCTTGAAAAAATTTTGCATTAGTATTTGCATCATGACTTATTGTAAGTTTAGTGATTTTATTTAAATTTCTATGTGTCACTAAACTTTGTGACCACTAAAGTCACTTAAACACCACGATTATTTATTTAACATTTTGTTATGGCTGTTGGTTGCTGATGATGTTGCATTTATTGTGTTACTGTTACTCGTTGTTTGTCTGTCGTTTCTCTGTGTGTTTTTATACCCAATTGCATCCACAAATTATAATCATGATATAATGACGACGACGTTGTCGAAAAACTGACTTTATATGTATGCATGGAATGGATGCAACCAACTCTAACTTTAAACACCATAAAGGTTCAAAAGATCGCCTTAAGCTTTCTCCCCCTTCTACAATACTAATAGGAAAGCAGCTAGAGATTTGGCATGCTTTCGTTTTGTGTTCGTATGCATAAATGTATCTTTATGAACCTACTACAACTGCAACAAAAAATTTTGGAATTTTTACAATTTTAACTACGACTGCAATTGCATAATGCCTCTAACCACTAACACTACATCTTTGGTTCGACTTTATTTCTTCTATTATTTTGTATTTTGATTTGGAAAACTTTATGTAGCACACAACATGAGGCAGTAATCACGTTGTGAACACGATTCAACACTCTGGAGTGTAACATACGTGCCTTCTATACTGCCAAAATGTTTAACGATACAAAATCCCCCTTAAAAAATTAACAACATTTTTTTTGGAGAACTATTGAACATAGAAAAAAAACAGTTTTCTTTTTGTATAACAAAATAAAAAAGCACCTTAGGTTATTTTATTTTACGGTCACAAAAAAAATCTTTCAATATTGAATGTATTGTTCACAACCATAAGTGAACTAGAACTAAACTAGAACTGAACTAAAACTGAACTAGAACTGAACCAGAACTGAACTAGTATTGAACTAGAACTGAACTAGAACTGAACTAAAACTGAACCAAAACTGAACTAGAACTGAACTAGAACTGAACCAGAACTGAACCAGAACTGAACTAGAACTGAACTAGAACTGAACTAGAACTGAACTAGAACTGAACTAGAACTGAACTAGAACTGAACTAGAACTGAACTAGAACTGAACTAGAACTGAACTAGAACTGAACTAGAACTGAACTAGAACTGAACTAGAACTTAACTAGAACTGAACTAGAACTGAACTGAACTAGAACTGAACTAGAACTGAACTAGAACTGAACTAGAACTGAACTAGAACTGAACTAGAACTGAACTAGAACTGAACTAGAACTGAACTAGAACTGAACTAGAACTGAACTAGAACTGAACTAGAACTGAACTAGAACTGAACTAGAACTGAACTAGAACTGAACTAGAACTGAACTAGAACTGAACTAGAACTGAACTAGAACTGAACTAGAACTGAACTAGAACTGAACTAGAACTGAACTAGAACTGAACTAGAACTGAACTAGAACTGAACTAGAACTGAACTAGAACTGAACTAGAACTGAACTAGAACTGAACTAGAACTGAACTAGAACTGAACTAGAACTGAACTAGAACTGAACTAGAACTGAACTAGAACTGAACTGAACTAGAACTGAACTAGAACTGAACTAGAACTGAACTAGAACTGAACTAGAACTGAACTAGAACTGAACTAGAACTGAACTAGAACTGAACTAGAACTGAACTAGAACTGAACTAGAACTGAACTAGAACTGAACTAGAACTGAACTAGAACTGAACTAGAACTGAACTAGAACTGAACTGATAACTGAACTACTGAACTAGAACTGAACTAGAACTGAACTAGAACTGAACTAGAACTGAACTAGAACTGAACTAGAACTGAACTAGAACTGAACTAGAACTGAACTAGAACTGAACTAGAACTGAACTAGAACTGAACTAGAACTGAACTAGACTGAATAGAACTGAACTAGAACGGAACTAGAACTGAACTAGAACTGAACTAGAACTGAACTAGAACTGAACTAGAACTGAACTAGAACGGAACTAGAACTGAACTAGAACTGAACTAGAACTGAACTAGAACTGAACTAGAACTGACTAGAACTGAACTAGAACTGAACTAGAACTGAACTAGAACTGAACTAGAACGAACTAGAACTGACTAGAACTGAACTAGATACCTGAACTAGAACTGAACTAGAACTGAACTAGAACTGAACTAGACTGAACTAGAACTGAACTAGAACTGAACTGAACTAGAACTGAACTAGAACTAGAGAACTGAACTAGAACTGAACTAGAACTGAACTAGAACTGAACTAGAACTGAACTAGAACTGAACTAGAACTGAACTAGAACTGAACTAGAACTGAACTAGAACTGAACTAGAACTGAACTAGAACTGAACTAGAACTGAACTAGAACTGAACTAGAACTGAACTAGAACTGAACTAGAACTGAACTAGAACTGAACTAGAACTGAACTAGAACTGAACTAGAACTGAACTAGAACTGAACTAGAACTGAACTAGAACTGAACTAGAACTGAACTAGAACTGAACTAGAACTGAACTAGAACTGAACTAGAACTGAACTAGAACTGAACTAGAACTGAACTAGAACTGAACTATAACTGAACTATAACTGAACTAGAACTGAACTAGAACTGAACTAAAACTGTAGTAGAAATAGTTTTATATTGCGGAGCTCAATTTTCATCGAATATTTTGTTTTGAGTGTAATTTTAAAACAAAATAATAATACATACAATAAATATTGACAACAACCAAATCATTTTGTTTATGATGTACTTGTTTTGTTTGTTGCAGTACCATGTGTATGTATGTCTACAATATGCAACATTTTATAGTAATGCGCGGTATTTTAAAATCTTTAAACAAAAGAATCTACAAGAAACAAAAACATAACTTTAACAGAAACCCCCAGAGTGTTGACTGGATATTATTGGTATCTAACACCGAACATATTTATAAAGCGGTGCAATAAAGCATAACCTCCCAACATGGCTTGAACCAAAAATAATAAAAGACTAAAATATATTTTGTTACAACATTAAAAAAAAAAACAATCGCAGAAATTAAAAATATTAATTTACTACATTCAAAACTACCAATTTTTAACAAGAATAAATATGAGTCATCAGCTATAAAATCGAACATTTTTAAAAATCAGAAAATCAGAACATATTTTATTTCTGTATAGATACCGAATTTAAAAATGTAGGTATCCGTTAAACTTTATATTCCTCGTAGTAACCGATTAAGTTACGAATCGAATGATTTAGTGAGAACACTTAGGTTTTTTTATTCCTATGCTCCCAGACAGAATTATCCGGTATTTATAACTAATTTCATTAAATTCTTTAATGATAAATTCTTCATACAATCCTGATAATGAAATAGGTATAAGTAATAAATGTATATCAGTCTTCGTTCATGTATAGCGAGGTAAACACTTTTTTCGTTAAAAAACTTTTCTAATAACCGTTACGTGAGTAGCCCATACGATCTGACATGCGTCAATCATATCATTTTCACCAAGGTATAATAGAGTCGAAGTCTTTTTCCGTGAAAAACTGGCACAGATCATTTTTATTCGGTACGTTTATTCTACAATTACAATATTTGGTTATTTTAATCGTAAGACTGGAAATATATAATTTCAAAACTAATCTTATTCCTTTGTGCATTTTTACGCAAGATTGGAATTTTCTCTCTACAGCTGAGAAGGATATAAATCACTTTGTATAAATATCAATATGAACAAATATACATATATGTTTTTGTAATAAAATTAATTTATGACCCTAAGACGGAAAAGAAATCAACTACCCTACATTAAGTCGAAAATAATATTATTTACATCCATATGTACGCAGACCTTTATCTTATCATAAAACTTCAAATATGTATAAGTATGCATAAAAAATATATGTAAATATACATAAAAAGGAAAATAATATGTGGACCGTTGCAAAATTCCATTGCGAACCAAAGAAGAATTATTAAATAAATTTCTTAAAATTTTAAAAAGTCCATAACTTTAAACAAATTTCAATCCCTATATTTTGAAGTGGTTGTATTCCGAAAAAGTTACGGTTAACATATTTTAACAAATAAATATTTAAAATGTTTTTCTTTTTAATTTAATATAAAATTTTTTCATCATAGTTTCATAAATTACTATTAAATCACATTAAAAAATCAATAACATGTTAATTGAACATAAATTAAATACAGTAAACATTAAATGAAACAAATAGCAACAGCAAAGAAAACAACAAAATTAATATTTTATAAATTATACATTGATAGATCGTGCTAAAAAAAAAACAATAATAAGAAACACTAAAAATAATTGTTTGCTTGTTTTTAAGACAACCTTATTCTAGTCGATATTGAAGAGTATTACACAGTGGGAAAAAAGTAGTCGAAAAGTCTAATTTTTTAACGAAAATACTTATTAAAATGAAAAAACTACATTTAACTTAATATAAAAAATCTGGAATCAGTTGCTTGTCAATAAAAAAATAATAATAATACCGAAAATAAATTTGAATAATATTTTTGTTCGCGTTTATCACACAGTACCTTGTTAGTCGGAGTTATAGTTATAGAGTTACAATATCAATAACAAACCCTGTCTATTTGCCAATACCTCTGGTCAAAACAAAAAATGAATAATGTTTTCCGTTTTTAATGTATGTACAACATTAATAAATATTTTATAATATATCAGCTTTTTATTTGTTACAAATTGAAGTTTATTTTTATGATTTAAATGTAATGTATACCAGATATGAAAAATTGAAATAAATAGTATGTACTAATTTAGTACTTTTTAGGTTTGGAAGTTATAAGTTTCTGCTAGACTATATACTAGACCATAGACTAGACTATAGAGTATTGACTAGACTACAACAATAGGCTAAATTATAGACTAGACTATAGACTAGACTATAGACTAAACTATAGACTAGACTATAGACTAGACTATAGACTAGACTATAGACTAGACTATAGACTAGACTATTGACTAGACTATAGACTAGACTATAGACTAGACTATTGACTAGACTATAGACTAGACTATAGACTAGACCATAGACTAGACCATAGACTAGACTATAGACTAGACTAGACTATAGACTAGACTATAGACTAGACTATAGACTAGACTATTGACTAGACTATAGACTAGACTATAGACTAGACCATAGACTAGACCATAGACTAGACTATAGACTAGACTATTGACTAGACTATAGACTAGACTATAGACTAGACTATAGACTAGACTATTGACTAGACTATAGACTAGACTATTGACTAGACTATAGACTAGACTATAGACTAGACTATAGACTAGACTATAGACTAGACTATAGACAAGACTATAGACTAGACTATAGGACTAGACTATAGACTAGACTATAGACTAGACTATAGACTAGACTAGACTAGACTATAGACTAGACTATAGACTAGACTATAGACTAGACTATAGACTAGACTATAGACTAGACTATAGACTAGACTATAGACTAGACTATAGACTAGACTATAGACTAGACTATAGACTAGACTATAGACTAGACTATAGACTAGACTATAGACTAGACTATAGACTAGACTATGACTAGACTATAGACTAGACTATAGACTAGACTATAGACTAGACTATAGACTAGACTATAGACTAGACTATAGACTAGACTATAGACTAGACTATAGACTAGACTATAGACTAGACTATAGACTAGACTAGACTATAGACTAGACTATAGACTAGACTATAGACTAGACTATAGACTAGACTATAGACTAGACTATAGACTAGACTATAGACTAGACTATAGACTAGACTATAGACTAGACTATAGACTAGACTATAGACTAGACTATAGACTAGACTATAGACTAGACTATAGACTAGACTATAGACTAGACTATAGACTAGACTATAGACTAGACTATAGACTAGACTATAGACTAGACTATAGACTAGACTATAGACTAGACTAGACTAGACTAGACTAGACTAGACTAGACTATAGACTAGACTAGACTAGACTAGACTAGACTATAGACTAGACTAGACTATAGACTAGACTAGACTATAGACTAGACTAGACTATAGACTAGACTAGACTATAGTAGACTAGACTATAGACTAGACTATAGACTATAGACTAGACTATAGACTAGACTATAGACTAGACTAGACTATAGACTAGACTATAGACTATAGACTAGACTAGACTAGACTAGACTAGACTATAGACTAGACTAGACTATAGACTAGACTATAGACTAGACTATAGACTAGACTAGACTATATTATTCACGCAGTTATATGTGTTAAAATGATTTTCTGAGGTGGGTCTTATATGGATGCAATTTTATTGTTTCCCACTGTTTATATAACTACAGAAGAAACTAATGATCTTATTATAAATTATAGGACGAAGATGAAATATAAAATTAAGAGATATTATTTGGGGCAAATTGTGTGCACACGTGAAGCGATTAATGTTTGAAAAAAGCTAATCATATCGATGTTCTCTTACCAAATCAAATTAATCTACTATGGGTTTTAAATAACGATACGCACTTTAACATTTATTTATGTAGCTTTTGTACGCTCTTTGATGATCTTATTAATCTAAATTTATAATGTAACTTTATTAAAAAAAATATTGGTGGAAGAGAGTTTAAGTATTTAATTCAAATTTTGTTCCATTTCATGCAAGTTAAGCAGTGAATAGAACAAAAAAAGTTTCCACTACTCAGGTTTAAAGTTGCCCTTATTATTTATAACACTGACAGCTGCACTCAAAATTGTGAATCCAATATAGAAGTCTGAAATCGATGTATGACCTGATCCAAATTGTATTAATAATATCCACAATATTTATATTATTTTCTAAGTAGCCTATATTACTGATCTAAAAATTTTTCCGTGCATCCCACAAAAATCTATTACATTTCAAATCTCGGATTATATTCAATTTTAGGTTCGATTTCTTCTGAAAATTTGACTTAATTCCCTTTCCTACTACCTTAAAAAATATAAAAAATTATGCCATTAAAACTACAGTGATGTGAAATGTATGATCTTCTTTTAAAAGTTCTTGTCTAAAACTTGATAACAATAATGATGATAAACAACATTAATTGAGTGTAATAATAAAGATGTCTGATAATACATCATACAAATATGTATACCATGTATGTATGTATGTTGAACTTGTTGTCTGGCTGGCTACTGTCTATTTTATAATTATTACCACAGAAAATCTTCAAGAATTTCATATTTTTTTGCCATTAACTAATATAATGTAATTTAAAGCAGACTATGTATATGAAGCAGAATGTATAACCTACCTACCAATCTCCGGAAGTAGCAAATCTTGTCTAAAACATGTATTCATGTTATTTTTACCACGTATTTAGTAAAAGAAGACTAAGTAGCAGCTATAACAAAAAAAAACAGTGGTCAGCATCTTTTCAGTTACAGATTTTTATAATTTTTATACTCGTTTAATAACAACTAACTTACTTGGTTTGATTACGGACACGTTTAATGAAACATGTTTTACAAAGGAAATAGATTTTATATGAGAATGTGTATGACTTTCATGAACACTGTGGAAGTCTTAAATATGCTTAAAATTTTGAATATATTATTGAGAAATATAATCAGGGAAAAAATATAGAATAGCGGATGTTTACTGTGGTGTGAGACCAAAAATATGTATAACTAATAAATAAAATGATGTTATAGATTTTTAAAAGCATTAAAAATAAAACAGGAAAAATAATGGAATGCTGTTTTTAACTTTAGAAGACTAAAATACTTGAAAAGAATAATATTTTTCAGTTCCCATATTTTAAAAGAATAAATGGAATATCCTTTATTAACTAAAAACATTATATAAAGTCAACAAAAACTTCTACATTCTAAAAGACGTATGATTACTTAAAGAAACTATTTAATAAATTATTATCAATTGGCCATTGTGTGGTAAAAAATTTTGTAAAATAGTTTTATTTAATAAGCATAAAGCTACTATAAACAATAATTCGTTGACAGAACAGCTAAAATCTGATTTCAACTGTTTATAAAGGAATCAGCTTAATAAAATACCACCAGGAAAAAAAATTAAGATATAAAGTAAAAATTTCTAACTGATTATGGCAATATGCTGGGTTTTTTTTTTTGGAATAAATTAAACAAGTAAGAGTGTTGTATTCCGATATGCCGAATCTTATATGGAGTCAATATATAAAATAGTTGTAAACCGATCCTCATCATCAGATTTTCGTTCTTACAAAACTTGTTTATGTTGAATTTCGTCGCTATATTGGTGTTATAAATATAGTTATGCACGTTAAAATAATTTTCTTAAGGGGCCTTATTGGGGATTAGGGTCAATTATGGACTGATCCTCATTGAATTTGGTAAGAATATTATGGTTTCTATAAATTTTTTCTGTCTTATTTCATTTTTAAGCTTTTGTGGAGGGTGCCTTATGTGAGGTATAAGGTCAAATTTGGATGGATCTTCATAACATTTAGTAGGGAGATTTTCGTTTCTTTAAAACTAGCTTTGTCTTACTTAATAACTGTAAGATAATTTTTATGCTAGTTATGAGCGTTGATGTTATCTCCTGAATGGATCTTTATATGGGGGATAGGGTTAATTATGGACCGAACCTCATAAAATTTTGTAGAGTGATTTTTGTTCCTATGAAACTTGTTTATGTCGAATTTCATTGTTATATTATGTTATTGAGTCAGTTATGAGTGTTTTTTCTGTGGAGTTCTTTATATGGGGGTCGGACCAATTATGGGCAGATCATAAAATTTTGTATAAAACTAGTTTTTGTCTAATTTTAGACGGACTGGCTAGATCGTCTTAGAATTTAGTAAGAACCCAGAATATATCAACATTTTTGGGACTACGATCTATATTTCAATGTGTTACGTTCCGATAATGGTGGGAATAAAAACAGCTTTTCCTTACTTAAACCTCCATTTAAATCAGAAACATTGAACACGATCACTTTTAATTTACACTAAGTCTATATTTTTGTATAAAAACTTAAATTGCCTGTGGTTCCCTAAAGAAGTCTACAGTCGCAAAAACATTCAATAACGTGATTACATTTATCTCCCATGAAAATTATATGTGTTTTATGAAAAACTAGAGTCGCCTGTAATTTGCCCAAAAGCCTCCAATCTTGAAAATATTGAAAACCTGTGATCTAAAACTAAAGTTACCTGCAGTTCCCCAAATAAAACTCTAAACGCGAAAACATTAAAAAATCTGAGATTACTTTTCGCACTAAAAATAGCTTTTTCGTTTGAAAAACTAAATTTAACTGTTTTTGTTGCTATGGCCGACAGTCAGAGTTTAAGCCTCCAATTGGGAAAATAAATAAAATTTTCTATACATATTTCGAAGTATTAATGATATGATTATTTTAAATTACTGACTTTTACAAATGTCTGACATGTACACTTATGCTGTTCATATATTTATGATCAATTGTAAATTTATGATTTAATGTACTACTAACTGTAGGCCATTTTTAAAGTTTTTCTTTCTTATTCATCTATGCACGGGTATGTGCAACATTTTTTAAATGGAATAAATAGTACATATTTATTTTATTTATATACGAAACATTTGTATAGAGAAACGGACAGATAGTCAGATACTTACATTGGTGAGTAACTGGCAGGACTGAAGAGGGCATCATTGTGGCGAGCAGGTGTTCTGGACAAAGCACTTTTAGCCTGTAACAAAAAAAAAAAAAAAAAAAAAAAAACACATTTTAAGCGGAAAAGAAATATGTATATAGAAGAAATAAATACAATACAATAATATAAAAATATGATGTTATACATATTTACAACAAATATACATTTATTGTATAATAATCAAAAGGAAGAGATGAAATAGACTTGCTGAATAAAATAGAATGTACAAATTTAATACAATATTATTATATATATTTTGTTCTATTTATAATATAAAATATGAATAAAATAAAAAAAAAGGAAATGTTGTTTCCAGTTGGAAAACTTTAGCAGCTGCTAGTTGGTTAAAGACAAAAAAACTCTTATTGATTGTATTTTTTTTTTAGAAAAACGTTTGTTTACATTAACAAATAACAACTGATAAATAGCGTTTTATACGAACAGTGTAATAAATTAGTTTATCTTAAGGATTTGAATATTGGAATAAATATGACAGAAATTCCTAATATTTTCATATTATTATTATTAAATCATACATTTTCTTGTATTTAGCGAACATTTTTCTCAAAATTTTTTATGTCATGTCATGTGATCCAATTTTTTATAGCGATGTTTTTCAAATGGATAGTAGTACTGGCACAAATTTTCAATAAGATCGGTCGAGAACTTTTTGAGTTACATTGGCCAAGCCTTTATATTAAAAAATCTTAAATTTAAATCCCTATTGAGAAGAAAATAATAAAGAAAATGCAAAAACTGTCGCAAAACACTTGTTGAACTTTTCAGTAGAAGTTTTTTCCATGCTTTTTTTTGGCACTTAAACGTTTTGAAACTCTAGTGTTTACGAGAGTACAATGAAAATATTTGAACTTTTTAAAATCTTACCAATTGTAGGAAGCAAGTGGAGAAAAAAATTAAATGCTTTTGAATACACTTTTTGAAAGTCATTGCTGATCAGATAGATATAAATGTAACTAACCGATGATTCGAAGTGAAGAGGAAACATTAAATACATACACACAAATATGTATGTATATTTAAATGTACAATACACACTTTAAAGGTGACTTAGGAATTTTCACAAAACTGAATTGAAATGTAGTGGAGAACAGGAGAACAGACAATAACTACTTGCAGCTACTGCTTTCAACAGATTTTTGCTCTTGTTGCATATAAACATTCTAATGATTGGCATCACCAACATTTTCAACATAGTTTTTGATGTTGTTTGTTTTTTTACTACATACTGCCATATGCTACCATTACCTATCTACCTACCATACTTTCAACAACTACTGCTTCATGATGTCGCTGTTCATTTGTATTGTTGGCCTCAACTTGTGCAACATCATCATGAAGTCTATAGGAAAAAATTGAAATAGTTAAAGCATAAAACTGATTTAAAATGATATTTGCTCCCGCACTCAACATTAAACATGAACAGCAAGAGCAACAAAAAACAACTACGACTTTTGACTATGACAATAGCAATATTTACGTATGTGCAGTGAAAGACACATCACATCCACTACATATTTCTTGTAGTGTCTGTTGCAAGTTGTACGTATCTTTAATTTAATGTTAAATATCTACTTGTTTGTACAAATAATAAAAAAAATAAAGAAGTATGTACTTGTGTATGCGAAGTGCCGATGTGCAGTTTTTTTGTGCTTTTCAAAAAGAGGTTGCAAAGATGTCATTAAGAAGTTGCAAACGAAAATATTCACAGAGTCTAAAATCGTAAATCCAACGGAAATGCGTTACATTTGTTTGCAACAAATAAACAAACACTTCATTTTAACCATATCTGTATGCGTTGAGATCAGAGATGTAAAAGAATAAGTTTCCATTTTTATAACTACTTTTTCTATAGAAAAGTTGTCTCTCTTAAAGAGACTTTTTCTATAGAAAAGTTTTCTCTAGAAAAGTTTTCTCTCTTAAGGAGATTTTTTCTATAGAAAAGTTGTCTCTCTTAAGGAGACTTTTTCTATAGAAAAGTTTTCTCTCTTAAGGAGACTTTTTCTATAGAAAAGTTGTCTCTCTTAAGGAGACTTTTTCTATAGAAAAGTTGTCTCTTTTAACGAGACTTTTTCTATAGAAAAAATTACTCTCTTAACGAGACATTTTCTATAGAAAAAATGACTCTCTTAACGAGACTTTTTTTTTATAGAAAAGTTGACTCTCTTAACGAGACTTTTTCTATAGAAAAAGTGTCTTAATGAAGGAGACTCTTCCTTAAGGATACTTTTTCTATAGAATAAAAGAGTCGCTTAATGCGATTTTTTTATTGAAAAGTTGTTAATTTTAAGGAGAGTTTTCCTATAGTAAAAGTGACTCTTTTAGGGAGACTTTTGCTATAGAAAAAGTGTCTCTCTTAAGGAGACTTTTTCTATAGAATAAAGTATCTCACTTAAGGAGAAAAAGTATTTCTCACAAATAGATTTCTTCTATAAAAAGTGTCTCTCTTAAGGATACTTGAAAAAAATCAAAAAGAATACACTCTTTTCAATCTTGTAACTTTTTTTTTAATTCAAATCGTTTTATAATATTGAATCTATAAAGATTTATTTATACTCTTATAGAAAACTAAGGAATATAATTTTGTGTTCTTGCTGTTGTTATTTACTCTATCAATGTTAAGTTATCTATTTTTATGTGTGTAGCAATTGACAGCATTAACAGGTGGAATTTTGCTTACTTGCAACAATAACATATTGTGCTGTTCATACCTTACACAATAGGTTGCTGCTACTAATAAACAGGTGTTTTATTTAAATTGCTGAATTTCGAATTTTAAAAGATTAGAAATTGAACACTGAACATATACTACTGCTTTGTTTATTAAAACTATAGAGGTGATCGAAATATTTGCAATACATTTAGTATATTTTAATATTTGTTTTCAAGTGTAGTGAATCTAAAATCCTAACATTATAATATTTGATCGGAAATACTGCTTGTTTTAATTCAATTGCTCAAATTGTGGGAACAGTGAGTGTATAAAGAGGCATAGTTTTTCAATTGACAATTATACATACATATATTTTACGATCGCTTTTATGTTTGTTTATTTATAAAGATCTGTCCGAGTCGGCAGGCTGGAGGTGTCATTGAAGATCAAACATACATATCGTTATCTGAAATGCAAAAAGCCATAACAACCACAAGTCTTAAAGCCCTAAAAAGCAACATAATAGACAAAGTCTTGGCGACACACAAATATTCGTGATATAGCTTTGAAATTATCATTTTATTGCGTACTTATTATTTGTTTCGACATTATATGGAATCACTTGTAAAATTTTTAAAAGTGTTTTTTTTACGCCTTTTTGCTTTTTAGGTAACGATATATTGATTGTATTTATAAAGCGGAAATATGTGCAAAATTTTAGATACTATCGTTTTGAGATCCAAAAAATCAGATTTTCGTTCTTAAATTAAGAAATGTTTTCTTATTATTGCTTAGTCCATACTCTTTGTACTATTGACTTCGGGATTTTTAAATAAATCCCGGAATCTCGATATCGGGATCCCGGTATTTTCGGGATTTCTAATTCCCGAAAAATATAAAAAAATTCAAAAAATCTTAATAATTTACCGACAAAAATAACATTTTCTATTTCATATTGCAATATGAATACACTTAGTAGGTGTTTACTTTCCAATAAGCATTTTGTGATAAGAAAACCAAATTAATTCAAAGTACTTAGAATAAAAATCTTTCCATCCCAGGTACTGAATAGTAGAATAAAAACCTACTTCTGAGCAAAAGCTTCTTATATCTTATAAATATAAAATAATACCCATGATATCCAAATTTACAATGGCTTCCAAATTTACAATTTGTTAAAACCTAATATTTAGATAGTATGTGTAATGAGGATCCATACGAGGCTACATAGAGCACCTGTACTACACCTATGTACTCATGAGACCATCCGTCTTGAGCTGAATATCGGATATATGGTATTTAATGGTCAGTAGGGAAATACTACAAAACTGGTTTATATCAATTATAGCCATAGTAATTCTAGCTTTTGCCAAGGTACTAGCAATATTATTTTTAGTTATATCCCGTGTTCTCTAACCCAAATAAGGGAATTATCATCTCGCCATCTTATTGACTTCCATTATAGATTTTAATACACCCATTAGATATCCGATAGTATCTATGCCTATGTATTGCCCTTTTTATACCATACACCACCTTAGATGGGGATGGGTTTCTCCGGAGTAGTGCTTTTGTTTTATGCTGTCCTTAAATACCCTGATGAATTTTGAAATGATCTGGCTTCTTTTAATCCTAGCCCCCATACGAAGCACAGCTTTAAAAAAGAATTTAGTGTCCACAATTTGCTTAAAAAGAGAAGTGCCGCAATGAAATTCAGCATAAATACATTTTATGTAACCGTAAATTCGTCCTCCAAATTTTATGAGGATCGACTCATATGAAGGCTTCCCTCAAGCAAGTTTCAGAAAAATAATTTTTTAACAATAAGTTGCTAAAATATATCGGAGGCGAGGTATAAATCAACTTAAATGATTTATTATGAAAACTAAATCACATTTTACTCTCATAACTGGTGTTATATGGTCGGCCTCGCCCGCCTATAATTTCTTACTTGCTTTTTTTATATTTGCTATTTCAGCTTGTAAGTTAGTAGAGTCATCTTAAGTCCAAAAACTTTTAAAATTCTCTTATTTAACACTAAAATAGCGGAAAAATACTTAAAATTCAGGATTTTAAAATTCCGAAATTCCCCGGGATTTCATTTTTTAAAATCCCGGTTTTCGGTACTTTCAAATCCGAGAATTCCCGTTTGGCATCCCTACTACTGACCCAGTTGTGGATAGATGTAAATTAAAATTGTTTAAATATTTTTTATTAGACAAATTGGTAAATATTAGATTCGGATTAGAGCTGAAAACATAAATGCTTTTACAATTGTTTTGGACGCACTAGATAACATATTTTTTCAGTTTTCAACGCAGGTTTGTCTATGTTAAAATAATTTTCCAGATTGTATAAGTTTTTAGTAACAGTATTATTTTGAAATTTTATCTTTCGTATAAAGACGAAAATGTTTAAATGCCATTTCGACTAAATTATTTCTATATTAAGTTATGAGAAAATCTTATTATGAGAAAATAGGTTTATGAAAAGATTTTTTTTTTTGGACATACAAACAAATCACCTTAATGTATTAAAATTAGTAGCATTTAACTTTACGCGTATAATTTTTCATTTTTTTTTCATTCTGTGTGAGAAGCCAACGAACTTTTTTATAAAAAAAATTTTCATAAATTATCAAAACTAAGTGTATAATTCATATCATAACTATAGTTTTTAACAATTTCATTTAATTTTTGTTTGCTGTTAAATATGTCATTGAACTTGATTAAGTTAACTCGTATATATAGAGTCTCGCCATGAAATTAACCTTTAACTTGGGTAGAAGTTAAATACAAAATTGTAACCACTGAAAAATGATCTAAACATTATGAAAAAAAATTATGTATAAACTGTATGAAAAAAGTAATAATAATACAATGTAATTTGAAACCAGCATTAAGCACAAACCTACATACAAATATTGTACAGTAAAACAGAAAAATAATAAAAAAAAAAGGTATCTAAGAATACTTCAACAAGGTATTATGTTTAGATAAAGGAAATACTAGTAGTTGGTACCTACTTTTAAACAAAATAGTATCGAGTAAATATGCATAAATTACTCAGACAACAATGTTGCATTCAACATTGGTAGCAGCAAACAAAAAATTTTTAAAACAACCATATTAACGGAATAATTCAAAGTGTAAATTGCCTTAAGGATGCAAATAATCGTACATAATAAGAGTTAAGCATTTAGTGAAGTTAAAATTTCCATACCCTACAATCAGCCAGTCATTTAAAAGTGTTTTAGGGGCAAATATCAATTTTAAAATCTTAACTTATTTTTATGAATTAAAAAATTGTTTATGAAGCTTAATTTAAATAAACATATCATGAGAGGAATTATTAACTACTGTACATTATTTTGTTTATACGTTTAATATTTTTTCTTCATAAAAATTTTCGAGTCCATAATTTTTAATCATAATCGTAATAGAATCTTATTGCTAAAAGCAATTAATTTTAATAAATTTTCTTTATGAAAATATCATAATTTTGTTAACATTTCTTAAAATTGTCAATTGTTACAAACTTTATTTGTATTTAAAAATGCCATTCCTGTTTGTGGAGTAGGGTATCATAATAAAAATAATTATTATGAGCATATGGTTTAAACTTTAAAGCTTAGCCATAATAAGCATTAAAGATTTACAGAAAAAAGCAACAACAACAGAAACAAATGGGGAATAAATTTGATGTTAAGTGATATAATGGAAAATTACTCATGTACTGAACTCGGTGCTAAATTGTGTCTTTGAAGTTGTCTGTGTTTAAAATTTAAAAAAAAATCTCAAATCAAGGAATTTCAAAACAAATGTTTTGAAATTAAAAAAAATTAAAAAAAAATGTTGTTGTTATATTAAAATATTGAAAAAATTATGATAATATTTACACATTTGTGAGGATTATTAGACATATGCACAGTGGCCCCACTGACAAATTTTGTGCAAAAAAAAGTCATAATTCTTGCTTAAAAGCACTTTAGTAGAATTTGTATGAATGAGTGGCTCAGTGCGATTGTATGCCAAAAATGGGCGAATTCGATTGGGTGGTCATGGCACTTTCCATACGAAACTTACTGATATAATACCTGCCTTGATTTATGTATTTAAATATTTTCTCTGTGAGCACAAAAGATTAACATCAGATATACAAACATATTTTGAAAACTTTCAGTATCCTATATTAATGATTCTAAGTTCAATAATTCAGAATTTCAAAAAATACCATTTGAATGACGAAGACGTTCCAGAAAACCTCCCTTTTATAAATTTTAATTCAATCAGTAAGCTGCGTGTTTAATTTTGTGTTTTTTAGGTATAATATTATAAAAAAAAATCAAAAAGTACCTGTTAAAGATTCAAAAAGTACCAAATTATTCACTGTAATGGATTTTCATTCCATCAGAATGATATATTTCTGATTGTGTTTCAAAGTTCAATATTGCATAAAAACTAAAAAGTACCAATTGAAGAACGAAAAAGTACAAACAATTCTTTCCTATAGATTTTCATGCACACAGAACTCTAAATGTTTAATTTAAGGTTTCTAGGTGCATTATTTTAGAAAATTCAAAAAGTACCAGTTAATGAACGAAAAAGTACCAAAAAGTCCTCTTTTATAGGTTTTCATTTAGTCCTGACTCTACATGCTTAAACTACTTATGTTTCTAGGTTCAATATTATAAAAAAACAAAAAAGTATTATTTGAAGAAAGTACTAAAAATGTCCTTTTATAGGTTCATATTTACTACGGGCTCTACATCCTTATTTAACGTTTCAAGGCTTAATATTGTAGAAAATTTAAAAAGTACCTTTTGAAATACGAAAAAGTTTCGTAGTCTCCTTTTATAGGTTGTCATTTACTCCGAGCCCTACATGCTTTTATGTTTCTTCAATATTACTGACAATTCAAAAAGTACTTTTTGAAAAACGATCAAGTACCAAAAAGCCCCCTTTTATAGGTTTTCGTTTACACCAGACTCTACATACTTAAATTCTTGTTTCTAGGTTCAATATTGTAAAAAATTCAAAAAGTATCAATTAAAGAGCGAAAAAGTACCAAAGAAATAGTCCTTTATAAAACCCGTACTTTATAAAACCGTACTATTAATATTAAAAAAATCAAAAAGTACCTTTTGAAGAAGGATAAAGTACGAAAAATTTCCTTTTTATAAGTTCTTATTTACTCCCGGTTCTACATCCTTATTTAATGTTTCAAAGCTTAATATTGTAGAAAAAAGTACCCTTTGAAATACGAAAAAATACCAAACAGTCCTCTTTTATAGGTTTTCATTTACTCCTAACTCTACATGCTTAAATTACTTATGTTTCTAGGTTCAATATTATAAAAAAATAAAAAAGTATTATTTGAAGAAAGTACTAAAAATGTCCTTTTATAGGTTCATATTTACTACGGGCTCTACATCCTTATTTAACGTTTCAAGGCTTAATATTGTAGAAAATTTAAAAAGTACCTTTTGAAATACGAAAAAGTTTCGTAGTCTCCTTTTATAGGTTGTCATTTACTCCGAGCCCTACATGCTTTTATGTTTCTTCAATATTACTGACAATTCAAAAAGTACTTTTTGAAAAACGATCAAGTACCAAAAAGCCCCCTTTTATAGGTTTTCGTTTACACCAGACTCTACATACTTAAATTCTTGTTTCTAGGTTCAATATTGTAAAAAATTCAAAAAGTATCAATTAAAGAGCGAAAAAGTACCAAAGAAATAGTCCTTTATAAAAACCGTACTTACTGTACTACTAATATTAAAAAATTCAAAAAGTACCTTTTGAATATGGATAAAGTACGAAAAATTTTCCTTTTTACTCCGGGTTCTACATCCTTATTTAATGTTTCAAAGCTCAATATTGTAGAAAAAAGTACCATAAAGTCTCCTTTTATAGGTTGTCATTTACTCCGAGCCCTACATGCTTAATTTTATGTTTCTTCAATATTATTGTAAATAATTCAAAAAGTACCAATTAAAGAGCGAAAAAGTACCAAAAAATAGTCCTTTATAAAACCCGTACTTACCATACCATTAATATTAAACCTCTTTATTGAATTTTTCCCGAATATAAATCTACCCACGTACTTATAAATTTAAGGTATTTTATTTTTGTACGCGTTGCAAGTTAGTATGTATTATCATTATAATTATTATTAAAATATTATTCCCATAAACAATCATAGTTGTGGCTAACACATCTTGCTCACAACAGACCATCATACATTTATATATAAAAAAACAGATACAGACCAAAGAGCCGGACATAGCCGGATTACATTAAAGATAGACCCCCCATGTGCGTGAATGACTTTGTTGTATGTGGAAAATGCAACAATATTTTTTAAGTTGAGTAATTACTCCTCATAAACACACGTAAATACAAATAAATGTATGCTAGTATAATATATTAAAACAAAAACAACAACAATAACAAAAGAACTACAATTACAAAAATACAAGTATGTCTACCGAGAATTTTGAAAGGAAATCAAATTGTAAAATGTGGAACTTTAAACATAAATATTTCAGGCTTAATGTATTTTTTTATTATTATTTCAAATAGACCCTAAAAAATGTAGTCAGGTATGGATGACATACAAGTATAAAAAGTATTTTGTTTTATATTAGTATTAATTAGGTTTTTAATTATATGTGGTTTTTCCAGGTTTATAAAGCTTGGATTTAATATTTGTGGCTGGGGATAAATTTAAACGTAACGGAAATGCTTGAAGAATTATTATGTTGGTGATTCAAATTTTGATTTAAACATTAGTAATGGAAATTAACAATTCAAATTAGGCAATAGAAATGTTAATTTAATATTTTAATATAAAGTAGGCCATTTATACCCTAGTGGTGTGGAAATAATACGGTATCCCTGGAACTATTGCATATATACCCAGCAAAAATAAAACGAAGTACTTCCAAAAGAATAACATTTATCACCACTTTATAAGTAGCACTGAGTGAATTTTTTAACCTTCTGAGGAAGTGATGTTTAAAGACTTCCAAAGATGCGAAAATAATTATATTTTTTTTAAAGCTGAAGATATTTTTTTGTTCTTACATTCTTGGGAGATAAAAAATTTTACTTTTGGGCTTCTGTTTTATTAAATGTATCTATTACCCTCATTAATGTTAAAATTATTAAGTCAAATTAGTTGTATTCTATAATAATACAATTTCACTTCCGAATAACTTCCAAAAAAAGAGCATAAAAATTACTTCTTGAGAATGACTTCAGAAGTAGTGAATTTGGAATCAAATAAAAAGGTCATCCCTCCTATGACAAGCCTGTGTTAAAATCATCACTTCTTCAGTACTTCCATGGAGTAAATTCTACTTATTTTTCGCTTCTTTGGAAGTTCTTTTTTTGCTGGGTAGCAATGAAATTTCACATGTTTGAAGCTGACATGTTTCCGGGTTGATTGACAGTTGTAGGCGATCGAGGGCGGAATGGGGGCCAAAGTTGATAACCTCGGGTATAAATTTTTTAATAAATCGGCAAAAATCTATTTATGATCTGAATGAGCTGAAATTTAAAATATACTTCCTGAGAAGATCTACAAAAAATACGCTTACTTGTTTGGGTTATCTCTTTTGCTTAAAGAGATATTTAGGTTTATTTTTCTTAATTCTTAAATTTACTCGATCTATTTTTAGTTTTTTAAATGTGGCGGTCCTATGGAGGGTCTTAAATTTTTTTGTAGCTTTCTGAAAAAAATTCTGAATAAAACAAAAACAACTTCTCAACGTTTATCTTGTCCCTATACAAAGTTAGACGCATCGAAAGTTGCAACATTTAAAAAGGGCCGTATATTAAAGATTTTTTCCAAAATTATGACAGGATTTAAAAATGACAGTGGAATGTACCGTAGTTCGAAAACAACAAATAACATACAAAATAGTCTGGAACTAAAACGTAGGAAATTTAGTTGTCTATAGAAATGTAGTAGCATCGGAATTCGTAGGAATCACAATAAGCGAGAAATTTGAAAGAAAAAAAAAAACAAATTTGTAACCTTCGACCCCCAATATCTCGCTTAGCGTACGTGGCGACTTTTAGCCTCTTAATTAAGACACTAATACGAAGTCCTGTACCACAATTCCCCACTTTAGTAATTTTCGACTAATTTTCCTGGGCTTTAAATTTATTAATTGATATCATCGTGAATTGATAGAGCCATACTTGAATCAAGTATTTTGTGATTAGTTTTAGAAAGTCTGGTATGAATTGCCTATTATTTTACTGTAGTATGGGAGTACTATATTATGATGTATTAACAATATATGCTAGGTTCATATACATATGTATATGTATAAAAATCCCTAGTTTTCAAAAATACTTCCTTAATTAAAGATTACACCCACTTTTTAATAATAATTTTCGAAATTAATGCGTAACAGAGAACAATTTACGAAAATTGTTAAGACATAGCAACATTTGGTTCAAAACGTCTTAAATATGTTGAATAATTATCATCACTGCGTTTTAAAAATCAAGATTTATAGAAATAAAGAAAAATATAATATTTTCAGCTTGGTGTAAGTATGATTAATGAAGAAAATGTTAAGAAATTTTACGCATAATGCAACAATTTCATTTTGTATTCTAACAACAATAGCAAACTAAAAAAAAGAAGATTAATTAAAACTATTGAAATGTTTAGAAAAAAAAAACACCCGAAAAAAGAAACATACATAGTTATAAAATTACAGATAAATTGTAAACCATAAAAGGTGTACGCATGTGCTACAAAATGTTGCACATCATCATCAACATAAGTAACAATATTTTTGAATTCACTGATGAATATGCTTTAATTTTTGTTACTTTTCTGTTTCTACTACATAAGTAATATTACATTAAAATAAAAAAATTAAAAGAAAATGTTGTATACAAAAGGAAAAACTAATTTTTCTTTGACGTAAGGTAATTTTTCGTTAGGTTTTTTGTTTTATTTTTTATGTTTTTTTTTTTTTTTTTTGACTGGCAGCGTATAAAATGCAACAAAGCGTTAAGTGGCAAAGACGCATAACAATGTGTGGTTGGTTGGTAGATTCAACCAGCCAGTGTAAGAGTACGTAAATGAAATTTAATTTCTTAAAAAATAACTCTAAAAATGTATACAACTGCCTAAACCTAAAACAAAATTATTTTTGTTTTTAGTTTTTGCCTTATTTGTGTGTTACAAATTCAACCGAAAAGCAATTTAACGTTAGGTAAGTTGGTTAAACTCTAGTTAACCAAAAAAACTTTAAAAACCCTCGCCGTCGTTTGAATAGAGGAATATTTTGTATAGAGACAACAATACACATATGTACAATTTCGTGTCAAGTGACCAAAAGCCGATGTCTTCCGATTTGGATGAAATTCCACTAAGTAACCACAAAGCTCTTAAAGCAAATAATCTAAGTTTTCTTTTAAGCAAAAACAAAGACGTCCGTTTTGAAAAAATAGACGAAAATTAAGTGCCAAATATTAAAAAAAATCTATGCCAAATATTGAAAAAATCTTATTCTTAAAAAATAATTTTTTTGATATTTATTAGGGATGTAACGCATACTCGCTTTCGTATATGCGAATTATTCGCTTACTTTTTTACATCCTTTAACGATACTATTTCTAAGAAAACAAAACTTTTATCGAATGAAAATTAAAATCACTCAAAAATTTATAAAAAATTAAAAAAATTGAAATTGACAGATCTTTTTGCCCTAGCTCCTCTATTTTAGCCAGAAAATGGACGTTAATGTTTTCACTCAAATAATCGATTTTCGATGGTAACTGAAAGTGATCACATATTTTCTTTCTTTTTGCCCTAGCTCCTCTAGTTTAGCCAGAAAATGGACTTTTATGTTTTTACTCAAAAAATCGATTTTTGGTGGGAAAATAGAATGATCACAGATTTTCTTTCTTTTTGCCCTAGCTCCTTTAGTTTAGCCAGAAAATGGACTTTTATGTTTTCACTCAAATAATCAATATTTGGTGGGAAAATAGAATGATCACAGATTTTCTTTCTTTTTGCCCTCGCTCCTCTAGTTTAGCCAGAAAATGGACTTTTATGTTTTCATTCAAATAATCGATTTTTGATGGTAAATGATACTGATCACAGATTTTCTTTATTTTTGCCCTAGCACCTCTAGTTAAGATAGAAAATGGACTTTTATGTTTTCATTAAAAAAATCGATTTTTGATGGTAAATGATAGTGATCACAGATTTTCTTTCTTTTTGCCCTAGTTCCGCTAGTTTAGCCAGAAAATGGACTTTTATGTTTTTACTCAAAAAATCGATTTTTGGTGGGAAAATAGAATGATCACAGATTTTCTTTCTTTTTGCCCTATCTCCTTTAGTTTAGCCAGAAAATGGACTTTTATGTTTTCATTCAAAAAATCGATTTTTGATGGTAAATGATAGTGATCACAGATTTTCTTTCTTTTTGCCCTAGCTCCTTTAGTTTAGCCAGAAAATGGACTTTTATGTTTTCACTCAAATAATCGATTTTTGATGGTAAATGATAGTGATCACAAATTTTCTTTCTTTTTGCCCTAGCTCCTCCAGTTTAGCCAGAAAATGGACTTTTATTTCTTTCTTTCTTTTTGCCCTAGAAAAATCGATTTTTGATGGTAAATGATACTGATCACAGATTTTCTTTCTTTTTGCCCTAGCTCCTCTAGTTTAGCCAGAAAATGGACTTTTATGTTTTTACTCAAAAAATCGATTTTTGGTGGGAAAATAGAATGATCACAGATTTTCTTTCTTTTTGCCCTAGCTCCTCTAGTTTAGCCAGAAAATGGACTTTTATGTTTTCATTAAAATAATAGATTTTCGATGGTAAATGATAGTGATCACAGATTTTCTTAGCCTTAGCTCCTCTAGTCTAGCCAGAAATGGATTTTTATGTTTTCACTCAAATAATCAATATTTGGTGGGAAAATAGAAAGATCACAGATTTTCTTTCTTTTTGCCCTAGCTCCTCTAGTTTAGCCAGAAAATGGACTTTTATGTTTTCATTAAAATAATAGATTTTCGATGGTAAATGATAGTGATCACAGATTTTCTTTCTTTTTGCCCTAGCGCTTCTAGTTTAGCCAGAAAATGGACTTTTATGTTTTCACTCAAATAATCGATTTTTGATGGTAAATTATAGTGATCACAGATTTTCTTTATTTTTGCCCTAGCGCTTCTAGTTTAGCCAGAAAATGGACTTTTATGTTTTCACTCAAATAATCGATTTTTGATGGTAAATTATAGTGATCACAGATTTTCTTTATTTTTGCCCTAGCTCCTCTAGTTTAGCCAGAAAATGGACTTTTATGTTTTCACTCAAATAATCGATTTTTGATGGTAAATGGTAGTGATCACAGATTTTCTTTATTTTTGCCCTAGCACCTCTAGTTTAGACAGAAAATGGACTTTTATGTTTTCATTAAAAAAATCGATTTTTGATGGTAAATGATAGTGATCACAGATTTTTTTCTTTTTGCCTAGCTCCTTCAGTTTAGCCAGAAAATGGACTTTTATGTTTTCATTCAAAAAATCGATTTTTGATGGTAAATGATAGTGATCACAGATTTTATTTCTTTTTGCCCTAGTTCCTCTAGTTTAGCCAGAAAATGGACTTTTATGATTTTACTCAAAAAATCGATTTTTGGTGGGAAAATAGAATGATCACAGATTTTCTTTCTTTTTGCCCTAGCTCCTCTAGTTTAGCCAGAAAATGGACTTTTATGTTTTCATTCAAATAATCGATTTTTGATGGTAAATTATAGTGATCATAGATTTTCTTTATTTTTGCCCTAGCTCCTCTAGTTTATCCAGAAACTGGACTTTTATGTTTTCACTCAAAAAATCGATTTTTGATGGTAAATGGTAGTGATCACAGATTTTCTTTATTTTTGCCCTAGCTCCTTTAGTTTAGCCAGAAAATGGACTTTTATGTTTTTACTCAAAAAATCGATTTTTGGTGGGAAAATAGAATGATCACAGATTTTCTTTCTTTTTGCCCTAGCTCCTCTAGTTTAGCCAGAAAATGGACTTTTATGTTTTCACTCAAATAATCGATTTTTGATGGTAAATGATAGTGATCACAGATTTTCTTCCTTTTTGTCTAGCTTCTTTAGTTTAGCCATAAAATGGACTTTTATGTTTTCATTCAAAAAATCGATTTTTGATGGTAAATGATTGTGATCACAGATTTTCTTTCTTTTTGCCCTAGCTCCTTTAGTTTAGCCAGAAAATGGACTTTTATGATTTTACTCAAAAAATCGATTTTTGGCGGGAAAATAGAATGATCACGGATTTTCTTTCTTTTTGCCCTAGCTCCTCTAGTTTAGCCAGAAAATGGACTTTTATGTTTTCATTCAAATAATCTATTTTTGATGGTAAATTATAGTGATCATAGATTTTCTTTATTTTTGCCCTAGCTCCTCTAGTTTATCCAGAAACTGGACTTTTATGTTTTCACTCAAAAAATCGATTTTTGATGGTAAATGGTAGTGATCACAGATTTTCTTTATTTTTGCCCTAGCTCCTTTAGTTTAGCCAGAAAATGGACTTTTATGTTTTTACTCAAAAAATCGATTTTTGGTGGGAAAATAGAATGATCACAGATTTTCTTTCTTTTTGCCCTAGCTCCTCTAGTTTAGCCAGAAAATGGACTTTTATGTTTTCACTCAAATAATCGATTTTTGATGGTAAATGATAGTGATCACAGATTTTCTTCCTTTTTGTCTAGCTTCTTTAGTTTAGCCATAAAATGGACTTTTATGTTTTCATTCAAAAAATCGATTTTTGATGGTAAATGATTGTGATCACAGATTTTCTTTCTTTTTGCCCTAGCTCCTTTAGTTTAGCCAGAAAATGGACTTTTATGATTTTACTCAAAAAATCGATTTTTGGCGGGAAAATAGAATGATCACGGATTTTCTTTCTTTTTGCCCTAGCTCCTCTAGTTTAGCCAGAAAATGGACTTTTATGTTTTCATTCAAATAATCTATTTTTGATGGTAAATTATAGTGATCATAGATTTTCTTTATTTTTGCCCTAGCTCCTCTAGTTTATCCAGAAACTGGACTTTTATGTTTTCACTCAAAAAATCGATTTTTGATGGTAAATGGTAGTGATCACAGATTTTCTTTATTTTTGCCCTAGCTCCTTTAGTTTAGCCAGAAAATGGACTTTTATGTTTTTACTCAAAAAATCGATTTTTGGTGGGAAAATAGAATGATCACAGATTTTCTTTCTTTTTGCCCTAGCTCCTCTAGTTTAGCCAGAAAATGGACTTTTATGTTTTTACTCAAAAAATCGATTTTTGATGGTAAATGATTGTGATCACAGATTTTCTTTCTTTTTGCCCTAGCTCCTTTAGTTTATCCAGAAAATGGACTTTTATGTTTTTACTCAAAAAATCGATTTTTGGTGGGAAAATAGAATGATCACAAATTTTCTTTCTTTTTGCCCTAGCGCTTCTAGTTTAGCCAGAAAATGGACTTTTATGTGTTTACCCAAATAATCGATTTTTGATGGTAAATAATAGTGATCACAGATTTTCTTTCTTTTTGCCCTAGCTCCTCTAGTTTAGCCAGAAAATGGACTTTTATGTTTTCACTCAAATAATCGATTTTTGATGGTAAATGGTAGTGATCACAGATTTTCTTTCTTTTTGCCCTAGCTCCTTTAGTTTAGCCAGAAAATGGACTTTTATGTTTTCATTCAAAAAATCGATTTTTGATGGTAAATGATAGTGATCACAGATTTTCTTTCTTGTTGCCCTAGCTCCTCTAGTTTAGCCAGAAAATGGACTTTTATGTTTTCACTCAAATAATCAATTTTTGATGGTAAATGGTAGTGATCACAGATTTTCTTTATTTTTGCCCTAGCTCCTCTAGTTTAGCCAGAAAATGGACTTTTATGTTTTTACTCAAAAAATCGATTTTTGGTGGGAAAATAGAATGATCACAGATTTTCTTTCCTTTTTGCCCTAGCTCCTCTAGTTTAGCCAGAAAATGGACTTTTATGTTTTTACTCAAAAAATCGATTTTTGATGGTAAATGATAGTGATCACAGATTTTCTTTCTTTTTGCCCTAGCTTCTCTAGTTTAGCCAGAAAATGGACTTTTATGTTTTCACTCAAATAATCGATTTTTGATGGTAAATGGTAGTGATCACAGATTTTTTTTATTTTTGCCCTAGCTCCTCTAGTTTAGCCAGAAAATGGACTTTTATGTTTTTATGAAAAAATCGATTTTTGGTGGGAAAATAGAATGATCACAGATTTTCTTTCTTTTTGCCTTAGCTCCTTTAGTTTAGCCAGAAAATGGACTTTTATGTTTTCATTCAAATAATCGATTTTTGATGGTAAATTATAGTGATCACAGATTTTCTTTCTTTTTGCCCTAGCTCCTCTAGTTTGCCAGAAAATGGACTTTTATGTTTTTACTCAAAAAATCTATTTTTGGTGGGAAAATAGAATGATCACAGATTTTCTTTCTTTTTGCCCTAGCTCCTTTAGGTTATCCAGAAAATGGACTTTTATGTTTTCATTCAAATAATCGATTTTTGATGGTAAATTATAGTGATCACAGATTTTCTTTCTTTTTGCCCTAGCTCCTCTAGTTTAGCCAGAAAATGGACTTTTATGTTTTTACTCAAAAAATCGATTTTTGGTGGGAAAATAGAATGATCACAGATTTTCTTTCTTTTTGCCCTAGCTCCTTTAGTTTAGCCAGAAAATGGTCTTTTATGTTTTCATTCAAAAATCGATTTTTGGTGGGAAAATATAATGATTACAGATTTTCTTTATTCTTGCACTAGCTCTTCCAGTTTAGCCAGAAAATGGACTTTTATGTTTTTACTCAAATAATAGATTTTTTATGGTAAATAATAGTGATCACAGATTTTCTATCTTTTTGCCATAGCTTCTCTAGTTTAGCCAGAGAATGGACACTTATGTTTTCACTCAAATAATCGATTTTTGATTTTCTTTCTTTTTGAAAGAAAATGGACTTTTATGTTTTCATTCAAAAAATCGATTTTTGATGGTAAATGAAAGTGATCACAGATTTTCTTTCTTTTTGCCCAGCTCCTCTAGTTTATCCAGAAAATTGATTTTTTATGTTTTCACTCAAATAATCGATTTTTGATGGTAAATGATAGTGATCATGGATTATCTTTCTTTTTGCCGTAGCTTCTTTAGTTTAGCCAGAAAATGGACATTTATGGTGGGAAAATAGAAAATGGATTTTTATGTTTTCATTCAAATAATCGAGTTTTGATGGTAAATGATAGAGATCGCAGATTTTCTTTCTTTTTGCCCTAGCTCCTCTAGTTACGCCAGAAAATGGACTTTTATGATTTCACTCAAAAAATCGATATTTGATGGGAAAATAGAATGATCACAGATTTTCTTTCCTTTTGCCCTAGCTCCTCTAGTTAAGCCAGAAAATGGGCTTTTATTGTTTTTACTCAAAAAATCGATATTTGGTGCGAAAATAGAATGATCACAGATATGGATTGCATTCCATTAAGATTTCGAATGTCGCCCTTATTCAATTGAACTTCAGTGTTGAATTTTCTGTTGTAATGGTTTCAGGCTGTTATTTCGAATGAAAGTTTTCGAGCATTTCTCATAAATCTTAATCAAAGGTCATTTTAGCATGAACTTTTATACATTAAAAGAAATAGGTCACATGAGATTAATAAGCATTAGATGATAGTATAATCAGAACTTTAAATAATAAAATGTATTATCTTTGTATCTTTTATCTCATACATAAATAGAACTAAAACTATTTCTCGATAAATTACTGATCATGTCTTTATTAATATGCAGCTTTCTGGGCACATTGATCAGGTAACTGCTAGGTCGTTAGTAGATAAAATGCATAAAATGAAAATGGAAAAATACTTATACGAAATTCGGAGCTTAAAAATCTAAATCAGGTGTAATGTCTCAATAACTATTTAATGGAAATATTATCTAAATATGTTTCATTAAGACATGTTTTTAATCTAAATTGGTTGAAGTTTTTTAAATTAAAGAAAATTTAAAATTTTTTTAGTCGAATGTAGTTTCTTCGATAGAAGTACAATGGTAACAAAATAATTGTCTGAAATAATTTAAATTTTCTCCAAATAATTCTACTTTTTCCTAAAACTATCCAAACTATAGAAAAACAATACATTTTTTGTAGGTTCAATAAAAAATTAAGTAGTAAGCGTTAATAGATTTAAAATTGTGATAATGATAAATAATGTTATAGATTTAACAAACAAAAAAATAAACAATTTCAACATTCACAGTTTTACAAAATTTTCAAGTCAAGATAAGAAACTGAGAGCCCCTTCTTTCTCTCTTTATTCCAAACATAAAAAAAAATTGATCAGCAACCATTTAAAATCTAATAGTAATTTGGCAAAAATAAATAGCTGAAAAGTTTTTAACAAAATATAGTAACGAAAAAATAAACGTTATAATTACTGCCTTGTAAGGTAAAAGCTTAAAACGTTTTTATATTTTTTTGATGCTTTGATACTTGTTAAGAAGGAGTTAAAAATGGTAAAATTGTAGTTTATAGACACAGCAACAACTAAAATTTGAAAAGTAATGAGTTAGAAATTGGCATCATGAATCATTATTTGAACACGTTGTTGATATTGGAGGCAATTACTTAACACGCTCGCTTACAAATAAGTAGCTAAATAAGTCATTACAAAAAGGGAGTTAAAAAGTTATTTTGTTTTACTCACACAAAAGGGCTGTTGCTAACGCATAAAAAAGTTCTTACGTATATAATTATATGTCATTATTAGAGTACTTAAAAGTAATGCAGACGGTATGTAGTAATCATTGAAAGTTAAGTTTTTGCTGGGCACATTTGGTAACAGTTTTTCTAGTCTTGTAAACACCTTCTTCTTTTATACATTAATTTTGTTTTTTTTTATTTCTCTTTTCTTACCAACATTTCACTAAACTCTTGTTAACAACAACATTGAAAAGCAAGAAAAGTAAAGGTAGTGTTAAACTAAAAGAAAACATTAAATTTAAGTGTATCTAAACTCTTGTCACTACCACCTCGCAAATACTCAAATAAAGCTACAAATACAGCAGAAGCTTCAACAGAATATAGTATATGGTCATGGTTTTTTGCTATTTGGTTTCCAGCTAAGGTTGATTTCTTTAAATTTTAGAGTCTGCAAAAAAAATCTCAGTTAAGGCACTCCTTCACTTCACTAAACATTTAACTTGCAAAAAAACTAGCTTAATACTTGTGTACAAAAAAAAAAAAACGTTTCCTTTTGCACATTTAACTTAAATATGTTTTAGTTCTATATAGTTGGCTATAATCGTTATTTTAGATTAGAATCAACCTAAAATAACTAACGTCTTTTAACGTTGACGTCTAATTCAATGTTGTGTGTATTTGCCTCTTTATGTTTTTATACTTGGTTTGGTTGTTAGAAATATTAGGTAAGGGAATAAGGTGATTTCTGTGCACTACAAGATTGAATGCGTTTTTGTTTCGATATAAAATATTACAATAGGTATATAATGTTAAACCTTATAGCGTCGGATCTGCATTTATTATGATTTTAATCTTTATTAAGAATCTTCGAAAAATGAACTCAAAAAGTCGATTGATGTTATTCTAGGAGGGCAAAAGTTTCGGAATGTATTTACATCTCAGGTGGAGTAGGAGGTGGGTTGAAACGAATTTTATAAAAATTAGTATATATTGTCTATTTATTTACCTCTTTTATTTTAATTTGGCCAACAGTTTCAAATACATAATAAGCAATTTTTATTAATATGGGCGTGGGTGGGCGTGCCTCCGCCCCAATGATTATATCAATCAAACCACAGTATGCCGAATGGACTCATGTATAAGATACATACATATTTATACGTTTCAGAACAATATAAGAATTTTGGCATCGATTTGTTAGCGCATATTTTTGCATATATTATCCAGAAGAGTATAATTCCGCATGATTTGATTTTAATAGCATATTTAAGGCATATTTTCGAGATTTTAGTGCATATTTTACTGTTTTAGCTCATATTTTAGTATAATCCACTTTTATATACATATTTTTAAAATAATTTAATTTTTATTTAAAAATTTGACTGCCTAGATTTTTAGAAAAATGTTCTCTGAATTTCGAAGAAGACCCAGCAAAAAAAAAGAACTTTCAAAGAAGCGAAAAAGAAGTAGAATTTACTCCATGGAAGTACTGAAAAAGTGGTGACTTTAACATAGGCTTGTTATAGGAGAGATGTCCTTTTTATTTGATTTCAAATTCACTATTTTGAAGTCAATCTCAAGAAGTAATTTTAATGCTCTTTTCTTTTGGGAGTTATTCGGAAGTGAAATTGTATTATTATAGAATACAACTAATTTGACTTATATAATATTAATAAGGTAATAAACACATTTAATACAAAGGTCCAAAAATAAAATTTTTTATCTCATAAAAGTTTAAGAACAAAATATCTTCAGCATTGAAAAAATAGAATTATTTTCGCTTCTTCGGAAGTCATTAAACATCACTTCCACAGAAGTGCTACTTTTTAAGTGGGGATAAATGTTATTCTTTTGGAAGTACTCCGTTTTATTTTTGCTTTTAATGCATTCTCTTGGAGTTTGCTACTTATGGGCATTTATGTTGGTCCTTGGCAAAGAAAAATTTAAATTCAATCAAATAGAAAATTTAGAAAATTAATTTTATCACAATCTAATATTTTAAATTGTTTATAGTTGTAATTCTTAATCTAATGCACAAGTTCATTTTTGTGGTGAAAGATAACACAACAATAACGATGTACATTAAAAAAAGTAAAAGGTTGACACGAATTTAAAAACCCCTACAGCAATATCTTTTATATGAATACAACATTACTTAAATGCTTAAAATACACCCCAGTTTTCTTTACTTCAAATCATGTAAAAAACTCAAAATGGGTAGAACTTTTTTAGGTGCCATTGCCTCTGGAATATATTTAAATGTTTTGCAAATCCTCTAACAAAATTCGTATAACCTACAGGTATCATCTTATACCAGAAACCAAAAAATATGCCCCGTCATCCACTCTATACATTTGGAAAGCAATAGCAATAAAAGAATTTCTTTAGATTTTCCTTTAACACAAAAGATGGATGGTTTTACCACCGATGACCGTGATGAAAACATATTCATATAAAAAACGACTTTTTAAGCTTTTGCTCTACCATATATCGTTGACATGGTTTAAGTCAGTTACTTGAAGATGGCGATACAGCCAGCTAGGCTCTCTGATGGTGGTGATGCACAGTGGGGCAGAATGGAAATTTTTTGGAAATAAATCTGGCATTTTTAAACGGCTGATCCGATCGGGATAAAATTTGGCGTGAGCGAAGCCAAGGAGTATTCGAGTTTAAGTTTTGAAGATGAACCCTGCAGATGCCCCAGGGACGGCGCTGTGGCGGCTCAAAGTAGGGTACCTACGACATGTAAAATTTTTAAACTCGTGCCATTTTTTTGTTTTTCACCCAAATGCAAAGATTTTTATATTTTGTGAAAGCGCTCGACGAGATCTTGAAAAAACATGCTTGGACATACTACTTATCTCTTATAATATCCGAGTTATAGGCATTTAAAAATTTAGTGATACAAAATTTACCATACCTTGATCCGCCTTTTTTTGAATACCGGGCGTAATTTTGGACCAAATGGACTCAATTTTTTCTTGTTAGTTAGACAACAAAATTTCCAATAATATACAAAAAATTTCAGATCAATATCGTTTACAGATCCAAAAATATACGTTTTTTAATTTAAAAATTCAAAAAATTTTAGATTTTTGGCGTTTTTTTGCCAAAAATGTGTCTTAACTCTTTTATTAATAAAATAAAATTTGTATTAAGAACATATAACAATTTTATAGTTTTCTAAAAGGTATCTTTACGCAGAACGCTTTGGCGTAAAAAACTTGTCCTATTTTTTGAAAATGTTGCCACTGCGTCCTTCCGAATATGACCTATCTTTTATCAAAACTTCAACTTTGGGCGACATGTTCTAAAATCCCAAAGCTGGGATCAGAAAACTGAAAGCAGTTTTGGAAACCTCAATATGTTTTCTATTTACTCCAAAAGTATTTTCCCAGCCCTGAAAGAAATATGGACCCTATGGGCAAAAAAGTAAAAAATCCCATTTTTGGGATTTTCATTCCTATTTTTGGGAATTGCGGGATGCCCTTTGACCTTTTCAATTTTTTTTTTGCATATTCTTATTTGAAATGACAAATTTAACAAGCGTTGAAAATTTCATTGAGTTTTGTTCATAAATAAAGATTTTGTCATATATTACATATTTGTTTAATTTCTAAAACTATGATTTATATCAAAATTTTAATAGGATCGCAGATAGCTACAACAATTTAGTCCATATTTATCCCTTAATATAATTTTTTAGTTAGATATGGAAATTCTCGACCCTTTACAAAAAATTTTCAAAAATTTATAACCATTTTTTACCTAAATTTTTTCGACAGATCATTTCGTTCTGTTTCGTTTATGATCATGTAGGTAAAAATATACAGGTAATGATAATTTCGATTCATTCACTAATAAGAAATATCAATGACTGAATTACAGGTTATAGTAATATAGTCCTAAATGTTAATAGGTAGACAATTCGTAATTTTTTACTTTGAAATACCTGTATCGGAAATGACAAGAATTGGTATATAAGTAAACTTCTCAGATTTTAAGTACCATATTTAATAAATCTACAATGAAGATTACATTAAAGTACGAAGAGTTGTGTTCCGTTTTATGGAGTATATCTTCAAAAGGGCCAGAAAGAATTGAAGACATTTCAAATTATATAAAAACTACATATAGTAGAAAAGTTTGTCTACTTTTCTACTATATATAGGCATATCAAAAATTGAAAACTTTTTGATGTAAAAAGTAAGTCTGTGGATGGAAATCAAAAGAAATTTCGATTAAAATTTTGTAGTTGGATGGAAACTACTACGGAAATCTCAACTTACAACACATCAACAGGAGCGCCTTGCAAGTCATACGAAGACTTATGTTCAAGGTAAAAAAAAAGAGGGTCACACAAAAACTTTTTTCAATCTCAAATGAGGAAATTGCTGATACATTTAACGAAATGCTGAAAAAGGAAAACCAACATATGGATGTCGTACATATTGCAACTATTCTTCCTAATGCATCACCAAAACGACTTAAGCGAATTGTGGAAAGTATACCAACTCCAACATCATAATCAAATTTTACTGAAGAGGAAGCAATAGCGCTTATGTTGGAACTGGGTCTCAGTCGAAATAAGTACCAAATATTAAGGAAAGCTCTGCATGAAAAAGGACACAATATATTACCATCATACAAGGCGATCCAGGAAAAAAAAACAAACTATCCTACTAAATCAACAAAAAATAATGAAGAATTGAAAGAACTGAGAGCTGCGGAAAAAAGCATATTCCAAGAAGAATTTAAAGTTCAGATGGGATTAAACATCGACAAACCACTTTCAAGTTGCGGTAGTACAAATGACGGTAATACGTCGAGAAGGTTTTTTCGTGATTTTGAAATTACTTCAAAAATAACTGGGATCGACAAGGAGTTGCTTCGAAGAGTTAAAACTATTTTAATGGCACTGAATAGTAAACATAAAATTAATGAAAATCGATTTGGGGAATACACATCTGAAATTTCTAAATTACTTGTATCTCTGTATCCATGGAGGGAACTAACACCAACAGTACACAAAGTATTGTGTCATGGTCAAATAATAATTGAATCGAATATTCTTCCACTTAGAGAGTTAACAGAAGAAGCCCAGGAAGCGAGAAATCGAGATTTTAAGCATGTTCAACTATTCAGCTCAAGAAAATGCTCCAGGCAATCACAGAATGAAGATATTTTTAATAGTTTACTTCTATCTTCTGATCCTGTTCTTTCAACTATGCGAAAAAGATGGATTTGTTATGAAACTCTATCATCTCAAAACAAGGAAGATTTAAATGACTTATATTACCTTCTGGATATGTATACCGATATGACAGATTATTTTATAGAAAATAAGTAGTGTTAGGAATTAACTATATAAGTAGGTTGTAAGAATTAATTGCATTATGTTTAAGATAAACAGTTCAAATAAAAAAAGCTATTATACTAACTGATGATATTGTATTAAATTGTGTTTTATATTTCGGTGGGCGGGAAAGGTAATTTGTGTGGGGTGATTTAGGTGTTGTTGTGCGTGGCTCATAATAAAATTATAATTTTTTTATTTTATATACAATATTATAATAAAATAATTAACTAAATAATTTTTAAAAATTGTCCAAATATTTTATTCAACACCAAATGTATGTTCTGTCATACTTAATACTAAAATATGAAAAAGATGAAATTAAAGGACACAGGTTTAAATGAACATATTTTTGAATGTAATTGAGATATTGGCTTGAAATTTTTTGTAAAGGGTCGAGAATTTCCATATCTAACTAAAAAATGATATTAAGGGATAAATATGGACTAAATTGTTCTAGCTATCTGCGATCCTATTAAAATTTTGATATAAATCATAGTTTTAGAAATTAAACAAATATGTAATATATGACAAAATCTTTATTTATGAACAAAACTCAATGAAATTTTCAACGCTTGTTAAATTTGTCATTTCAAATAAGAATATGCAAAAAAAAAAATTGAAAAGGTCAAAGGGCATCCCGCAATTCCCAAAAATAGGAATGAAAATCCCAAAAATGGGATTTTTTACTTTTTTGCTCATAGGGTCCACATTTCTTTCAGGGCTGGGAAAATACTTTTGGAGTAAATAGAAAACATATTGAGGTTTCCAAAAGTGCTTTCAGTTTTCTGATCCCAGCTTTGGGATTTTAGAACATGTCGCCCAAAGTTGAAGTTTTGATAAAAAATAGGTCATATTCGGAAGGACGCAGTGGCAACATTTTCAAAAAATAGGACAAGTTTTTTACGCCAAAGCGTTCTGCGTAAAGATACCTTTTAGAAAACTATAAAATTGTTATATGTTCTTAATAAAAATTTTATTTTATTAATAAAAGAGTTAAGACACATTTTTGGCAAAAAAATGGCAAAAATCTAAAATTTTTTGAATTTTTAAATTAAAAAACGTATATTTTTGGATCTGTAAACAATATTGATCTGAAATTTTTTGTATATTATTGGAAATTTTGTTGTCTAACTAACAAGAAAAAATTGAGTCCATTTGGTCCAAAATTACGCCCGGTATTCAAAAAAAGGCGGACCAAGGTATGGTAAATTTTGTATCACTAAATTTTTATATGCCTATAACTCGGATATTATAAGAGATAAGTAGTATGTCCAAGCATGTTTTTTCAAGATCTCGTCGAGCGCTTTCACAAAATATAAAAATCTTTGTATTTGGGTGAAAAACAAAAAAATGGCACGAGTTTAAAAATTTTACATGTCGTAGGTACCCTATTTTGAGCCGCCACAGCGCCGTCCCTGGGGCATCTGCAGGGTTCATCTTCAAAACTTAAACTCGAATACTCCTTGGCTATGCTCACACCAAATTTTATCCCGATCGGATCAGCCGTTTAGAAATGCCAGATTTATTTCCAAAAAATTTCCATTCTGCCCCACTGTGTGATGGTTGTTTAACTTTTGCACAAAAATAAAAGAAAAAAATCAAGCAACTAAAACCTCATCAAATCAACTTATCACAGATCAACTTTGGTTAAAATGTCTTATCTGGCATTAATGTCGTAATTTGAAAAAAAAAACTTATAGGAGACGTTTGAAGACGTTTTATTTACTTTTAACATTATAAGATTTTATACTTAAATAAATAATAATATTAAGCATAATTTTATAATTTGCATTAAAGTTGCTTTAAGTTTTTTCTTTATATTTAAAAATTAAAAAAATATATATTAAATTTTAAAGATACTCAAGTTGGCAGCACTAACTTCTTGATTTGTTGTGTTTTTTTTAACTTTTCTCTATTTAAACAGAAACTGCTAGTAACTCTTATTTTAAAGATTATCTATTATATTGTAGCCATTATTATGTTTTAATACAACAAATTAAACGGTTAGTTTAATGATTATTTTTTATCATAACGGTAGATCAATAACAGCTATTGATAGATTTCGACTTTTTTTCTGCTAGTTTTGTTTTGAGTTATGATTTTCAATTAAAGTAATCAATCAAAATTGCTAAGAGAGTATAAAATTGACTTTTATAATATGAATTTATTGATCATTTAATAAAGTGATTTAAAGTATAATTTAGATTTATGATTTGCATTTACAGTTAAGAGAGTCTTGGATATTTGGAATTCTACGGAAAAGAAGTGAATCAATTAAATAGTGGTAAAAAGTATTTTAGGTTTGTTTTCAGTTTTAAGATTCAAATAAATTCGTCGGTATTAACTACCTCGAGCTCCCTTAACATAAAAGCTATTAAATTTGCACTTTACGAACTCTTCTGGTACCCATACGATGTAAAACTTACCTCTGGGAGAGTATAGGGTTAAAGCGTTCTTATTAGATTTCTTAGATTTAACCTTATATCGTCCGAATTGCCTTCTGGCTGTCGGTAAATATGTTAAACCCTGTGGGCTCCATATTTATTCTAATCCAATTTACGCATTTAATTATTGCTAGGAAGCTGGTATTGTGGTTAGATAAAAGGTAGTATATTTTTGTTTCTGGGTCTTCAATATAAAACCCCAGGTTAGAGCTATTCGTGTAGCAACGCATTCATACGGATATTTATTCCAATGTTCCGCTTGATCCTGACATTTCATCTGGACTCAGTGTTTCAAAGTTCTCTTCACATTCTGTGACTGGTATGCGATCGGGCACAAGATGTTCAAGTGCTTAACGTGAACACCTGCCTTGACGGCCTTATTTCACGGTGATCTTTTTAATCCACTGGGTAGACTTGAGACGCGTGCCCCTGAATCCTTCTAAGGTGGCAATTTTTGTACATGGCTGTGTCGGTCCATGTACAAGCACATTGCAGAAGTACTCTCTTGACAGGCAGCATGGAATCCCATACAAACCATCATCAGGTGAAAGCAATCTTCCGGTATACCGGAAGATGACCACCCTTTTGATGTCATGAAAGATTGCATTATTAAAAATGCAATCCTCATCAACTAACAACCCATTCCATGTCATTCCTTAACCTTTTAAAGCCCGCGCAACCACACTACTGAAATGGACCTGTTGATTCGGCAACAGCACCTTCTTCCCTGAAGTAAAAGGTCTACTAAATCAGTACTAGTCTTCTGTCGGGCAGATGAGTCTTTCCCGATCGTTCACCAATTACATCAGTTCCATTATCAGACCATAAAGAACGATCTACGGAAAGACAGCTACCAAGTGTTGCCTGTCTTTCCGTAGTGATTATCTTATTTTTTCAAATATATTAACCAGAGCATTTTATGACTGATCACAGATTCATATTATGATCAGATGCTTATGCACAAATATTTAAGATGTTGAAGTTTTTATTGATCAGAAAAAGTATCGGGCAACTCTTGTCGGTCAGAAGCTAATTTATTTAAAATTATTTTTTTTTTCGTAAGTTTATTTTTAATATAAAGTGATTTTCGGTTAAAAATATAGTTAGCTATAATAGTAAAAATCTTAAAATATCGTTAAAAAGCAATTATATACTTAATCTCTAGCAAAACTGCACAACATTAATCTATTCTAAAAACACAAGTAGGCTTTTTTATTTATTACAACCTTTTTTTTTAAACATATACAAAAAAAGTGTTTGATTTTTTTTAATTAACATTTTTTTCCATTATACAAAAAAAAAAAAAAAAAGTTGCAATTTAAAGTTTTAGAAACAATTTCATGACAGCATACCGAACAAATTTATCAATTAAATTTTATATATTCATTATAAAGTGATTTATGATCAGACATTTTGAAGGCTATTAAAATCAGTTAAAATCAACTTTAAACCAACTCAAATTACAACAAAGATTTGCTCTAAACAAAAATGTTAATAGATTGAAAAAAATACACAGACTAACACTGAAATGGTTTCGATAAATTTGTGTTAAATTTTTTGGATTCATTTGTGGCACAAAAAAATCAAACGTGAAACAATTCAATGCAATTATTGGTGCAACAAAGACGAGATAACAAAAAAAAAAAAAACATTGAATTATTTTACATGAAAAAACTATTTAAGAGAGCTATACCAGCTGATCATGTTGTTGATCATGACGATGATGATTATTTTTACAACAATTTAAATTGAGAAAGAAATAAAATATTTAACTATACGATCTTTTAGTTTAACTATATGTATTCGTGTATGATAAACGACATTGTCACTTATGCCAGTATATGACCACAATTTACTATACAAAAAAAAAAAAAAAAATACAAATATATTCCATATTACTAGAAATAAATCTATTGTTTGAATGTAGAAAAAAATCAAAAAGAAGTTAAAGATTATAAACGTATGCTGTCGTCTTTAAAATAATATTCAATAAATCAGCACTTTGATGTTTGAAAGTGAGTGAGTATGTATAAGTAGTAGTAGTAGAAGAGTTTCAATGTAAGTTCCTCATCCTCATCATCGTGGTCGTCACAACATATAAACATTCAACATCACCAAAACATTGTAGAAAACTTCTAAAGTTTCACCTACAAGGGAATGATGGCTAAGGAAAATATATATTTTATGTAAAATATGAACACATGAACACTACTTGTGCTGTTTTTGGAACAGTGATGCGATTCCATCAAAGGCCAATAAAATTTGATAAATGTCGAAACCCAGATCTGCCCTCAGAATTTATTCATCACATTAGGTAATCCAGATATTACGTCGTGAAGTTAAAACTAGTCATGTCATGAAGTTTAAACTGAACTATAGACTATAAACTACACTAAAGACTGGACTAACGACCAGACTATAGACTAGACTATAGACTAGACCATAGACTAGACTATAGACGAGACTATAGACAAGACTATAGACGAGACTATAGACGAGACTATAGACTAGACTATAGACTAGACTATAGACTAGACTATAGACTAGACTATAGACTAGACTATAGACTAGACTATAGACTAGAGTATAGACTAGACTATAGACTAGACTATAGACTAGACTATAGACTAGACTATAGACGAGACTATAGACGAGACTATAGACGAGACTATAGACTAGACTATAGACTAGACTATAGACTAAACTAAGACTATAGACTAGACTATAGACTAGACTAGACTAGACTATAGACTAGACTATAGACTAGACTATAGACTAGACTATAGACTAGACTATAGACTAGACTATAGACTAGACTATAGACTAGACTATAGACTAGACTATAGACTAGACTATAGACTAGACTATAGACTAGACTATAGACTAGACTATAGACTAGACTATAGACTAGACTATAGACTAGACTATAGACTAGACTATAGACTGGACTATAGACTAGACTATAGACTAGACTATAGACTGGACTATAGACTAGACTATAGACTAGACTATAGACTAGACTATAGACTAGACTATAGACTAGACTATAGACTAGACTATAGACTAGACTATAGACTAGACTATAGTCTAGACTATAGACTAGACTATAGACTAGACTATAGACTAGACTATAGACTAGACTATAGACTAGACTAGACTATAGACTAGACTATAGACTAGACTATAGACTAGACTATAGACTAGACTATAGACTAGACTATGGACTAGACTATAGACGAGACTATAGACTAGACTATAGACGCGAATATAGACGCGACTATAGACAAGACTATAGACGAGACTATAGACGAGACTATAGACTAGACTATAGACTAGACTATAGACTAGACTATAGACTAGACTATAGACTAGACTATAGACTAGACTATAGACTAGACTATAGACTAGACTATAGACTAGACTATAGACTAGACTATAGACGAGACTATAGACTAGACTATAGACTAGACTATGGACTAGACTATAGACTAGTCTATAGTCTAGTCTATAGACTAGACTATAGACTAGACTATAGACTAGACTATAGACGAGACTATAGACGAGACTATAGACTAGACTATAGACGAGACTATAGACAAGACTATAGACGAGACTATAGACGAGACTATAGACGAGACTATAGACGAGACTATAGACTAGACTATAGACTAGACTATAGACTAGAGTATAGACTAGACTATAGACTAGACTATAGACTAGACTATAGACTAGACTATAGACGAGACTATAGACTAGACTATAGACGAGACTATAGACTAGACTATAGACTTGACTATAGACTAGACTATAGACTAGACTATAGACTAGACTATAGACTAGACTATAGACTAGACTAGACTATAGACTAGACTAGACTATAGACTAGACTAGACTAGACTATAGACTAGACTAGACTATAGACTAGACTATAGACTAGACTATAGACTAGACTATAGACTAAACTATAGACTAGACTATAGACTAGACTATAGGCTACAATATAGACTGGACTAGATTATAGACTAGACTATGGACTAGACTATAGACTAGACTATAGACTAGACTATAGACTAGACTATAGACTAGACTATAGACTAGACTATAGACTAGACTATAGACTAGACTATAGACTAGACTATAGACTAGACTATAGACTAGACTATAGACTAGACTATAGACTAGACTATAGACTAGACTATAGACTAGACTATAGACTAGACTATAGACTAGACTATAGACTAGACTATAGACTAGACTATAGACTAGACTATAGACTAGACTATAGACTGACTATAGACTAGCAAGACTAGACTATAGACTATACTATGACAGACTATAGACTAGACTATAGACTAGCTATAGACTAGACATAGACTAGACTATAGAACTAGACTATAGACTGACATGACTAGACTAATACTAGACTATAGACTAGACTATAGACTAGACTATGCTAGACTATAGACTAACATAGCTAGCTATAGACTATACTAAGACTATGCGATAGACTAGCTAATGACTAGACGATAGCTAGACTATAACTAGACTGTAGACAGACTATAGACTAGACTATAGACTGACTAAAAAAATAAAAAACCCCCTAGACTATAGACTAGACTATAGACTGACTATAGACTAGACTATAGACTAGACTAAGACTGACTTAGACTAGACTATAACAGACTATAGACTAACTATAGCTAGACTAAGACGAACTAATAGATAGACTACAGACTAGACTATAGACGATGATTAAATATCCCACAATTGCCACATTGAATTTCAAATGTCAACACTGGGGCGAAGATACCTTTATTTTTAAATTCAGTTTATGTCTTAGTTTGGAATATAATGCTGACGAGATTATGGCTTATAAAGACAAGTTATGTAGAGAAATAGCTGTGGAGTTCAGAAGAAATTATCCGATATTTAGAAAGATAACGTGAAGTTATTTGGAAAAAAAGGCAGACCGATATATTACTCACAGAAAGTAGCAGAATATAAAGTGCGGCTTGTGTGCGGATGAGTCAGCAATTCTTGATTGTAAGTAAGAAGAAGATTAAATACTTTTTCCAAGGACTTTTTTCTAACAAACATAGTGTATCAATCTGATTTGTCTGTTCCGTTTAGTTTAAAACATATATTTACATCATAGAAGTCATTGATCTAATAAAATGTATATGTATATATAATGTCAAACATTTTTCAAATTAAGTCCTTGAGATTAAAATAGCTCCTTAAAGTTCGAAATAAAAGTAAAATTTTCAAAATATTCCTCTTAGCAATCATTCTCTCTCTCCAAATATTCTACTTTTCCACAAAGATATTCAAAGATTTTTGCTTTAATCTCAAGTTTTCTTGAATAGTTTTTAAATGCTAAATAAACAATCAATGAGTTTAAGTTTGAATTTGATTTGTTTTGCTGTTTCTTGCATTCGTTTGTATTAATTTAACGAAAAGGAAAAAAAACGTTGGCAGAGGATTGAATGCAGTTTTGATTTGCTCTTGGTATTGGAGACACATTCACATCATTCTTAACATCGTCAGCGTCATAGTCATTATTATTATTAAAATAACAGCATAGTCGAAGGAAAAATACTCACTCATCAACCAGCAACAGTCACAGCCACAACAACAACAACCACGTCAAATATCCAGCATCAACATTAACATCACATCAAATCAAATCGAATTGAATCGAAACGAATCATTCAACATCATTAATGTTTTATTTAAAAAGAAATAAAAAAAGCAAAAACTTAAAGCAGTCAGATCAGCAGCCACCACCATTCAATAGATCTTGGACCATACCAAAAATGTTTTTTTTTTTCTCAACCACATCTTCTTAGTATAAAAAAGCATCTGTCTATGGAGAGAAGAAACAACAAAAAAAAGAATGCTTTTCCTAACAGCCGCTTTTTTTTTTATAGCAACATACAAGTTATTCCATAAAACTTCCCTCTAAGAAGTTGGAAACAAAAAAGAACTATTTGATTGTTTTCAAGTTTTTTTTTTTAGAGAACAAAAAATCCAATATAAAACATTTGAAAGCTGCATCCGCTCAATGTCCCCTGAATGCGATTAGTTGCACATACGCCTTAGTTTTGCTTTATTTGTCTAAAGGTTCTAAAACTCCTCTATTCATCCACTTACAATGTTTAAGACAATGTGCTTACAAACATTTTCCTACTCCTTAGCAAGCAGAGCATTTAAGGAATTTATTCTTTGTGACAGGAATTTAAATTCTTTACAATAACTCATATTTAATTAATTATTTTTAATTATCTTGCGTATATTTATAGATATGTATTGTTTTTTGCTTGTTTGAATTGAAATTGTTGAAATGTTGTATAGTACGTATGCGTAAAACTTTACCTATAGAGAATAACTATTTGTGAAAAATTTCAACCCTCCTCTACCTCTTTCCATTTGGACGCTATAGTGCTTTTAGCAGACAGACGGATGGACATGAATAGATCGTCTTAGAATTTAATATGTTTAAGTCCGACGATAATTAAAAAATTTGATTTTTGGGAATAACTTATCCAAACTGAACTTGGTCATATGTTGAGTAAGTGTCACAAAAGTTTCTCTTATGGATTTATTTTAAAAATTATAATCGACTGGATATTAATGGGTCCATTAAAGGTCTTTGTTTAAATTTAAAGCGAAACGCATTAGTTTTGACAAATATTATTCAACAATTTCCTATGACTCTTAAGAATTTCATTATTTTAGAAACTGCAAAAATATAAACAAGCATTTTCATATTTGTTGTATATAACTCCAGTCCCATCCACTCGACTTGATCTTGATTATTGTTTTTTTTTTGTCTTTTGTTTTGATATTTTGGCATATAAATAAAGTTTATTTGATTTTTGTTTTGTTGCAAAAGTTGCTTCCTTCTTGTTGTATGAGAATAATTTTGTTATTGTGGTAGGTCCTGTCGTTTATTTACAACCATGTCAATCTGGTGAAAGGGATGTTTTATTACAAGACATTTCAATATTGTTTGATTTTGAACATATTGTAGTATGGTTTGGTTAAACGGATGGATGGCTTTTTTTCTTCTTTCTTCCAAACATGTTTGTGGGTTGCTAAGAAAAATGTTATTTGTTGTAGTTGCTTTAACAGTGACATTGATCAACTAGTGTTTCTATTGAATTTGAACTTTTATTTACGAGTGAATTTGACTTCTAATAAGGGTTTTAATTGAAATTAGACTTCTTAGTATGTATAAGGTATGATTTCTGTACAAATACTTTCTTAATTTTTAAATCTTAACAAATAGTACGAATGTTACAGGTATATAAAAATGACTATAATTTTATCATATCAAATTTAAAGTTGGGACCATATCATTTGGTCCCAACTTTAAATTTCTTGTTGCTTCATTATTTATGTTGGACACTACTTTCTAAAGCTTTAATGTAAATTTTTAAGCATACTATGTATATAGTATACATAAACACTTAAGATGCTTGATTAAATTTTACAACTAATCCAATTTGTTGCCATTATCATTGGACGTTCGTTACATCAACAAATAACAGCATTTCTAAATGGGACAATTTCTTAATCGCCAACAACAAATCACAATTTTTTCTACTACTGTTCTTTATTAAATCTTGCTAAATTAATCAAAATTTCAAAAATATCTACTAAATCAAAATTTATGCGGTTTAGCAAAAGAGCGTCTTCGTACAAAGCAATGCCACAAAAAAAAAAAAAAAAAACACGGGCAAAAAAATGATCATAAAACATAAAACGGATATAAGATAGAAATCAAAATATGCACACCATTAACATTAATATGCTTGGAATAAAGAATAGAACGACAGCATCGAAACCTCAGAAATATTAATATGGTAAAAACATATTTTATTGCCTGCAATAGTTGCAGTAGCAATGAAGCCTACCTACCAGTGGTGTGTTTGTTGATGCTGTAGAGCAGTATTGCTGCCACAAATATGTAAATCAAATCAAGAAATGAACATAATTTTCAAATCAAATGCATCGGCAAATACAATACATAACAAATTATTTAAACAGATTTAAAGAAAAACTAACATCAAAACAAATACAAGGCAACTACTGTATTTTCTTTGGCTTTTCTTCTAAGACTAGAATTGCTACTACGATTACATTTTTGCTTTGGCTAAAAACATAAAATCCAAACCCACTTTTTACGACAAACTAAAAAATGAACTGCATCGTATAAAGTAGCAAGGTTTTAGAGAGATAAACTACAATGTTAACGTTAAAACGCAAACCACAAACTGTTGTGTGAAAAAACTTAAGCATGCAAATAAAATATGTATGTCTAAAAACTAACAAAAAAAAAAACAAAATCTAAGGGTCTTATTCATAATAAGTTATCAAAGGTTTACAAAACGAATTTTGTATATTTTTAGAAAAATGCGAAGATATAATCTAATTAAACTAGCAAAAAAATAAAGGTCTCTATTAGGGCAAAAACACACACGGAAATATTGCTCAGAATGAAAATAATACACTCTTGGTAATTGGTACCGGTGCTAGTTTATATAAAGGAAACTTGTCATTAAAATATAATGACGTAGCAGAGAGTAAAATGTAAATGGTAAAGAAACACACAAGAGGACCGATGGAGGCCTAGGAGTATTTTACCAGATTTAACAAACAAACAAACTAACTAACTAACTAACTAACTAACTACTACTAACTAACTAACTAACTAACTAACTAACTAACTAACTAACTAACTAACTAACTAACTAACTAACTAACTAACTACTAACTAACTAACTAACTAACTAACTAACTAACTAACTAACTAACTAACTAACTAACTAACTAACTAACTAACTAACTAACTAACTAACTAACTAACTAACTACTACTAACTAACTAACTACTAACTAACTAACTAACTAACTAACTAACTAACTAACTAACTAACTAACTAACTAACTAACTAACTAACTAACTAACTAACTAACTAACTAACTAACTAACTAACTAACTAACTAACTAACTAACTAACTAACTAACTAACTAACTAACTAACTAACTAACTAACTAACTAACTAACTAACTAACTAACTAACTAACTAACTAACTAACTAACTAACTAACTAACTAACTAACTACTAACTAACTAACTAACTAACTAACTAACTAACTAACTAACTACTAACTAACTAACTAACTAACTAACTAACTAACTAACTAACTAACTAACTAACTAACTAACTAACTAACTAACTAACTAACTAACTACTAACTAACTAACTAACTAACTAACTAACTAACTAACTAACTAACTAACTAACTAACTAACTAACTAACTAACTAACTAACTAACTAACTAACTAACTAACTAACTAACTAACTAACTAACTACTAACTAACTAACTAACTAACTAACTAACTAACTAACTAACTAACTAACTAACTAACTAACCTAACTAACTAACTAACTAACTAACTAACTAACTAACTAACTAACTAACTAACTACTAACTAACTAACTAACTAACTACTACTAACTAACTAACTAACTAACTAACTAACTACCTAACTAACTAACTAACTACTAACTACCTAACTCACTAACTAACTAACCTAACTAACTACCTAACTAACTAACTACTAACTAACTAACTAACTGAACTAACTAACTAACTAACTAACTAACTAACTAACTAACTAACTAACTAACTAACTAATAACTAACTACTAACTAACTAACTAACTAACTAACTAACTATCTAACTAACTAACTAACTAACTAACTAACTGACTGACTGACTAATTAACTAACTAATTAACTAAGCAATCAACCGAATCAATTCAATATCTTCAGACCCATCGCCCATCGCTACAATTCTAACCTATACATAACTTTCGAAAAAAGCTCTACTAGTTATTCTCCCAACTGATAGCAAAAAAAATGGATGATAGTGATGGATATAATGGTTTATTAGTGTCGGCATTGATACGCAACAACAAAACAAAAATCTTACGATGAAGAAGCCAAAGAATGAAATAAAAAAAGAAGCCGCTTTTCCAATTTTTTTTTTTTTTTTTTTTGTGCTTCATTCTTAAGATTTAGATAAGCAATCTAAAATTAATGATGATGTTGTTGTTGTTCTACAATGCGAGGAACAGAGCACAGCTTATTGCTGTTTTAGTAAACATTTCATTAAATACAAATTTTTTTTCGAAAAAAAACTACAGAAAATTACGTTCAGTTTTTATTTTAGATTAAAAAATTCGTTATGCTAGAGAAAGAATGAAATTTCAAGAACATAAATATAGAAGAGAAATTTAAATATATCACTGGCGCAAAATCTAAACAAATAACAAGAAAAACGTTAAAACATTCTTTCCTGCTTCTAGCCAAAAAACAAAAAAAAAAAAAAAAACAAAAAGAAAACAAATAGCACAAGCTTTTGTTGTATAAGATTTTTTAGTTATTTATTATTTACGAGCATTATTTTTTTATAAATAAGCATGAAATTAACAAATTATAGACAAAATTTACATGAAATAAATCATTATTTATGGAAATATGTATTTAGTCAAGTATAAATTTTAACGTATTTGTTTTTTTTTTCTTCTGCAAAAGAAAAATCGAAAAACATTTAACGTAAAACAAAAGACTTAAGACACGAACACCATGTCCGATTATGAATTTTTTTTTCTGTTTGATTTTAAAACATATTTATGTAAATATTATGTTTTTTATTAAATATGATGTCTAGAAATATGTATAAGAAAACAAGTACAGCAAATTGAAAATTTTGTTCCACTTCAGCAAAATATAATAATTCCAAATAATTCCGCCGTTTTGGTATGGAACATTGAATGACCTTGAATAGGCGTGAAATAACTTAAACATACAAATTATGTTATTAATAAGTATATTAATTATGAATTTTGCTATCATACGGTCTGCTTATAACTGACCCAAGCCTCTCTGTGAAACATTAGTGTAAGGCATCCTATAGTCGAGTATGTCCTCATAAAATGTCCTTTTTTATATTTGTTTTTACTTCAGTTTTCTCAAAATATATATTTGCTAGTAATATTTTCTTTATCAAAAAGTATGTACATACTTCTTTGTTGGTATTGTATATTAATTCCTGTAACACACTTTATGCATCTAACAACCCAGTAAAAACTTACATTAAAATGTAAGAATTTAAAATTCAGTAATTCTAGTCAAATTGATAGTGTTCTAATCTGTCAGTCCAGAGGATGGGTACGATTCCCATCTGAGCGTACAAATGGCCCGATATTGCATAGGTTTGTCTCTTCAGTTGTATGTAATTCTCTATGGAACAACAAACTAACTAACTAACTAACTAACTAACTAAACTAACTACTAACTAACTAACTAACTACTACTAACTAACTAACTAACTAACTAACTAACTAACTAACTAACTAACTAACTAACTAACTAACTAACTAACTAACTAACTAACTAACTAACTAACTAACTAACTAACTAACTACTAACTAAGTAGCTAACTAACTAACTAACTAACTAACTAACTAACTAACTAACTAACTAAGTAGCTAACTAACTAACTAACTAACTAACTAACTAACTAACTAACTAACTAACTAACTAACTAACTAACTAACTAACTAACTAACTAACTAACTAACTAACTAACTAACTAACTAACTAACTAACTAACTAACTAACTAACTAACTAACTAACTAACTAACTAACTAACTAACTAACTAACTAACTAACTAACTAACTAACTAACTAACTAACTAACTAACTAACTAACTAACTAACTAACTAACTAACTAACTAAATAACTAATTAACTAACTACATAACTACTAAAGTCATTATTTTAACACGGTGGTAACATTGAAGGCAAGCAGTTACCGCGCTCGTTTACAAGTCGGTTGTTGGGTAAGGGCTTCAGTAATGCAGGTGGTATGTATTAGATGTTGAATAGTAAGTTATTGAGTAAGTACAAGTCATTACCATGTTTTGCTGGGAAAACATTGTAAAGTGGTTAACAATAAAAAACAGTCAAATATTTTAGATAGAAAAGCATATTTTGTTTCTTATCGATAAAAATCTAGGCTTTGTTTCTTTCTTCCTATAGAAAACAGAAAATAACATAAATCGTTTAAACACGATTTCACGATTTTTCATAAATATATACTTAAGCCAGATAGCTGGCTCATCATATTATACAGACATAAAAATATGCACGCATAACTCATAACTATGCGTTTTTTTATGTTACTACAATACAAGTTTAAAATTTTGTTTAAATTTCATATTACTTAGTAGAATTGTATATACCCTGCATAGATCATTTATCTAAGTTATTTAAAATAGAATATGCCTAATCTTTAAAACCTAAAATTCTAAAATGTCTAAGACCTATGTAAAAAATAAAAAAACAGCTGCCAGCTGTATACCTATTTAAATAATATTCGACCCAAAAGCGATTAACAATTCCTCCCCTTTCTGAAACGACCTATGTAAAAAAAAACTTTCTCACACAATCACACTTAAGTAGGCTCCCGTGTCTATCTCTCAGACAATTTAAACAATAGAAAAAGTACCTTTTTAAAATAAGATCTATAAAATGCAAATTAATATAAAACCGTTATAACAATCCACACACACACATAACAATTGCAACAAAATGTGGTAAGAAACATTGAAAGAAAAAAAAATAACGAATTGTTAACAAACATTTCAATTAAATTCCTTAACATGGCATGAAAAGAACATTATAAAATAAATGAAAAATAAAACTGAAAAAATTAAAGACAAAAAAAATACATGTCAGTAAAATGTGTACGATTATGAATGTATGCAAGTACGTTGCACTCGTAGATATAGAGTGTTTCAAAACAGCCTACATATAATTCTTTATTTGTTTTTTAGTTTTTTTTTTTTCTCTTAACTACAAGAACCCACAACACCTACGCACATGTTGCAATGATAGAAAGAAAAAAATTAATAAAAATAGTCGTACAAACAAAATAAAATGTTGAGGGCGTGTAAATTCCATGAAATGCGTTTGATGCATAAGAATGATTTTTCCGCTTTTATAAATACAGAACAAATGAATGTATACGTGTAAGACAATAGTGCACTATGGGGCAAGGATGAGAAAAAAACTTCGCCAAAAATATTACAAATATAGAATTACTACAAGAAAAACTAGTAAGAAATAAAGTTGATCATGAAGGCCACATATTTCTTCAAGAAAAATAATGGATCGTTCGATCCTCACGGAATGTTGTTCAATTATGTTTTGTTGGATTTACGACGAATCATTATTTTTAGAATTTTTTAAGTCTTCTATATAAAAGTTTGGAAGAAGACCGTGAACTGGATTCTGTAATCAACATATCCACACATAATTTAGTTGAGTTATGGACATGTTTATGCAGGAAGTTATCAGAACGCATATGCCATATTTTTGATCATTAGATTCTCAGCAGATCATGACCAGATACTCTAGTATAACATACACCCTCCGTTCTTTCTCTAATTGAGTTACTACTAACTAACTAACTAACTAACTAACTAACTAACTAACTACTAACTAACTAACTAACTAACTAACTACTAACTAACTAACTAACTAACTAACTAACTAACTAACTAACTAACTAACTAACTAACTAACTAACTAACTAACTAACTAACTACTAACTAACTAACTAACTACTAACTAACTAACTAACTAACTACTAACTAACTAACTACTAACTAACTAACTAACTAACTAACTAACTAACTAACTAACTAACTAACTAACTAACTAACTAACTAACTAACTAACTACTAACTAACTAACTAACTAACTAACTAACTACTAACTAACTAACTAACTCTAACTAACTAACTAACTAACTAACTAACTAACTACGAACTAACTAACTAATTAACTAACTAACTAACTAACTAACTAACTAACTAACTAACTAACTAACTAACTAACTAACTAACTAACAACTAACGAACGAACTAACTAACTAACTAACTAATTAACTAACTAACTAATTAACTAAATAACTAACTAAACAACTAACTAACTAACTAACTAACTAACTAACTAACTAACTAACTAACTAACTAACTAACTAACTAACTAACTACTAACTAACTAACTAACTAACTAACTAACTACCTAACTAACTAACTAACTAACTAACTAACTAACTAACTAACTAACTAACTAACTAACTAACTAACTAACTAACTAACTAACTAACTAACTAACTAACTAACTAACTAACTAACTAACTAACTAACTAACTTACTAACTGTAAAACTATTAGCCTCTGGTATATTAGTGTGTAGTGTTTCAGCACAAAGTATACAGAGGTGACACTTTTGACATTTAAAAAAGTCTAAAATCAGCTTTTGTTTGATTTTGAGATTGTTTGGTGAGAAGAGGTATATAAAATACAGCTAAAAAAATTATTGAATTCGTTTTGTGCGAAAGAGAGGGAAATAGTTTTTTGCTCGTGACGCCTCTGTATACCCTGTGGTTTCAGTCTGGCCCTAGGCCCTTCAGACACAAAATTTACTTTATATTTAAAAGAAACCCGGTTTTTTGTGAGTTATAAAAGTATACTCTGATTTTATTCCTCTTTGTTTCAGGGCCTCTAGATTAGATAGAAACTGGACTTTAATGTTTTCACCCAAAACAAAGCGAAATATTTATATAATTTAATAGGAATCGATCTATGATTTTACATAGTCATGACAGAATCAGTCCTCTGCTCATAAATATCTTAGAAAAAAGGATTATATGTATAATTTTTTGTGGAAATCGATCCATATCTAAAATGGAGCTAAGATCATAAAATGTTCACGTTGTTTAACCCATAGTGCCTTGAGAAAGAAAACTAAATAAATTTTACATTAACTCAAAGTACAGTAGTAGTAAGTATTTAAATGACTAAAAGTGAAACATTGAAGAGAAAAATAAACGCGATGCCATGTGCATACATATTTATGAAACCAATTAGAAATGCAAGTTGTTAATTCTGCTGGTATTAGAATTTTTATTACATACACATATATTTGTATTTGTAGGACAACAAACGCAATTAAATATAAATAAATTAAAAGGGTTTTACTTATGTGTAACTTTAGTAACATATTTTTAATATTTATTATTTATATTTAGGAAATACGTGAAACTATTTGAAAATATGCAACCCTGACGAAATTACATACGAGGGGGTTGATCAATGAAAATTCTCACGCTTTTAATTCACACATTAATTAATTTCGTTTATTTCACTTTTGCCTCGAGAAAATGAATTAGCAATTTATTAGTTAGAAAATAGTTTTACTACCTTTGAATTACTATAAGTACGCATTTTGTGTTGTAAAGGTTATTAGGGGTTAATTTTATGTTTAAGGTGGAAAAATGTTATTTTAAAATAACTATGCAGCAAGAAATTTTTATGGGGTTTTATTTTATAAAATTTTTAAGGGTAACGGTTAAAAAATTAAGAAATTATGTCCAAATATGTGTTATAATAGTTTTCGGAAAATGAGCAAATTATGAATCGATTTTCACAATATTAATACGATACGATCTTTATAGAATAGATCTTCATAGAAGAGAACGGACTAGGTGAAATAATGGAGTCTAGGTGAAATGATGGACCGATTTTAATCATTTTCAGGAGGCTTCGTTCTTGGGTCGGTAGGAAAGTACGTCAAAATTTCATCAAATTATCTTGGCAGACGGACAGACACAGAAAGTCGATGATGGGTGTACGACCAATATTTTTGGGAGTTACAAACGTCCCCATGATCAACATCCACTGTTTCCTGGAAGCTTTCGGATAAGCATGACTGAAATCTTAGGACCTGCTTCTCTAAATTTGGAAGAACAGAAAATTTAAATATTCGATATCGAATTTTTATTTTAATTCTGGGGGGTAATTCTCGCAGTCGTGATCGAAATAAAATTCGAATCGAAATTAATTTCCTCATGATGTTACTCGATACGAAACGAATCGAGTTGTTGCTTCAGTGTTGTAAAAAACTTTCATAATATATTTTACAATACTGAACGAAATGTAAACAAAACTAATATGTTTCATTAAAATTCAAAAATTTAAAAAAAATAAATTAAATTAAAATATAAATATGGAGTATAATTGCAGAGAGGAGTGTTTTATGCAAAATATAATATTCCAAGTGATATGTAAATACAACATGGATGTTTGTCTAATTAATTACTTTTATTTATTTGGCAGATATTGGCTGCATTGATTGGACCCATTTTGGATTATAGGCATCTTTTATTGGTGGGTCACAAACATTTAATTTAGCAGCGATTTGTTCCCATTGTTCCATTTGTTCCGATTTGTTGAACTGTAGTTTAAAATCAAAATTTAGATGGACAAAATTAAAAATCTGTATTTTCTGAATTTGGATAAATAAAGGGGTTTTCAAATGGACGTTTCATGAGAGAATCGCGAGAAATCCAAATATTGGATCATATTTATACCCTACACCACTATAGTGGCGAGGGTATTATGCGTTTGTGCTGATATTTATAACACCCAAAAATATTGGTCCAACTCATTCCTTAAAGTATACCAATCGGCTCTGAGTCGATTTAGCTATGTCCGTCCATCCGTCTGCGTGTCCATGTAAACCTTTGATGAAATTTGGTACATACTGTTTTTGTGGCCCAAGGTTATTTCGCCAATACTTAGTTTTATACAAGCCTAAATGATACTGCAGATCAATCATCTGACCCTAGCCCCCATGCAAAGTCCCCTTCAGAAAATGACTTGAAGGTCAAAATTCATTTATAAACACTAATATCACGATGAAATTCTGCATAAATAACTTTAATGTAGACCTAAATCCCTCTATATAAATTTGTAAGGATAGACCCATATTTATCCTTGCCCCTTATTAGCTCTCTTTCAGAAAATGCATTTTTTTAACCAATAAACAACTTAAATGGTTTATTATTTAAAATAATTAACATTTTTACATACTACACAGTGGTGTAGGGTATCATATGATCGGTCACACCCCAATACTACATAGAAATCCATATTTCAAAACTTAAATATTGGAATAAGCTTTTATTAAATGTAAATTCTATATTCATGAAACCCTTTGTCCTGTTTTAGTCCTTTAAACTTGGATCTCAAATACATAATGACCATATTTATTTCTTAAAGAAACTTTCAAGGAATGTCTGAGAGAATCCAAAAAGTAAAAAAAAACTCGTACTATTGAATATAAATTCGTACGTATACGAATGTGAGAATTAGCCCCCTGATAACATTTCTATTGTTACGGAATGCCTTAATTATAGTCATACAACGCGGGAGGTTTAAACTCATTGGTGACACTTTTTTATAACCAAGAAAAATACATTTTCAAATCGTGCTTGTACCACTAAACAAAGCTCAGTTTACAAACTTATGACAAAAACCTTAAACCTCTCTAATGCTTTTAAACAACAAATTAAGCAAACAAAAAAAATTAATTAATTTTAATTATACAACAAAAACATACTCTGAACTTTGCCAATAAGGATCAGCTTGTTTCATTTAATACTTGTACCACCATCTTTGGGGAGGAAGAAAAAAAAAAAGAAGACAACTCCTTAACTCAAACTATTAATTGTTTTAAAAGAAACCAAAAACAGTAGTTAATGTTAAGTGCCAAGTTAACGAGGAAACTATTAAACATCAAAAATTACACAGAAAAGGAAAAAAGTTATAGAAGACCAAAAAAAAAATACTATTTAATGGCAAATGTGGCCTGAGGTCGCGTGTTATTTGTCAATAAATTTCCAATGTTTACATTAACACAGTAAAAGTTTTTGCTCTTTTTGTTCTCCCAAATGGGATGGATGGGATGAGCTGGTAGGTAAGTAGGTAGGTAAGCTGCATTGGTTAGTTGCATCGGTGTTTAAATGCAACGGTTAACTGTCGCATTACGATAACAGCAATGAAATTTAACCGTGGGTTTGTTTTTTTTTAAGAAATACGAGAAGTTTGGATGTGATGATTAAAACTAAAAATTATAGAAGTGGTAGTGGTAGATGGCATAAGTTAAATGGAACATCACCAGCAGCTGTGTATAGACTCTAGTATTTGTTATAGTATGTTGCAGTAATTACAATCACACTAAAAAAAAATACCTAATACTATTTGGCAGTAAGTATAAATGTATGTTGTAGTTATGTAGTAAGTAGCATTATTTATTAACTAATTTTTTTCTATATTTTCTCCACTATTTCTATGACTAGAAGCCTTAAGAGGCTGCTGAAAAAAAACCTTGCTGTTTGTTATTTGCTATACAGTGTGGTTGAAAACTCTTTTTACGTATTTGGATAGGGGCAACATTTTGACATGCATGCACTCCCATCATCGTCATTATTATTGGGCGTGTGGCAATCGACTGTTTTTCTCCTTTGGTTTTGTTTTTGTGCTGTAAGAAGTAAGGAAAAAAACTTCAGCAGCTATAAAACAAAGCAATAATAATATCAGCAGCAGTTTAATAATTGATGGCACCACTATATTTATAAGAGTATACCGTTGGTGATAGGAAAAAGTACATGGATTTGGTTTCTGGGGCCATCCGAAAATTTATTTCATTTCAATTTCTCTGTCTACTAGAAATCAAAGTATAAATGGCAGAATTAATGTATACATATATCCCTCTACGCTACGAATTATTTTTATTTTTTCCCACACACAATTTTCCATCCCTGATTCGGCAATAAAAAAGCAATTACAACATACAGCTTCATACGTAACGTGTTGTTCTTGCAAAAAAAATCATATGTTTTTACGCGATTTTCAGAAATTGTGTCGGTTTTTTGCTCATATCTTGTTTATTATGGCCGATTGGATCTCGAAGACATTTGGGGTCTGATTTTGCAATAACCAAACATGGCTTAATCGATTTCGCAATCTATACGGATCCAAAATATATGTATACAGTTTATAGGAAAATTATATTATAGAATTTACAATATGAATAACAAACCTATATAAACCCTTTTCAGAAACATGAAGTATATACAAAGACCCATAAAGAAATTATAATGACAAAGTAATAATGTCATTTCGGAAAAACTTACCTAAGTATTGTAAATTTAATAAGGAAAACTCTTACCTGTAATGAAAAGAAAATAGATATTTTGTTAAAAATTTAATATTTAAAAAATCAGTCTAAATAAAATTTAAAGTATTCAAATAAGACTTATTTATTCTGTTAGATACCGTAAGCTATTTTCCCAGAAAACAATCACTTGACAAGTTTTGAACTGTTTACACTTCTCTTGGGGATACTGAATTTGGAATTTCAAAGCCAAATTTAACAAATTTCAAAGCTGTTTAGAAAACCAAAATTAGTCGTATCTTGAAATTTTCACAATGTCTTCCATTATGTCTAAAAGAAGCTATAGGCTACATTTTATTTTGAAATTTTAAGTGAACGAGGAGCCACGTCCACGTTCTAAATAAGTATTAAAAGTCGCATATCTCAGAAACTGTAACAACTAGAGTCCAAACATTTTTTATGGACAACTTTGACATCCATAAGAATATTTGTGGACATAATGGACGGAATGGCTATAGTGGGCGTGGCACCTTCCTTATTAAGAAACTATTAAATCAGTATATCTGAGAAAATATAACAATTAGAGTCCTCAAATATTGGCGGAGAGCCACTTTAGTGTCAACATGATTATATAGGACAAAAAGTGAGGGAATAGCAGCAGGAGGCGTGGCACCTGAATTATATACAAAAATTCGTTTATCTTGAAAACTACTAGAGTTAGAATCTTCAAATTTTGCACCAAGAACTTTAACATTCATGTTAACATTTTGGGCAATTATAAATAGGCGGACTACCAATGGGGGAGCGACACCTCTCATATGAATAAAAATATGAATTAATGAGAAAAATTCATAGATCTGAGAAATTATTAGAGCTAGAATATTCAAATTTTACATGAAGAACTTTGACATTCATGTGAACATTTAGAGAAAAATGGGCGGACTGTCATATGTATTATATACAAAATTTCGTATATCTCGAAAACTATACAATTATTCAGATTTTTTATAAGTTACATTAAAATCTTAATTAACGTTTGGAAATATCGGGAAAATGGCATCTCCATGTAAAAAATGTTATATCTGAAAAACTATTATAGTTAGAATCTTCAAAATCGTTAAGTGGATTTTTTTATTTATACTGCTTTTAGGCTTGCAAAGCACTCTCTCTAGCTATTATAGTATATTTTTATTCATGAAAGTTTCGAATAAAGTTTAGTAAATTACAGTTTAATATATTTTAGTTAGCTAACTGCAAGATTTTTGCAAGGCTTGCCATCCTTACTATGAAGATTGACTTCGATAAAGAATCTTTTAAATACATAGTAATAAAACAAGCAGATATAAAACTCTAGTTTCTTCTCCAGTATTCAATTAATTTTTTTTAGTTGAGTGTATAAAATACTATTTTAACAGTAACATTTTAGTACATTAGTACACTGAAAATAATACATGCAAATTTCATAACTACTTTTTTCCATAACATTTACGAAAATGATGTGTATAATACGAAATATTGTTTAATCAAACCCTCTTTTAAGTTTGCAAAAGTAGAAAAACCTTTTGTAATAACTTTTTTCGTACATATTAAGAAACTTTGCTTTTTTTTACAAAAACATGTCGCATGTGACATGTGACGAAAGTAAAATTTTTATTCAAAATTTGCTTTTCACAATTTATGTTATTTAAAGAAATATTTTGAAAATAAAGGATTTTTATCTAAAATTATTACGAAGCATTTCATACAATGTACGACATATTTCGTAAATATTAGGTATTATTATATTAAGAGTGTAGTATGTATGATGCATGTTTGTACTTTTGTATGCAATTTATGAAAATAGCGATTACATCGCAAGTAAGATAATATTGAGTTTTATCATTGTAGGTTTTTAACATGATTCTCTGTTTTTCATTTTTGATTTTGAAAGCATCTCAATAACTCTGCAGGCCATATCGATTTTAGTTTTTATTGCAGTTTTATTTCATTTCTCATTTCAATTGTCCTACCTTAGCAACCTCCTGCTACACCCTAATAATTTTTGCAACAAACAAACATACATACATTCATATTTTAGATGGTTTATTAGAAAAACCGTTACTATTTTTGTTCAAGTTTTTTTATATGTAGTTTGTCTTTCATGATCATCTTTATGCGGGTCAATTGTTGGTTGTTTTGGGTTGGTGATGATGCTGTGTTGTAGCTCGTTGATGTTTGTTGCCATTAATAAAACACAACATGCATGCAGCATGAAATCGTATCAAATCAAAATAATATCTTTTTTTTTTAATAATTAATTTTATATTATCAATATGGGTTGGTAGTCGTCTAATGTTTTTTTTGCTTTTTGTTATTGTTAGAAATGTGAAAAACATACACACATACTTTGATTATAATGGTTGTTTGTTTGAAAAGATTTGTTTTAATTTTGAATGAGATTGATTGTGGCGAATGGGTGGGTCAGGTTGGTTCATTTGATTGCGGCTGCTGTTGTAGGTGTTGCAGATAAATAATTGGAATTTCTTAAAAAAATTTTGATTGGAAATTTAACTAATAAGAAAAACAGTAGAAAACGTAATTGACCTGTTTGGAATTAGAAATACTTTACAAATTTAGGAAAATTAATTTGAAATCGCAATAAATTAATTGAAATCAAATTGTAATGATACCATCAAGATTAGTGATCTGTCTGTATCTAAATATTACGACTCCTACTATAATAGGAAACCAGTTTTAATAGCATTTGTTGTCAAACGAATGATTTAGTTACAGCTACCAAATTTTATGGTTCTAGTTACTATATTTAAGTCTAAATATCTAAAAAATTTCCCCTAATCGTATTTCGGCTACAGCAACTAAAATTTGTTTGTCTGCAACTGAATATACATTAGGGTGATCGATTATTCGACATTTTCCAAAAACCGGTTTTCGAATAGTTCGAATAGTTGACATTTAAAAAAAACCGGTTGATATTTTTCAAATTCAGAAAAAACCGGTTAACCGGTTTTTCATTATAAATAAAAAAAATATTTTAATTTGAAAAACTTAATGTTTATGTTTAAATTTGATTAATAAAACATGGCCAGAAATGATTTTTAACAGTTTAAAAGATTATAACTATAGATCTAGTCGTCTGATTTACATTACTTCATTAATATAAAAAAATTAGGAAAAAAGGTGGGACACTTCTGTTAAACATAAGGTACTATGTAATCCTAGCTTATTTCAAAAGCCCTGTTTAGGACAACACTTCCATAAAATTTCAGCCGTAAATTAATTATTGTAAATTGAATATAATCTTAAGATTGATAAAATTTTATCAAACAGTTATCAATTTTACAAATAAATTTTTTTTAATTAATTATGAAAATCAAAAAAGTTTAACCAAAGGAGCTTTAGAAAAATATACGCTAGTTCCTCGACTCAAATAATTTTCAAATTTAGCTGTATTATTATTTACTTAAAAATTTCATTTAAATAATCTTTGAATACAAAGCAAATAAAAGTATTCGAAACCGGTTTTTAAAAAGTGAAAAAACCGGGTTATTCGATATTCGAAAAATCAACATTAAGAAAAAACCGACACTGGTAAAAAAAAACGGTTTTAAAACCGGTTGAAAAATCGAGTCGATCACCCTAATATACATACATTTCCTGTTTATTATATACACATAGTCAATAATGTTAGAAATTTCCACCTTATTACTTCTCTGTTAAACGCTATAGTTTTTAACTAACTCTTTATATTATTTCAAATACTTTTAAATCTAATAAAATTTAAGATTATATGTTCACAATCTATTTTTAATTATAATAAAAAACTATACATTTCTAATCTCTAACTTAATTACTTTTAAACCAATCGATTCCATCGCCTATAAAAAACGTAAAACAGAACTACTAACACATTTTCACCCATTAAAGCACATAATTGGTAAAACCAAAATAAATAGGGTAAAAGAAACATTAAATGCAACATTTACTCGTAACTCTGCAACCACGCTTGCAACCACTTCAAACTTCTTTCCATTAATAAACTGAAATACACTCACTCGATCGCTACAACCAAAATGCCTAGCAAATCAAAATCATCTTAATATTAATATTCATTAAATTTAATTGAACATCGATAAAAAAAAGATAGAAAATGTGTTTTTAAGAAAAAAAAGAACACAGATTCAAGTGGTGATTGAATGAGATTGAATGGTCATACTCCATTACATTACATTATTTAACTTAACTCTCTTTACTCGCACCCAAAGAGGGAAACAACACTTCCAATTCACAATTTACAATCAATTAAATTAAATTAATTAAATGAAGTAGAAAAAACGAAAGAAGTCTTTAAATAGAAAATAATAAAAAAAACAGATTTAGGTTGCCCGTACAATATAAATACTTAATGTGTGTGAAAGAGGCGATTGTAAGTAATCGAAGGCACAAAGGTAAAAAAAAAAATGGTTGACTGTTGGTTGCATTAAATATTGAAAATTTATTCTGAACGTATATCATGTTAACATTACAGTGTGAAGCAAAACAAAAGCAATATTATTTAATTTCAAGTTTGTTTTTATTAAACATTTATTAGCTTTATAACAAACTTAAAATTTTAATTGATGGTTTTACAATTTTAAAAACAAATCTGTTTACAAAATTTAGTGTCTGCCACTTTTGTATATGTTGTAATGTATCCCAACAAGAAATTATTAGTTATTTATAAGTTTTCTTTATTTAAACAAATTGTTATTTGTCTTAATAATTTTGTTGCTAAAAACGTAAGTTAAGTAATTTGATTAAAGTTTTAATTGATTCAATTAATTTTCAGAAATGCAGTTTCCAATCAGGAATGTTATATCCCTACCAAGATATTTGGATCTCATTTCGGTTGTGAATGCTCTACATTCACAACCAATTTTGTGTAGTGATAGTTATGTCCGTAATCCTGTGTGTTCTGTGAGGTTAGACTTGTTCATTTTGAGGAGGCTTTCCGTCCTGTTCCCGCTAGAGTCACACCATATGATATTTATATGTAGTTATATCCCCCATTTCATTAACCAGATCTAATTGCATTCGTCAGGTTAACTACCTCGAGCTCCCTACCCTTTAAACCTAGCACATTCGCTCTTTCGTTGCCGACTACTACCGATATGATGTAAGCCTCATCTCTGTATTCGGTTAAAGCTTTCTTACAATCCAATACGATCTTAGATTTATCCTTATCACCTGATATCGCCCTAATCGCCGCCTGGCTGTTGCTAAATATAAACCCCTGATAGCGTCATATTTATTCTAATCCAATTCTCACAATCCGTTATTGCTCGGGCGTTTGACTAGAAGGTAGTGTTGTGATTAGGTTAACTGTTTCTGGGTCATCAATGAAGTACCCCCAGGCGCGCCTTGTCCCCCAGTTTAGATCCATTCGCTTAGCAACGGTTTTCTCGAGTATTTGCTCAGTGTTTCAAAGTTCCCGACATATTCCCGACATATTACGCCATCAGGGGTTTATATTTACCAACAACCAGGCGCCGCCCTAATCGGCGCCTGGTTGTTGGTAAATATAAACCCCTGATGGCGTAATATTTATTCTAATCCAATTCACACATTCCGTTATTGCTCGGACTTTTGCCTGGAATCTAGCGTTGTGATTAGATAAACGGTAGTATATTGCTGTTTATAGGGCCTTCAATGTAGAAACCTAGGCGCGCTTTGTCCCCCGTCCACTTAGCAACGGATTTCTCGATTATTTTCTCAGTGTTTCAAAGTTCTTGACATATTCTGTGCCTGGTATTCGACCAGTCGCGTCTGATGTTTGTGTATAACCATCCAATGTGTATATATTGGTGACATGTGCTATAACGACTTTGGTCAGTTTGGCTAAAGTTATGTATGAACCTTTCGGCTCTGTTCCCAGAGTCTTGGTTGAAGATCTTTGCAAATATTGCAAATAGTTCCATGCTATAAATTACGAAATTAACTGTACTTAAACAAATGAATTTAAATTAGGATTCATTCCCCCCATCCACCTAAAATCACCTGAATTCTATGGGTGGATATAACGATTAGTGCGTGTACAATGATGATGCTTCCACTTTTAAATGTTTAAATTTATTCCATGATCATCATTATGTTTTTCAGCAGTCAGAGATTTTCTTCTACCAGGTACTTGCGAATAAATAAATGTTTAAGTACTATTACTATGATGAGATGATTTTGTAGTGGGCTTGTTTCCATTATGTATTACTGCTTTTAGTTGGATGGTTGGTGTTGTAAATGCAAGGTGTTACAAATGATCAAGTATTTTTACACATACAAATGTTGTAATTGTAGCTACGTATTAATTTTTTTAATAATGTAAGTCGTAAAGGTTTAGTTTTGTTAAAGAAAAAATAAAGTGTTTTCCTTTGTGCTGGATCTTATGTTTGTTTCTGTGAAATCTTTTCTAGTCCATTATAACTAAATTGTTAAATGCTCGTCATTTTACAATGTTTTTTTTTTTTTTTTTTTGTTTTCTTCTTTTCTTTCCAAATCCCTACTTCTTATACTATTTGTTGCTTTGTATTTAAGGTGAAATAATAAGAATACAATAAATAGTATGAAAAAAAAAAGTTGGTTTCAAAGCTTCCCTCATTAATATTGCTGATCACATATTGTATACAAGTAGTGCGTTGTGGTGGTGCTCGATGATTGAAATAATTTTTTTCTTTATTTCTTTTATTTTCTATGATTTCTGTACTACAACTATTATATACATACACATGAATAGAGTTATAGTACAATCTTCTTTCTAAAGATATTATTACCTTATATTTTATTAATGATTTTACAGCTGGACGTGTATTGTATGTTTCTGAGCATAAGAAAAATTGTATATAAAAAAAATCAATTGCAGTGATTGTGGTTTTTTATCACCATTTTGTATGAGGTGTTGCATGTGTTCTTTATTAATTCTTTAGTTTTTTTTTTAGTTTTATTTTCGTTCAACTATTACTTTCCAAATCAACATTCAATTGAAAAGTAAATTGAATTTGTTTCTGGGGTTTTGTTACTCACGCACGAGTCTAGGATTTAAAATAAAATATAAATAAATAAAAAAAACAGTATTAGAAAGGTGTTAATAAAAACTCAGCTTTTAATTAAGAAGTTTTAATACATATGAGAGCTTTTTACAGTTGCTTTAGAACAATTTTAATTAACTTTTTACTGTTAGACAGACACTTAAATAATTGTACACTGCGTGTCGTAATTTCTATATACATATTGAGAAAAAAACTGTTGGTGTAGAGGTAAGATTTCAAATAAAGCCAATCTTCGGGCTCGGCTATTGAGATTAACAAAAAACTAAAGTTCTACACGTACTAAAAGTCGACCGCAGCAGATACAAGCGAGAAGTCAGTTTCAGATTGCACTGGGGCTTTCTGACTTCCCACAGTCTAAAATACGCATTAACTAGGGCTCTCTAATGTCTCTAATCCTTCCTCTAACGTAGTTGTTGTTATTTGAGCAACATCTGCGGCAGAGATACAAGCCGATGCAAAATGATCGGCGGCGCGGCTCGATCACTTTTGGTCGGAGGCGGCGGCTAAAATATCGGCTAAAACTATGCTGAGAATTTGTTTTTTTTAGAAAATTTTCTATATATGTGTTTGTTATATAGAAAATGTGTTTATTTTGATTTGTTAGATAGAAAAGTATCTCTATATAAGTATTTTCTATAGAAAGTTGTCATTATTACAGTTATTTTTATTAACAATTGTTTATAACAGTTTTTTACAATTTTTATACATAGGAACAAAATGATGTGGCAACTCTTTTCAATTTGTCTGAAAAAATTTTGTAAGAAAAACATAAGTTTTTGAGTTGGCGGCGGCGCGGCTTGCCAGCCTACCGCCTGTTGAGCCGAGACGGCTTGTATCTCTGATCTGCGACTCCTTATCTGCAACTCTTAGGCCCATTATTACAACTTGCCAATAACAAAAGGTAGGTTTTTATAATGCCGATAATTTGTTTCTCATTATTATATGTATACGGGAAGATAAGCTGGAAGAAAGAGATCCTTATGCTTTATCGATATCCTTTAACTGAAGTACAATTAAATAACTAGAAACGAGTTATCAGCATTATACAATCCTACATTTAGTTATTGCCAAATTGTAATAATGGGCCTTAGAAAATGAACAGCTTCAGCATCAAAACTTATAATCCCATAGCAAAAGGAGGCATATAAAAAGTTTGAAACCTGCTGATTAGGACCATGATTAACAGGAACGCCAGATGAAGACAACTCTCAGGAAAAATTTAATACAAAAAAAATCTGATCCATTTTCGGATATGACAATGTTGCTTCTTTGTGAGAATTTAATTAATACTTTAATTTTTTCAATTAACGACTTAATTGATTTTTTTAATAAATTTTCAAACAAACTGTTTAATTGATTTTATTGATAAATTAATAAAACATTTTATTATCATTAAATATTTAATTTATACAATTAATGAATTAATTAATGTTAGATTTTAGTTTAATTATTAATCGTTTTGATTATTCCTTTAATTGGAAAAAAATTGTACAAATCATCATTTTGTTAAGGTGCAAATCTAGCTTAGTGCAATTATTTCGATAACTGATGTCAAATTTAAATACGTAAATCGAGTAGAGAGTAATGGATACAATATTACATTGAATTTGTTAAAAATAAAGAAACGTTTTTCATGGTAAAATTATGACTATATATGCCTCAGAAATTTCTTCTTTTTCAATTATTATCAACATGTAATAAAATTAACAACAGTGTACATTTAATGAACGTATCTATAGAAAATCGCAAATGATAAAATCTATAAAATTATAACATTTAATAAATCTTAAAAAAAGACTATCATCATCATCATCCAAACCATATTGATCATACCAACTGTTAAAGCATCAATAAAGTAGTTATACATGAAACAAATAATATTAATGAACTTTGATCGAGCATAATTGTGCCGACATTTATAACCAAATACGTTTTTCACTTAACAACATATGTACATATGAATGTATGTATTTACGTCTTACAAAATACATAATTGTAAGTATTAATAAAAACTCATGCAAACAACAACTGATTCTTAAGGAAATTTAAGACAATCACCTGGAATTGCAACATTATAAAACAACAAACGCGTACGATTATTTAGATACACTCAAGAAATTACGAATTACCAAATACATTAAACGTAAGCAAGAGATATCAGTTTGTAAAGGCATGTATTTGAGTAAAAGATTATGTATTCTCTTAGATTTTTTTCTACCTTTATGGGGTTTCTTATTATATTCTTTTTTTTTTGTAATAATAATCATTGTTATGAAACTATTTTTATTACTAAATAGAAAAAGATTTATTACCACCATGCTACTGCCAAAATAAAAACTTAAATAGACACTGACTCTTACAATTGAACGAACGAATGAACAAACGCCTTAAATGTATTTGAAAAAGTGTTTTATCCCAGCCATTATTATTATTACGATTTCCCCAGATACAGCTCTCAGGATGCACGTTCAATAGTTAGATGCTACGTACTTGTATGTATATATGTACATATATCTAAAGGTAAGAAGACCAAAATAAGGAGACCCTTCCTTTTTCTTTTCATTTTATTTCCTTAATAATATGACGCTTTAGCTTACAATTGATAGGATGGCAGGCAGCAGGCAGGCTGAATAGCTGGAGTATTGAAGCAGAAATAGATATTTCTTGTTGTTTGTTATAACTAAAAGAAGTTTAAAGAAATTACACAAATCCAAGTATAGTCTGTCGTCTCAGTGTGTATTGTGCTCATGCGCGCAACATTTACAAAAAGACAAAAGAATCAGAAATCACTATCGCAAAACACTAAGCACTTAAAATAGACCTTTATCAACATCGCAACAACAACATCATGTGTTTGGGTGCTTGGTTTGGTACGCGCGCAAGGGTGCAGCAACTAAATCTAGCCAGCCAGCTTTGGGAAAATATTGCTTTTAATAAAAAAAGGAGTATTGAAAGAAAAAAATAAAACAACGCAAAAAAAAAAAACTTGAAAGAAATCCTAGAATGATAATAATAGAGTACAAAACCAAACACAGCGAGCGTAAAAATGGAAAATCTCTGTTTATATAAATAGTCATCGGTATTGGGATGATGAAGAAGAAAACAAAGTACTTTTCCTTAAGCTAAATTTTTTCTTTCATAATAAGGGTGTTCAAAGGAAACTAAAAATTGTACCCGATTAGGAAGTAAAAACGTCAGAACGAACGTTTCTAGAAGAATTTAATAGTAAAATCGTGGATACAGAATAGTCCATTATACTCTGAAACTAGAAGATGCTCCAAAATTCTAGATACATATGTATGTGATAATTTCTTGATCGTATATAGTAAATTTTTCTCGGAAATTACATGCGACAGAGCTGAAAAGGTTGAAAATTTTGTATCTGTATTGCTCATAAAACAGCGATATAAATTTTAACGAAAATATTAAAGTCCTTTATGTTCGGAAAGTAGACATGCTTTTATGGAAAACCGTTCGAGAAAATAATGAAAATTGGCATGATAATGGAGACTTGTATTAATCTTATTTTGGTCGATTTTTGTGACTAGATGAAATTAATGATCGATTTTTATCATTTTACCTTGATATTACCCTGATGAAAGACTCTCATCTTGATGTACCTGTACCTTTAGTATGCCAAGGCTATAAACTGGTGAATATCAAATGTATCCCCGATTTTTCCTTACAATGAATTGACATGGGGTCAATACGGGAACTGGTAGCCCACTGAGCAGAGTTTCGGACGTTGTCTTGTTATTGGAGATGTACTTTCGGTGTACACGTGGTAGCTTAAAACCAAATTCCCGGAAACAGATGGATGTAGGGGTATGAGGCAGAGATACAAGCCGATGGGAAATGATCGGCAGGGCGGCGCAACCATTTTGGGTCGGCGGCGGCGGCTTATTACAGAAAATATCGGCGGCGGCTAAATTGTCGACTCAATTTAACTTTTCCTTTAGAAATTGGCCTTATAAGGTTTATTATATTGAAAAATCTTTGTATAATAGTCTGTTACATAGAAACCTGTCTCTATATAAGTTTTTTTCTGCAGAAAATAGACATTTATAGTAGTTTTCACTATTATAATATTAGCACAATATTGTGTGGCAACTCTTTTCAATTTGCCATAAGAATTTAAAATAGTGGCAACTCCGTTCAATTTGGTGAAATTATGTTCTGAAATACATGTGCGATTCTAATCTTTATCAGCGGCTACGTTTAAGCCGGCTTAGCTTTTGAGCTGAAAGAAGTCGGCGGCGGCGCGGCTTGCAAAATATTACCTTGCAAAATATTATTTGAGCCGTCTCGGCTTGTATCTCTGGTATGAGGACCTTATCCACCCGTAGAGAGGGAGTGTTTCGGATGTTTTTCTCAAAGAGTGTGTCGAATGAATGAGATGGATGTAAGGTATCTTATACAAATTATATCATTGAATTTCCTTCCTTGTCCGGCTATGTTCAGGGTTTTCTCTGTTCATACCAGAGATTTACCACTGTGTGTTCTCTGTGAGTAAGAACAAGTCCCCGTAATATTTGATGGATTCGTGTTTCGGTTTACCGATTACGTCTCTAGGTACTGTTGACATCTCAACAGAGGCAACAGCATTAGAAAGTAATGTTTTTGCATTTAGAAAGTAAAGCAGCGGGGCAGCAATAGCGAGAGTACATGGACCGGCAGAACCATGTATAAAAATTGGCGCCGGCGTATAAAATACTCAAATACTGTGGATGAAAAAGACATCGGAATCTAGTTCCTGGGCCTAGTTACATGGACACACATGCACGTACATAGCTTAAACAACTCAGAAAATGATTCCAAGCTGATTGGTATACATCAGTACAAAGCCACATCCACTAAAGTGATAAAGAATTTTATTAAATATTCGATTCTAAAATTCAAAAAACAATTTCGCACTTAAAATCTGTGTGTGTATGTATGTATAACCATTTATTATAGAAAAGATCGCTTTTTGAAGAAGATAACAAATTGAGTTCCTTTTTCCAATAGTTTTAATAAAATTTATTCAAATATCAAATTTGAAAATAGTATTTTTCAAACACTTATTGCAACCATATGAAGTGATCACCCATATATTTTGCAGCATCAGGAAAAGATCAGTGTGCAACATATCTGCTGTCTATGTGTATCTGTATGAGTATTTATCTTATTATTTCTATTATATGTTTATTCTTCGTTCAGTGAACGTAACTTTAGAACATTCACCTTTAAAATGAAAGGGTTTCAGTTTATGCCTCATTTTTTCTTCGCCTTCTTCTATAGTTTTTATTCTATCGTTGAGTTTATCACAGTACGAGTGTATTGTGACTGAATGTACTTATATGTATGTGTCCATTCTTAGATTGTTGAACACAGAACCAAGTTGTAAGTACGTTGTTGTGTTGTGTAATGTTCATTTTCTTTTTCTAAACTATCAAAACTACTCAGTCGTTTTTGTTGTGGATAGAATAGCAGATAGAATAGGAAAGAAATCCTTTTGCTTACGCTTTAAAAGAAATTACATTTTATTACCAGTTTTCTAGCCTTTTATGCCTCTTAAGCTCACATTTACTAAACCCATTATCATGATCATCTTCATCGTCGTAGTAGTCGTCTTCATCTGCTGGCTACATCTATAAGGTCGGCCTCATCTATAGAAGCTCATCTTTTTTTGTGATAGAGAAATGAAGCAGAAGAGAGTTGAGGCAAATTTAAACGTTCTAATGTGCCAGTATATATTTATACTCGGGTATATATAAATAATGAAACATTTGCCTTCTGTTAGAAAATAAAGAATACTTATTGCTTGGTGAAGAAGGTTTAAAGGAATGATTTGATTTGGCGTTTAATTAAAGCTTAAAATTTTGAAAAATTAAAACTCTACATGTAAAAATTATTTCCGAAATACCAATTAAAGCAATTTAGCCTTAACTATCAGGTAAGAACCCAGTAAAATCTTTACTTACCTGGTAAGTAGGGAAATAATATTGGAAGTGTAAGTACTTACTTTTTGTGTGAATAACTAACTACTTATTTTGTTTCGACGATGACTAATCTGGCTTTCCCGGATTTAAAACCGACTTGGCAGCTATTTTCTGTATTTATAAAACTATTCTTTTAATCAAACATTAACAAATTATTCGAACGTGTTATTTAGAATGTAAAATTCAAAATTTTTTCAAAAAACCTTTAGTAGTTTTAGACATACGTTCATTACCATGTAATGTATGAAATAACTACATTATTCATTGACAAAATTTGAAAATATATATTTTACTGGGTTTGTGAGAAAGCTATTTTTAAAGAATTACTTTCAAAGCGCACTCCTTTAAATCTCTGCTAAACAAGATTTGTTTTTCCTGGTGGTTTCCTATGGCTTTCTTTTCAATGACTTAGGCGATCAGTATAAGACTGTGACTTAAAGTATTTATACATATAAGATCGTTTGAATTTGTATTGGTGATGCTGTTGTTTTCAGTTGACTCTAGTTCAGTTGCTTTGGCTGCAGCATCATCAGCAACATTTGCCACTTTTATCTTCTATCGTGTTTGGCTGTATTTTATTTTTATGTTTTGTCATAATTTTTTTTCGCTTTTTCTACGTTGTTTTGATTATCATTTTTGTATGCATGTGTTTGTATTTATGTTTATCTATGTGTGTATTTTTTGCATTTGTAGTAGTTGTTGTCGCTGTTTGGTGTTTAACTTTAAGTGAGGATGAACACTCATAATTTTTCTTATTGTCAATCTAATAGAAGCAATTTGATATTTCGAAAGTGGTCTTTAATGTTAAAATGATTATTATATCTGAACAGACAACAGCAAAAAACATCAGTTTGTGTCATACTTTGAAAACTGTGTGTGCGTGTGAGTGTAGTTAGTTGTTGTTGTTGTTTTTTTTAAGAATGGAGCAATGTACATAAATAGTTTTGTCTTGTGCTTTTTATCCGACTTCTAGTTGCAATGAACCCAACCATCCAAGGGAAGCATGCTCACATTTTATGGTAAAAGGAAGCTTTAAAATTCACGAAATCTATTTCCGCTTCTATTTGGATTTTTTTAATGAAAAAACGTTAGAAAATCTTATGTGGAAAGAAATTTTGTTTAACAAATATTTTATTATCAAATATCCAACGAATTTTGCAATATTTCAGAAAACAATACAAAAGAGAAAATTGTAGATTTTTTTTATTTTTATATACACCGAGAATCGCGAGTTAACCTCTAAAAACTAAATTTTAATTGTTGTCGAATTTTTTTTACCAAATTTTAGAAAATTTTCTAAATTTTAGATTTGAAAAATTTTTTTAAATATTGATTAATTTAAAAAATATTTTTTAGAACGATTTCGTAAAATGAATAATTCAAAAAATTTTTTATCATGTAAGGGGTTAAAAAATCTTTACTTACACAATAGCATCTTAAGTAATTATTTTAACACGGTAATGTCATTTGAGGCAACTACTTACCACAAACGATTACAAGTAATTAGAAAAGGTAGTCATTGCAAATCGCATGAATAAACGTATACATAGAAGCTAGATGATCACTGGTAAGATGACTAATGAATTAGAAGGTATTTATATAACACATTATTAGTAAGATCTTATTAGACTACTTTTATGGAATCCAGACGATATGTGATAGTCATTGAAAAGTATGTTGTTAGGTAAGTAATTACAATTGAAAGCCATTACCTAGTTTTTGCTAGGATTTTAAAAAAATTCTCTATTTATATATTTTTTCGGAAATGACATATTCATCAAATTTTCATCATTATAATTACAAATATTTCATAGTGTGTACTATATTTTTTTAAATTGACCAACAAAATTTAAAAAAAAATTCAAACCAGGAGTCCATACTATAGATTTAAATTTAGCCTCAGAATACCTCCAAAGATCAAAAAAAAAAAAAAAAAAAAACGTTTTTGGCCATATTTGTGACTTTATAAAAGTCTCTATTTATAGAATCAGTTATATCGTCTGAGAGTCCAATCTGTCGACTTTAAAATAAAGGTTTAACCTCTGCATTATCTTCATCATTCTTCTAGGTCGAAAAAACTATGTATAAGTCCTTGCCTTTCCTTTACGGAATAACTTCATCAAAGTTTGTCATAGAATAAAGGTGAAATAGAGGTAAAGATTTTGTTTTTTAATTTTATGGTTGTTCCAAGCCTACGGCTAAGAAATATCGAAGAATAAAACAGATATAATAGATTAAACCTTTATTTTTGAGTCAACAGACTGAACCAAACCGATTTTATCAATAAAGATGTCTTCGCGCTGTTATAACGTCTCAAATTTAGCCATGGGTATTTTAGGTTTTTGGAACATATAAACCTGATTTGATAGAGATATTCTGTTTTGGATTTGGCGATGCTCAATGCTTTAGAAAAGTATACTTTTATCTCAGTGTTTAAAATTTGATGACCTGTATAATCTACAAAAATATTTCTATTTCGAAATTTGTTTTTAATTTTAAGTAAATCTTGGACAAATTCCTAATTATATAACTATATAAAAAATAATAAATTTAGAAAATTTTCAAAAAACTTGCTATTTTTAGAAAATCTCTATTTATAGAAAATATTTTCGAAAAATTTTTTTTACTTTTAGAAAATCTTAAAAAAAAATTATTTATTTTTAAGGAAATTGGACATTTTTTGGAATTTATATTAATTCCTTTATACTCGCAATCACAGATGGAGCTTGGTAATGACTTGTACTTACGCAAGAACTTACTTTTCAATGACTATTACATACCGTCAGCATCGCAAGTTAACTGTGTTCTTCACACACTGTGATGCAGTGAGAACAACAGATGAGTAACGAACATGAAGTCCCTGGTTTGTATTCTAACTGACTCTTTGTAAGCGAACGTGGTAAGTACTTATTTTACTCCCCATTTGTAAGTGAGCATGGTAAGAACTTGCCTGCAATGTCATCGTTGTGTTAAAGTAAAGAGTTTAAATGTCAATGAGTAAGTTGTGGAAAAAGCTTTTAAACTCATTAAAACCAAATTTTATAAATTCAATAAAAAACGCCATTAAATTTGTTTAAAAGAATATTTTATTTTCAATACAATTTTTTTGTTAATTACATTATTCTACACAGAAACCGAAATAGTGTTGCTGAAAACTAAGACAATATTTAATAAAAATACAAACCATTTAATTTTTGCTGCTGATAGTGTTGATCTTGTAGTAAAGTACAAATATTGTTGTAAAAATTTAACAACGTTAGTTAGTTACTCTCCGAAAGTTTTTGTGTAATATTTTTCTATTTTTTGTTCAATATTTAAACAAAAACTAAATGTAAGAAAATAATGACGTTAACTAACAATTTCAAAATTTTTTTCGTAGAAGTAAACTGGAAAAAAATATTACTTTGTTGTAGTGGCTAACATTTTGTTGTCTTCAGATGTTGCTGCTGTTCGTTCGTTTGTTGCTGGCTGTTACAGTGTTGTCGTTGTATCATTTTTTTAACGTGACACAATCAGTTGTTAACGACAAAGACACAGAAGACATGACAAACAAACAAAAACTACCAACGGCAACAGCAACCGAAATGTAGGATAAACTAAAACATGAAAAATAATAAAATAGAAACAAAAAAAATTATAATAAACATAGAAAATTATGTGATACATTTCGAGGCAGATTTTCTTACTCATATTCATACGTTTAAATGGAATTGAAAACTGACAAAAAAAAAAACCACGAAACATGTTAAAAAATGTACATGATAGACGCGACAAAATGCGGATGGCTGCAAGCACAGTGGTTAGTGTTCAGCTGAAATTGACAGTACAATTTGTGTCGAACATTTAGTATTTATTATTGTAGATCAGCTATAAAAAGTTCAGAGATCAGCATGCATTGGGATAGTAGGTGCTCTAAGAACTAGTCCTTCAGATGCTTCAGAACACTATATTGAACATCCGCCTATAGATCTGCACATAATGGTCATATCTGCTGGGGTAAGTATGTATATCTCACCGTCTTCCCAACAATTGTAGTTACTTTCAGGCTGAAATATTTGCGACAATGTCAGCCTGTAGGGTACGAAGTACATGACCTCAATATTCGCAACAGCATTAGCATTTTTGTCGATAGTCAAGCGGCACTTCTCTGAAAGGCCTCTGTAATGTCTATAATCAGGAATATAGATAAGTAACCATGTGTAGTCGGGCTACACCACCATTTATGTTGAATTATAAATTAAATTTCATAGTTACTTATACTAATTATTATACATCAATTATGGACTTTATAGTAATTTTTTATGGTGAAGTTTGTGTTGGGTCTTTTATCAAATGAGACCCGATCTTTACGAAAATCGTTAGTTGTGCCGATTTTTTAAAATATGAACTATTATATTTTATATAAATATTAGCTAAAAAGTCCGAATAGAAAGGTCCTACGACTTGTAGTTTGACTATATGTTTACATGGACGGATCAGATACTGAGCTGTATACTTTTAGAATTAATATTTCTACATAAATCAGCACAAACCAGGGTAAAATTGAACTTTTTTTTGATAAAATTCGATTTTCAAAAGTACAATGATACACCAATGATTCATTTTGTACAGTTTTAAAATAATTTCCGTATTGAAATAATAATTTAAAAATTGTACTTTTAAAACAAAGTTCAAAGAACTACCGACTTCGGTAAAATTTTTATTAAAATTCGCAAGAGGATATTGTAATGAATCCTAGAAGAGATTATAACCAGACAACATCCGATCGCTTTTCTATTCTATGAATTAGTCTTTCGACTAGAATATGGACCATTCTATAGACTACACAGAGGAAACAAAACGGTAGAAAAGTACCGAAATTGATATAATCCGTTGCCAAAAGAGAGCTTACCACGTTAGTTAACATTTAGACAACAGATATGTATACAATTTAAATAACACCCAGTTATCATTTGGAAAATCACAGCATTGTTGTCATTTCGATTACGCTTTGTGCCATTTCGGCAATGCATCGTTGTTATTTCGACAACGCAACGTTCAGTTTGACAATATAGTGTTGCCACTTTGGTATCGAATTATTATTTTTTATTGATTTGATATCATCGTGTATTTTTTATATTTTTGTTGTTGACTTGACAACTATCCGTACATACTTTGACAACGGATGTTATTGAAAAATTATAAATACTTAATTTTAAAACGTTTTTTCCCTCTATGTAGATAATACATTAATCCAATGTCTAATATATAGACTAGTCTTTTGTCTAGTTTATAGACTACTCTATCCTCTAGTCCATAAACAGACAATAGACTGTCTATTGACTAGTCTAAAAACCAGTCTATTGACAAAATGATCTTATTTATTGACTTGTCTAATGACTAAGCTATATTTTTGAAGTACTTTTAACTAGACGTTTGAGGTATTTCCGGGGACTATTCTATTATTTGGTCTTTGGACTAGTATAAAACTCTATTGGTTTAAGAATGTTCCAGAGAGTTTATGACTTTGTGCATCTGAATGAGAAAATATTTGAATTCCACCATGAAAAATCTAAGCTCTCTCAGTTCATTTGTAAAGTATGTATTTAAAATGTCAAGAAACTTGAGACTATTTTTTCATCTCTGAAAAGTTTTCTTTACATTTAAAGATGATACTCCCCCCATTGTGTTAAAAAATAAAAGTAGTAGAATGTAAATAACTATAATTTAATAAATTTATTATTAAGAGAAAAATATAACGCCATGCATGAAAGTATGAAAAATACTTAAAAAAAATACAAATAATTTCACCTTAAAATAAAATAGACAACTAAAAATGTGTTGTCGTTGAGATGTTGCTGTAACTGCTGCTGTATAGTTGATGCTGTTGTTGTAGTTTTTGCTGATGCTGACGTTGACGTTGATATTATTGTTGTTGTCGTTGTTGCTGTCGTATAGCTGTAGAACTGACCCAACTTAATAGACGAGCATGAAATCTAGTCACGAACTTGATTATGAATAAACCGTGCACTAGATCCATGTTCGCCGACAAAATAGAGTCAGATTAATGGTTTTCAAAAAAAAAAAAAAAAAAAAAAAAAAAAACAATTCCTAAAAAAGAAGATCACAAGTTTCTTAAATTTCTAAAAAGGAAAACTAGATATAAAAGTTTGTAACTAGCACCTACAACAATAAGATAAAAGTACTGAGTTCAAGAAAAGTTTATTTTTGCTAAACACAGGGCCTTATTATAACATTACTTTAGTGTTGTTTTTGTAGTTATTTTCCTATTTTGACGCCACAAAACTAACAACAACAACTTTGCAATTATTGTTGTTTTTCCTTCAACTTTTAGTTAAAACAAAGTTTGTGTTGCTTCATTTTTACAAGCTGTAATGTTGCAAAATGTTTCTTCCTTTTGCTGTCTTTTTTTGTTGTAGGTGAACATGTCAGAAAACTCTTTTTTTACTTAAATTTTAAGTGTTTCTTTCTGGTTCATAGATTTAAACTTTGTGATCTTTTTTATATATATTTTTCTTAAATAAATAGAAAAAACTACACAACATTTGTTGCTTTTAACAATTTTGAATTCATGTTAATGGCTTTGTTTTTAAGGAGTTTTTTTTTTAAAGGGGGCTAAAGTTGTTACTTTGATAATGGACGTTTTATTTTTGTATATTTGAATAAAAGTAATTTGAGTAGTCATTATTTGAACTAAAGAATTAAAAAGAAAATCATGTTGTTGGTAATACAGGAAAATAACATTTAAAGATTTAAATTAGCTTTAATAAAGGAGTGAAAAACCGTTAGAGGCAATTATTTTTGAACAAACATCTATGAGTGTCAATAGAGGAGACATTAAGCTTTAAAGATGTAAAATAGTTATTAAATAGAACAAATTGGACCACCTAGAGCGTGAAAACTTGTTGGAGTTATTAGGAAAGAAGTATGTATCAAACTTGAATATGTGCAATGTTTTATAAAAGATAATGTTTTGAAACTTTAAAGATAATGTTTTGAACTTTTTTCAAATTTTCTATAAGAAAATTCTTCATAAACTTTTCTAAAAAAAGCAATGAAAACAATTCATTCTATTAAGAAAGAAAATTTTTGAAAAATAAAAAATTAAAATTTTTATCGAAAGTTTTCTATAAACAGAGAATTTATCGAAAATTATCTATAAAAGAGAATTTATCGAAAATTATATATAAAAAGAGAATTTATCGAAGATTATCTATAAAAAAAGAGAATTTATCGAAAATTTTCTATAATAAGAGAATTTATCGAAAATTATCTATAAAAAGAGAATTTATCGAAAATTATCTATAAAAAGAAAATTTATCGAAAATTATCTATAAAAAGAGAATTTATCGAAAATTATCTATAAAAAGAGAATTTATCGAAAATTATCTATAAAAAGAGAATTTATCGAAAATTATCTATAAATAGAGAATTTATCGAGAATTTATTTTCTATAAAAAGAGAATTTATCGAAAATTTTCTATAAAAGGAGAATTTATCGAAAATTTTTTATTAAAAAGAGAATTTGTAGAAAATTTTCTATAATAAGAGAATTTATCGAAAATTTTCTATAAAAAGAGAATTTATCGAAAATTTTCTATAAAAAGAGAATTTATCGAAAATTTTCTATAAATAGAGAATTTATCGAGAATTTATTTTCTATAAATAGAGAATTTATCGAAAATTTTCTTTAAAAAGAGAATTTTTCGAAAATTTTCTTTAAAAAGAGAATTTTTCGAAAATTTTCTTTAAAAAGAGAATTTTTCGAAAATTTTCTTTAAAAAGAGAATTTTTCGAAAATTTTCTTTAAAAAGAGAATTTTTCGAAGATTTTCTATAAAAAGAGAATTTATCGAAAATTATCTATAAAAAGAGAATTTATCGAAAATTATCTATAAAAAGAGAATTTATCGAAAATTTTCTATAAAAGGAGAATTTATCGAAAATTTTTTATTAAAAAAAAAATTTGTAGAAAATTTTCTATAATAAGAGAATTTGTAGAAAATTTTCTATAATAAGAGAATTTGTAGAAAATTTTCTATAATAAGAGAATTTGTAGAAAATTTTCTATAAAAAGAGAATTTATCGAAAATTTTCTATAAAAAGAGAATTTATCGAAAATTTTCTATAAAGAGAGAATTTATCGAAAATTTTCTATAAAAAGAGAATTTATCGAAAAATTTCTATAAATAGAGAATTTATCCAAAATTTTCTAAAAATAGAGAATTTATCGGAAATTTTTTATAAAAAGAGAATTATCGAAAATTTTTTATAAAAAGAGAATTATCGAAAATTTTCTAAAAAAAGAGAATTTATCGAAAATTTTCTATAAAAGGAGAATTTATCGAAAATTTTCTATAAAAAAATTGTTTGGAAAATGTTTTATAAAAGGAGAGTTGTTCGGAAAATCTTCTATAAAAAGAATGAAATGTTCTATATAAAAGAATTGTTCGAAAAATGTTCTATAAAAAGAACATTTTCGAGATTTTTTATAAAAAAGAGATTTTTTTTCCAAAGTTTTCCATAAAAAGGAGAATTTTTCGAAAATTTTCTATCAAAATCAATGAAAATTATTCATTCTATTAAAAAAGAAAATTTTTCTATAAAAGAAACAAATTTAGAAAATTTTCTATAAATAAATTTTATAAAATATATTTTTTTAAAAATTAAAAAATAAAATTTTTTTGAAAAGTTTCTATAAAAAAGAATTTTGCAAAATTTTTTATAAAAAAAAAAAATAAATAAAAAACATTTTTTAAAATTATTTCGAAAAATTTCCTTAGAAAAAGAATTCTTCGAAATCGTTTAAATTCCCTTCTTAAAAGAAAATTTGTTTGAAAAATTTCTATAAAAAAAATTTTTGAGAAATTTTTCTAAAAGAAGCCTTTTTAGAAAAATAATTCTTCGAAAACTTATAAAGAAGGGAATAGACATATATATATTCACGCTATTAAAAATTTCGAAAATTAAAAAAAAAACTTTTTTATAAAATGTTTTGAAATCAAAAATTTTGTTGTAATAATAATATTATTCCAAAATATTCTTAATTTTTTTTTAATCTACAAATTAATTGAATATTCTTGAGCCTTAAGTTCGAGTCCAAATTGTAATAATATTTTTAATCATAAGAATACTCAATAAAACAAATTGGAAAAAAAATATTCCCAAGTGGGACACGAACTCGAGCCTAAAGAATATACAATTAATAAAATAATGAAATTTTGTTTATATTTCCTTTTATAACCTACTTTTGCAATTTAAATTAAAAGAGTGTATTATTTATAATTAATAAGATTAAAAATTCCGAAAATGCCCAACCTATCTTCTAAGATAGATACACAGAGATATTTTCACCACACCTGTAATAATAAATTGTATGTCCATATTTGCGAAAGTCCCTCAACTTTGAAATTTAAATGAATATAAACATATTTTGAAAAAAAAAGAAATAATTTTAAATGTAAAACAAAAAACTAATACAGATTTTAACGTGTGATAATAAACTATGAGTTGATCTTTTTAAGTTAGTGGCATTTTCGCACGTTAGACTAGACCATAGACAGACCCGCCATAGAAAAAAAAAAAAAAACTACAAGCCAAACCAATTGCAATAAAGAAAAAAACTATAGACTGCAGTTATGAACAAATAAGTGGTGAATGTTATGACACTAGATCAGTGATCTGCACTTAGAGTACATGTTTAAAAACAAATTAAATCAAAGCCGACTTAAAGAATATTGGTATTTTTGAACATTGCTCTGATTTCTTTCGGCCCCTTTTATTTGCAAATGCTGACCGATGGCAGCAGACATGCATATTTACAAATACCTAAATAATCGCGTAAGAGTAAAAATAGAATTTTACGAAGTCCAACTAGTGGAGAGATAAAACTAAAAAAAAAACTGCATAAAAGAGTGGGTTTTATTAATTAATTCCATACTGTATAATAGTCAAACTAATAAACAAAACAGTGGCACTAAAATGGGGGGGGAGCAATGTAAAGTCTATTGAAAGAAACCGGATAAATACTTTTTCAATGTACTTTCGTGTATATATTTTTATGAAAGTACTTTATTTTAATACTTTTCAAACTTTTTGCATTCTCCCCCAAAATGGGTCACAACTACAACTCTGCTAGTTTGCAGTGCGTTAGTCATGCATTTAAATATGTTGTTTTGTACTAGATTAATTTTTCAGTTATATCTTGTTTATTACTCGTGCTCTAGTATCATGGATTTTTACAGTTTTACCGGTTTTTTTTATTAGCTCTGTTGTTTTTGTACATTTAATGACATCTATACTGTAACAAAACATATTTACACTTAAAACATTTTTCTCCAAATTTACAATTCCGGTAAAAAATTGTTACAATTTTCCAAATATTTTGTTCTAAGCGTTAATAGGCTATGTTTCCCGATTCCAAACAAATTGGGATTCGACATTTCCTGAGGATAAATGAAAAAATATTCCGAATTTGTTATATAAAAACTGCCGAAGTAGTCATATTATATAAAATAAAATTTTTTATAACAAGAAATTTAAATTTCCTATAAAAAGAGAATTTTACGAAAAACTTTCTATAAAAAGAGAATTTTTCGAAAATTTTTTATAATAAGAGAATTTTTTTAAAGATTTTTATTAAAAGAGAATTTTGCGAAATTGTTTTTTGATAGATTTTTATAAAAGTAAAATTTTTCTAAAAATTTCTATAAAATTCTATAAAAAATAATTTTTTCTTTTTATAAAAAGCGAATTTTTCTAAAATTCCTATAAAAAGAGAATTGTTTCTATACAAAGAGAATTTTGCGATAATTTTCTATAAAGAGATATTTTTTTAAAATTTTTCTATGAAAAGGGAATTGTTCGAAAACGTTTCTATAAAAAGAGAATTTTACCAAAATTTTCTAAAAAAAGAGCATTTTACTAAAAAAATTTATTAAAAGAGAATTTTACTAAAATTTTTTATAAAAAGAGAATTGTTCAAAAAAGTTTCTATAAAAAGAGAGTTGTTCGAAAAATGTTCTATAAAAAGAGAATTTTTCGAAAGTTTTCTATAAAAAAGAGAATTTTTCGAAAATATTCTATTAAAAAGAGAATTATTCGAATATTTTCTATAAAAATGAGAATTCTTCGAAAATTTTCTATAGAAGAGAGTATTTTTCGAAAATTTTCTATAAAAAGAGAATTTTGAGAACATTTTCTTTAAAAGAGATTTTTGTGAAAATTTCCTACAAAGAGTATTTTTCGAAAATTTTCTATAAAAAAAGAATTTTTTAAAAATTTCCTAGAAAAAAGGATTTTTCGAAAATTTCCTATAAATAGAGATGTTTTCGAATATTTTCTATAAAAAGAGACATTCAAAAATTTTCTATAAAAAGAGAATTGTTCGAAAATGTTTCTATTAAAAGAGAATTTTTCGAAAATTATCTATTAAAAGAGAATTTTTCGAAAATTATCTATAAAAAGAGAATTTTTCGAAAATTATCTATAAAAAGAGAATTTTTCGAAAATTATCTATAAAAAGAGAATTTTTCGAAAATTATCTATAAAAAGAGAATTTTTCGAAAATTATCTATAAAAAGAGAATTTTTCGAAAATTATCTATAAAAAGAGAATTTTTCAAAAATTATCTATAAAAAGAGAATTTTTCGAAAATTATCTATAAAAAGAGAATTTTTCAAAAATTATCTATAAAAAGACAATTTTTCGAAAATTATCTATGAAATGTTTTGCAAACATTTTCTATTAAAAAGATTTTTGTGAAAATTTTCTATGAAAAGAACACTTTTCGAAAATTTTCTATAAAAAATTAAATTTTTCGGAAATTTCTATAATATATTTTCTATAAAAAAGAGACTTTTTCAAAAAAATTTTTTAATAAGAGAATTTTTTGTTAAATTGTTCCTAAGTTAAAGGATATTTAAAATATCGATAATTTGTAAAAATTATAATTTTTATTTTCTACAGAAATATATAATAAAAAGCAAAATTTTGTTAAAAAGCTGAATAATTTCTATCAGTGTATTTTCCTCCAGTCATCTAAGATTATTAAACTATTTCTTTATATTTCGCATTTTACAATTGTTTAAATTTAAATAAATATTTATATATTTTAATAGATTTCAAGACACATTTAATAAACAGCCATAAAACTTAAAGGCAATTAAATAATATTTTTTTCTTAAGTTTAGATTTATTTTACAATTCATATTTAATGAGTTTATGTTTTGTAACTAATGAGGACATATCTCGGGGGTATAATACATCATTTTATTAAAAATATTTTTCTCAATGTGATTGTTTTTATTAAAGCGATAATAAACATTTAATTCCTGGTATTAAGACATATTTATTTCCTAGTTATTATACGTTTTAGAATAATAATAATAATTTATTTCATTGTTTAATTTAATTCAATTTTCTTTTCAATTTAAATTAAAATAAATCTCCGTATTAAACAGTATGAGGGTTTTAACTAATTTGCTTTGTTAGCTACAAATACTTTTTAACACATTTCTTGCCAAAAATAGAAAATAAACCACTCCTTATCTTAACAATAAAGTTTTTCTTTAACAAAGTTAATAGCCATTAACTAATGGCTCAAATAACAAAACGTGATCATTGATCACTTTAGCTAAAACTCCCTCTAACTTCTACAACTCCTTTTTAGCCACCTCTTGAATACGATTTCATATAATTTTATGGAAATGGTTTTGTAAAACATTTCTTAGAATTGAGATTTTACTTGAAAAAAAAAAAAAAAAAAAAAACGTTTAAATGTTGTATTCATTTAGTTGTCAAAAACCACAATGCTGCAAATTAAAAGAGGAGGTTAAATGTTATTTTTTTTTATTTCTAATGTTGTTACCAAAGATTTACTATTAATTTTCTTCACTTCAATTTGTTGTCAAATAAACGTGGTTGTTTAAACAAGAAATTAAATGTGAAAAAAGTTTCAAAAACATTTTATAAAAGTTTTTGCACGTTTCTTTTAAATAATTTATAAATTGCAAAATTGTTTAATAAATATTAAATTGGAAAAAAAGAAAGATTAAAAGATTTAAAAAGTCATACAAATTTGAGGAGTTTTCTCTTTTTTATTTTTAAAAACTATTGGATTTCTAACATTTTTTAAAAATTACTCGATTTTAAATAAAGTTTCTATTTCTAGACCTTTTTCAAAAATTTGTCAAAGTTTATTAAATTTTGATAATTAAGCTATTTTAGAAAATTGTCCCCCTTTATGTAAAAATAATACGAATAATTTTAAATTTTCGGTTCGAAGGACCAATAATCTTTATTTATGAAAATGTATTAACTTTGTTTAAAAAAATCTCATAATTTTTAGGTTTATCTCCTTAACAATATTGCAAATAATTTTAATTTTTTGGTTCGAAGGACTAATAATCTTTATTTATGAAAATTTGTGAACTTTGTTAATAAAAATCTCATAATTTTTAGGTTTATCTCTTTAACAATATTGCAAATAATTTTCAATTTTCGGTTCGAAGGACCAATGATCTTTATTTATGAAAATTTATGAACTTTGTTTATAAAAATCTTATAATTTTTAGGTTTATCTCTTTAACAGTATTGCAAATAATTTTAGTTTTTCGCTTCGAAGGACCAATAATCTTTATTTATGAAAATTTATTAACTTTGTTTATAAAAATCTCATAATTTTTAGGTTTATCTCTTTAACAATATTGGAAATAATTTTCAATTTTCGGTTCGAAGGACCAATGATCTTTATTTATGAACATTTATGAACTTTGTTAATAAAAATCTCATAAGTTTTAGTTTTATCTCTTTAACAATATTGCAAATAATTTTCAATTTTCGGTTCGAAGGACCAATTATCATTATTTATCTACATTTAAGACTCATTTATAAAAATCTTATCATTTTTGGTTTTATCACTTTAACAACCATAAAATAAAAATTATGTTTAATACAAAATATATAGAAAGTTTTCAAAAACAACCAGTTAACATTAATGTGTCCAAATCTTTATTCTTAAGAAATTAAAATTTTTATGAAAACTAAATTTAAAATGAATCAGCTCAAGTTTCTAAGAAAAAAACGAAACAAGTTAATTCTCAATATACTTGGCATTTATTATCATTGTATATTTATCTTTAAAAAAATAATATTTAATAAACAAACGGATTCATAAGAATTCAAGGTTTTTTGTTTCAATTCAATAATAAAAAACTAAAAAAACCAATTGCGTGATTAAATTTATTGTATCATACAGATACGATTTATTATAAATGACAATTACAGAGCAAAAGAAAAAAAAAACAACGCAAAATTTTTCTAATAAAACCCCAAAGCCATTTTTATGTAAATAATAAATTTAGTATGACGTTTTTTTTTTCTAAAATTCTATAAAAAAGAGCACCTACAACTGATATTGTTTCAGAACAATTTATTTATTTTTTTTCTATAAATTTAGTTTAAGTTTGAAACTGGGTTTTAAAAAAAAATCTTGATAGCATTGAAAATGTATTGAGTCAGCTTTTTTTCTAAATATATGTATTGTTTATTTTTTAGCTAAAATCGATTTAAATTTTCCTTTAGAATTTTGTAATGTCTAGAAAAATTTTAGATATGGTTGCTATGTAAACTAAATAATTTTGCTTAAAAACAAGGTCTATTGATTTATTTAATGATAATTAAAATGTGTTTAAATAATTTATTGCCATAAGGATTTTAATAAATCCACCATTTTATTTTTTTTTTAATATTTAACAAAATATTTTAATTAACATAGACATTACAGTGAGCGTTAAAATAAGATCACACTAAAACTACAGAATGATCTATAGTCTACAGATCTGGACTGTAGACTGATCAATAGTTTGGACTATAGAGAGATATAAAGTCCAGACCATACACTGATCTATAAACTAGATATTGTCTGAACATAGACTAAGCTATAGTATAATCTGATCTTTTCCCTGAACTATAGTTAGTTAGTTAATTTGAAAGGAGGATGTCCATATATACATCAAATCCGAAAAAATACACCTAGGCCTCTATCAGGCCTATTGTGCGCTCCTTAACCAGTGCCTCAGGTGGGAATCGAATTGTGAACTGATTAATACTCAGGACTTCTGTCTGAACTATAGATCATATAGTAGAAACTAGAGAATGATCTAGAGTCGGAACTATAACTGATGTATAATCTGGACTACATAATGATCTATAACCTGTACTAATCGCTGATCTGTAGTCGGGTATAAAGACAGTATTGTTTGGACGTAGTCTGATCTATAGTCTTGAGTTTAGACGGATATTTAGTCTGAACTATATATATTATAGGCTATACTACAGATGATCTATAGTCTGAACTACAGTCTGGACTAAGGATAATATTGACGGAATATTGACTGATATTTTGTTGATCAGGATTCTGAATTGTGGACAGATTAACACTCAGGACTATAAAAATGATATTTTGTCTGAATTATAAATCATATAGTAGGAACTGCAAAATGATAAAGATTCTGACCTATAACTGATATATAATCTGGACTACAGAATGATCTATAGTCTGGACTAATCGCTGATCTGTAGTCTAGACTAAAGACAATATAGTGTAGACGTATACTGATCTTTAGTCTTGAGTATAGACTGATATTTTGTCTGAACTGTATATCATATAGACTGTACTGCTGATCTACAGTCTTTATTAAAGATAATATAGTTTGGAGTATTGACTGATATTTTGTCGACCTGGAGTCTGAATTGTGGACTATAAAAATTATATTTTATCTGAACTATAGATCCTATACTAGGAACTACAGAATGGTCTGTAATCTATAATAATCGCTGATCTGTAGTCTGGACTAAAGACAATATACTGTAGACTAAGACATAGACTGATCTATAGTCATGAGTATAGGCAGATATTTTGCCTGAAGACTGTAATGCAAAATGATCTGGAGTCTGAATTGTAGGTTGAATAATATTATGAACTATATGCACCTGGACTATAACTGATTTGTAATTAAGACTATAGATTGATATATAGCGCGGACTATAGACTGATTTCTGATGATATTTTAAAATATGATTTGATTTATAGCATGGACTATAGAATGATTTATAATCTGCAATGTAGACTTATCTATGAGTTGAACTATAGACTGATCCATGGACTATATTATGATCACTGCTTGCCCTATATTTCTTGATTATAGACAGACTGTGTTATAAACTGCTTTAAAGTTTACACCACCCTGTTCACTTTCTTCTAACACTCACTGTACCTTTACATATGGCTGTGCAAAAAAAAACCCTATCATTATAGAAAAATTTAAATTAATTTTTAAACACTTGATATTTTATTTATAAGATATGTTTGTTGTTAAATTAATTTTTTTTTTTATTTTATTATTTTTTTATGATGCAGTATTTAAAATAAATACTGTCTGGAAAATCAATTGATCGCTTGCATACATAAAAGTTTCTCACGCTTTATGGCGGCTACTAAAAAAAACGGCAGCTTCTAACCGCCGTACGTTAGTTACAACAAACTGTTGTGTTTTTTTATGGCATTAAAACGTGTTCATTTTTCAAATATTTATTTTTTTTTTCAAGAGACAAGTCTGTTGTAGTTTTTTTTCCAATTCAAAGAAAAAATCATAAAAAACGCAAACATTATAAACATTTTATTTATTTTACTATTACAAAAATTAGAAGAAAAAAAGCTGTTAGTAAAGTAATATAATCTACTACAAAATCGTCGTCATCAACAACAACATCATCATGATCATCACAACAATTTTTATTTGTACTCGTAAACATTAAATCAATGACGAACTGACTGACTTAAACATATGAGAGTAAAAATGTCATGTGAATGTTTGAATTTGTAGAAAAAAAAAAACAAATAATTATAAATATATAAAATTTTATTAAGAGATTATAAGCCTTAGTTTTGGAAATTTGATATCAAGATCGTTACATTGCTATGAAATGTTGTTTCGGCTATCTTTTAAAAGTAACTGGTATATTTAAAGATTAATAAGTTTTCAATTTTAAACGTTTTTTGGAAATTTAAAATTGTTATTAAATTGAGTTCTCGCAAATAAAACATTTTTTAATTACTTTTTTTTAATTTTATTCTTTTAAAGATCTACAGTCTATAATCTAGACTGATCTACAAATGGAATATATACAGATCTACCATCTAAACTATATTTTGAAATTCAGACTGATCTAAAATCTTGACTTATACACAGAGGGAAAAGGAAATATACAAAATTGACACCAAAGAGTTTATAATTTTTCAATAACATCCGTTGTCAAAGTATATACATACGTACGACAACGTTGCGTTGTCAACATTGCAACAATTCGTTGTCGAAATCTAAATTTTGTACACATCCGTTGTCTAATTGTTAACGAACGTGGTGAGCTCACTATTGGCAACGGATTGTTTGTCAATAGTGAGCTTACCACGTTTGTTAACATTTAGACAACGGATGTGTATAAAATTTAGATTTCGACAACGAATGTTAACATTACATAGTGTTGTTGTACGTATATATATACTTTGACAACGGATGGTATTGAAAAATTATAAACAGTTTGGTGTCAATTTGGTACCAGGCGTGACTATTTCTTTTTCCTTGTGTGTACTGTTCGGAAAAAGACTGATCTACAGCCTGGTCTTTATAGTGATCTATAGTCTAGACTATCATCTTGACTATAATCTGGACTAGAGAATTTAGCAATATTTATATTTTTAGAAAAAAATCGTATTTCTTTAAGACTTCACAAGACTTTTTATGGCAGAGTAATTATGAAGAATCATGACTCTTTTAACGATTTATAGTCTAGACTATACACTGATCTATAGTCTTGTGCAAAGGCTGATCTAAAGTTTTGACACATAATGTTCCGAATGTTCTACAGTCTGGTCTTTATACTTATCTATAGTCTGGAGAATTATCTGATCTATAGTCTAGACTACAGAATTTTAGCATTTCCTAAGACTTCACAAGACTTTTTATTGCAGAGTAATTATGAAGAGTCTAGTCTATAAACTGATTAACCATCTAAACTATAATTTGAACTATAGATTAATCTATAGACTCGTGCAAAGGCTTATCTAAAGTCTTCATACATACTGTACTGAAGTCTGGACTAAAAACTGATCTACAGTCCGAACTTTATACTTATATATAATCATGAAAATTATCTGAACTATAGTCTAGACCAGCGGTTCCCACCATTTTTTACTTCGCGGACCCCTTGAGGAATTTATTTAATTTCACGGACCCCCATACATATTATGATATCTTATTGTTATAAATAACACTGTGATACAAAAGTGAAGAAAAATAAAATGCAGGCGTTCTCATATACCAATTCTATTTCGTTATAGTCCATAGAGTATATATATATATTTTTAGTTTTCCCCTATCACTTCGTTAACTTACTTTTTAAGAGCAAAAGATGCGAAAAAGAGCCATTTTTGAAGTTTTAAATTTGAAAAATTATAAGTTTAGTAGTTTTCATCCGATTTTCAAATCCGATATTTTTTTTAATGATACAAGTGTCTTTTAATCCAAAAAAAGAAATCCAAAATTTATGATCAAATGTCTGAGTTATGGTCGTTTAAGTAAAAAAACTCACACTTTTTTAAAAAATTTTAATTTTCATCATGCTCTACTTTGACCATGAGGCAGTGAGTTCATCTTTTATTACTTTCCTGAAGAATCACATAAAGGAAGGTTTCTAAAACTTGTTATTTCATAAAAATCTATGAAAAACTGGATAATTTCTGCCAATTTTTCTAATAGCATGTTTCTCGAATTTTTGGTTTTCTCCATACAAATTAATTTTTGTGTAAAAATGTTTATAAACATTTTTTAAACTTGTTGCAAAGAAAACCAGAAACATGAACGTTTTTGTATGGAAGAAATATGCTATATTTTTATAAAACTTAAAAATTAAAAATTGTGAAAAAAGTGTGAGTTTTTTTACTTAAATGGCCGTAACCAAGACATTAATCATAAATTTTGGATTTATTTTTTTGGGTTGAAAGACAACACTTGTATCTTTAAAACAAAATATCCAATTTGAAAATCGGTTGCAAACTACCAAACATATATTTTTTTTAAAGTTAAAACTTCAAAAATAGCTCTTTTTCACAACTTTTGCTCTTAAAAGGGAACTAAACGAAGTGATCGGGAAAAATTAAAAATAAATTCCTACTCTATGGACTATAACGAAATGGAATTGGTATATGAGAACCCCTGCATTTTTTTGCTGTATCACTGTGTAATTGTTCGTCCGAAAATTGTCTTAGTCCTGGTCCATAAACCCTATAAAATATTCCCGTACATTGAGAACATTTAGTATTTCGGAGATGTTTTCAATTTCATGGTTTTAAATATAGAATGACTTCTAACATGATGTTTAATTTTATGATCGTGAGAGCTTTCATGTTCATTTCTCGTCAAGGTAGAGAAAAGATTTCTTTAACAAGTATTGTCGACATATGCTTAAAGAGTCATGTTTCTAAATTTTTTTGCGATTGCATAGGAGTGAGCTGAGTATGTAAGCTAAGTTTTCGGGAAAATATGTGAAAGTTAGACTTCTTCGATGTTGTTGCGGAATGCGTTACCCACATAAAATATGACCTGAACTCTTTGCGAATGTACTGTGAATTTGGATCTTAAATTTGAATTTTAAAATACCTACGAATTATTTTACTGCGTGGTTTTGACTATTTACGCAAAACGCTATGAATTTTCTGATGTTGATTTAATAATATTGGACAACAAAATGAAGTTAAAATCTGTGTATCACGTTCGAATGGAATATTTATATTTAAAATTAACTAGATTAACACTTTTGCTTACAATTTAAAAAAATATTATGAAATGTGACCTAACTTCATATTCCGGGATACCAGTATCAGTATTTAATTCTAAGGCAAATCATTATCCGTCTGCTATAAAAACATTTATTTCGATACATATATATTTATAAAAATTACAAATCACGTAATACTTTACTTTATAAAAGTGAAACAATAAATTTGTAGCGCCTAGCTTCATCCTGATAAACGACCGAAACAATAAAATTCAAAGAGTCACCAACAAATCTGGGATTATTGAATAAAAGTTGTGTATTTTAGTATTTATGAAAAATTTGGAGATATTTTTAATATTTTGTAACATATAGAGAATATTTTTTATTCATGATTTTTTTCGTTCGTCTTCGCGGACCCCCTAGGATTTTGCTACGGACCACTAGGGGTCCGCGGACCCCCTTTTGGGAACCGTTGGTCTAGACTACAGAATCTGAGCATTTCCTATTTTTAAGACATCACAATACTTTTTTATGGCAGAATAATTATGAAGGGTTTTTAGACAGATAACTTATTTTCCACATTGATAAGTAATTTATTGCTTTCAAAAATGTATCACTCATTTTTTAATTTAAAATATAAAACCCAAGTTCATTCATATTCTGTGCTCTGTTAGCTTGAACTGACACTTAAAAAAACTAGTTTTTTCTTAAAATTTTTTTCTGTCAAAAAAAAATTTGTTATGGAACTACTGAAAAATCAGTTTTTTTTTTGTGAATTCTTTTAAGTAAATCAATTGGCCTGTCATTGCTAACAATTATATTAGTTGTCACATTTTCAACTATAAAATTTAATGTAATTAGTTTGAAAAATGTGCTTTAAATTTGATTTAATAAAAATTACGTAGTCACCACAAATTTAGAGAAAAAAAATCTTAAATTAATTGCTATACATAAACGCTTTTATTTAAAACGCAATACCTGTTTAATTATCTTGAATTGAATTTAGAGAGAAAAAAAAACTAAAAATAGTCGTATATAGTAGTTTAAACAGCTAAAGTGTTAGAAACAAAACGTATTTTAAGATAAATTTAATTTATTTTAAATGAAAAAAATACAAAGTAAGGTTAGAGCTGAAGTTAAAGTGTAGAATTGGGGTAAATATTAATTCTGAAACTTTTTATCAACTAAATGAGAATTACAAAGACGCATACGATTTTAAAGGCAAATTGTAGCTGCAAGTAGCATTTTTAAAAGTAAATTTATAAAGCTTGCAATTGTAAACTTTTATTATAGTAGTGGTAAGCATTTAAGCTTGTTGATATAAAAATAATTCTATGTAAAGCAGATGGTAAGTAGTAGTCATTACCAAGTCCCCCCGGGGCATGTTTCCATGATATAATGTCCAATCATGGTGTATTGCAATCCCGGGGTAAAGAGGTGCTACCAGCTCCTCTAGTCTGCCGGGACTATAAGCTGGTGATGATCAAATGTATCCTCGGCCTTTCCTTGGAATGATTTGACATGGGGTCTGACCAGATCACCACATAATCTGATACTACGGTATCACAGGACTTGTCCTGGCTGGTCAGTTGGTTGAAGTTCCACGTAGTGGCTGTGGTTTAAACCCAAATTCGTGGGGAGAGATTGTTGGTTTAAGGGCTGATATACCCTATATAATGCGTTAGCTAATTCTCTATTCGAATGACACAGGCCTTTGTACAAAGCAGCATATGCTGGATTCCTGAATCCGATCGGTATTTCTTACCGGTCATGTAGTAGGGAGCCGGTATATGCTGGGGAATTGTCAGGTTAAGATTCAGTAGTTGCCTGTCATTCCGTAGAAAGATCTTTATGATCATGAGAATGGAACTGATCCGAAAATTGGTGAAAGATTGGGAAAGTCTCCATATATTGGAGGCTAGTATTGATTTAGTTTGCCTTTTTAGGCTTCAGGAAAGTTTCTCGGTGCTGTTGGCATCTCAACAGGATATATTGATTTATGCTACGCGTCTATTTGTCGGGGCAATTATTGGGTTCAGTTGTCTTTGGAAATTCTTACATCCTTTGTTACAGATCGGTTCATGAAGAGGGATTCTGATTTATTATCTTGGGTATTTCGGGCTACCAAATACGTCTCTAGGTGCTGTAGCCAAACCAACAGAAGCCATCTCAGTAGTGCGGTTGGGCGACTTTAAGAGGTCCAGGAATGCATTGGGGTGAATCTTTAGATGATGAGAATGTTTGTAGGGACAGAGCATTCCTCATTTTATCAATAGGGTGTTTTTACCTGATGTTGGGTACGCCCATTCTATTGACTCTAACCAGTGATTGCCTTTTCCTTTGTCGGGGTTAGATTGAGCTTGCTCATGACACCTGTCCTTCCCCAACGGGGCTACTATGGCAAGAGATTAGATAACTCGAGTACTTCAGCAAAGTGCTTGTACATGGACCGGCTCAGCATTGTACATAAATTACCACCTGATTTCTTCATTGAAGATTGAAGGGGCGATGGTAGACCGTTCTCAAGGCTACACAGTGGTTGAAAAAGACCATCGTGAGATAGGCCAACACGACAGGTACTCACGTAAAGCACTTCGGCATTCAGTCATTACCAAGTAAATATTTAACATCTAGTTGTATTAGATATTTTCATTTATTTTTGTTATAGAGAATCTACTTTTTACTTTTCCAGCTAAATTTCTTGTTAATCGAGATTTGTCTGTTTAACTGATCACAGTCCTGATTAATTATAAAATGACATTCGCAGTTTGATATAAAACACTTTGTATGTATATTGTTTTTTTTTAACTTTAATACATAGTTAGTAAAGTTAGTCAGCTGGTCAAGAGTCTGTGTGTTTTTTCGTTAGTTTTTTTTTTCTTAATGACAGGTGTCACAACATTTTTAAGGTAATACATTTTTAAGCAATTTAAAGCTAATTTAACATACATTTCAAACTAGTAGACGAAATTTTTTAAAAGTAAATATTCGGCGAAAAAAAAACTAACAAAGGAAAAACTAAAATATAACTGAGGAAAATACATATATATTTGTAACAAGTTGGAAACAGCTAAACTATTTTTCTATATCACCTGTTAAATGTTTGAAAATCGTGCCGAATCAAAAAACAGCGAATAATTTTAAACAACAATTAGTGACATTATTTTCTGCTTCTATTATTTGCTGTTTATTTTTATTATTATAAAATACTATTTACTTTCTATATAAACCCAACAGTATTATAAGTGGACAAAGTCTCCATTCCACTTTATCAAATCTTGACTCATATTTTGAAATTTTGTTTACTCTTGGCCACTATAAGTAATCCAGAAATTAAACTATTTTCCTGAACTGCACCATTAGCTGTCATCTGAAATCACAAGTATGAAAACAGTCCTACCGAACTGCAGGGAATTCTTTAGCAATTGCCTTCCAATTTAACAAGTTTTTTTTTTGTTTCTCAAATTGCCTTTTACCACGTAATATTTATATGAATGACTCAGTTTAAATTTTATAAGGTCTTTTTTTGAGAAAAATTACACAAATTTTAAGTTTTTTTTTCGTCATCAGCGTAAAGTGCAACATGTAATACATTTTACAATCAACAACAACTGTAATAAATTAAGTTGTTGTTGGTTCCACTTGAACGAAAGCAACAACGGCAACTCTATATTACACTCATCCACAAAAGTTTGCAGCAAAAAACAAAAAAAGTAAAACCTTATTAAACTATACAATTTTTTCTTAGTATTTATTGCTTTTTGTTTTCATAATGAGTGATTTTGCAAACAAAAGTTTTCGAAAGAGAAACAGCCCACAAATAATTGTTAAAGTAGTAAGGTTTTTTTTTATGAAAACAAATTTGTTTATTTGTTAATGTTGTGCATTATCAGTAAAGTTTTTTTTTTGTAATTTTAAATACAACTTAATATTGTGTTGTTTATTATTAACCCTTTAACCTCGTTTATTTTCTTTTTCTTTAAAGAAATTCCGGTTAGACCGGATATTTATGTGTTTGAAGGTACAATTTTTTTAAAGGAAATTATTAATTTAAATTAAACTTGTTAAAGTCGAGGAGTAATTGATAAACACAATTCTTAATGAAAACTTTATAGTATTTGCATTACCTAGGAGTAGTTTAGTAATGGCTGACTTTTAATTCTCATTTTCAATTCATTTAAAGAAAATTCCAAAAGTAAATGCAATTTCATTTAAATTTTTAGAATCTCGCTCTAATAGTTTCCCAGTTATACGAGTTTTTTGTATTTAATTTATATTTGGGGTGCCACGCCGCCTGTTGCTAGTCCATCCATTTTATTCCCAAAAGTTCATACGAATTTCAAAATTGTTCGTGCAAAATTTGAGGATTTTAGCTTAATAGTTTCTTAGAAATATGGTTTCTTGTATTTAATTCACATAGGAGGTGTCACACTCCCTATTACTTGTCCGCCCATTTGTATCTTACCTATTTAAATTGATACTAAAGCGGTTTCGAGTACTCTAATTGTACTGGGAGGGAGGCCTGTCCTCTCATTTTATCTGTAAATGTTCATATTGTTAATGTTTCTCGTGCAAATTTGGAGTATTCTAGACATAATGGTTTCTCAGATATACGAACTTTTGTATTTAATTTATATTGTTAAACCGCCAATTAATCATCGAAATGTTTACATGGATGTAAAGTTGTTCGTGGATAATTTGAGGATTCTAGCTCAGATTTATTGTCTTTAATTCATATATACACGCCTGGTACCAAATTGAAACCAAACTGTTTATAATTTTTCAATACCATCCGTTGTCAAAGTACGTACGACAACACTATGTAATGTTGACAACATTGCAACAATTCGATAACGAAGTCTAAATTTTACGCATATCCGTTGTCTAAATGATAACAAACGTGGTAAGCTCACAAACAATCCGTTGCCAATAGTGAGCTTACCACGTTTGTGAACATTTAGACAACGGATGTGTATAAAATTTAGATTTCGACAACGAATTGTTGCAATGATGACAACGTTGCATTGTCAACATTACATAGTGTTGCTGTACGTATGTATATACTTTGACAACGGATGTTATTGAAAAATTATAAACTCTTTGGTGTCAATTTGCTACCAGGCGTGTATATTTCCTTTTCCCTCTATGTATAGTAGGTGCGACCCGCCCTATTTCATGTTCGACTATTAACCCCAAATTGTTCGCAGTTATTATGTTATCGATGCCAAATTTAATAACTATAGCTCTGATGGTTTTTCAGATATACGATTTTTTGTATTTAATCCATTAGGGAGGTCCCAATCCCCCTATATTATTCTAAGTGTTATATTTTCTCAGATATACTGCATTGACATATTCTTTATATGAGAGTTGCCACGCCCACTAAATCCAGTCCAACCATTTTGTTCCCAAATGTTGACATGTATGTCAAAATTATCGACATAACATTTAAGAACTATAGCTGATGCAGTTACTTCTAATTTTAAAATTTATTTTGTATGTGCCGTCATCTAGCCTTCTGTGAAAATGTGGATAAAATCAGTCTAGGCCTTTAGACGTCTTGGATACAAAAGTTTTGAATTTCGAAAAATTAAATACTAAGCATTTGCATTTATTGCTATATGCAAATATGATAAAGAACAAGACTATAATTCTCATTTAGTTAAAACAATTTTACTCTAAAGAAGTCTCCACATTTCGTTTTAGCTAATATTGCTTTTAAAAGTTTCGTTTTTATAATTTTAATTTTAAAATTTTCCAATTTTTTATTTACTTTAACTAATTATTTTATTTATTTGTGTTGAAAAAAAAAAACAAAATTTTCTATTAAAATTTTCATTAAAAATTTACAAACAACAACGTCATCAACAGTTATTGTTTTGCCTGACCGTCCGTCCAACTTTATCACTAGTGCGTAACCTGACTATTGTTATTATTATTACGTTTTTTCTTTATTTCGCAGACATAAATAACAAATAAATGAATAAATAAATAAATGAAATATTCACAAAGAAAAGTATCTAAATACAAAATTGATGATATGTTAATTACATACTTATTATTTATAACAATAATAATTAAGTATACAAAATAAAATTGTATTAGAAGGGGTACGCATAATTCGATGTGCATTTTAATATAAAATTATATATATTATACTAATGTGCATATAAATAATGTCATGTTAATATATAAATTTGTAATATAATGCCGCTTGTATTTAGTTTGAAATAAATTTTTAATTAAATGTCTGCCTTAATAATGTCATGATCAAACATGTTATATTTTGCACATTCTATGGAATTAAAAAATGTTATTGTTGTCAAGAAAGAATTGGAAAAAGAATTTTACAAAAAGCAAAAACAAAGACTAATCAATGGTTGCTATAAAACCGATTTTTTCTGTCAATTACATATATCTGAACATTTTCAAATTGTTATTAGTTTTATTTCTCCTCAGTTTTTTCTCTCAGTGTTGTTACAAAATTCTCATTTTGTAAAGTTGTTCTATTACATCAGTTTATTACAATTTTTTTTTTCTTCTTATACATTTTAATTTTTAATTATTTCCTTAACTAGTATCTGCTGTCTGTTTATATTAAATTGATATAGTTACAATTTAAAATATGTTATTTCTTATTTTTTTTTTTTAGTTTTCTAAATGGATCTTCTCTTAAATAACATTAATCAAAGCTATATATAAGTTGAGAAGGTGAAGAGAAGAAGACAATTATGTCATTAATATTACAAATAAAACTATTATAAAAAAAGAAATATGTTAACAAAATGAGGGTAATTAATAAAATACTGATGTGGTGGATAAAAAAGAAAAACCTAAAAGGAAAATCAAAGATTTTTAGTATAATACTTAGAAGGAAAAAAAATAATGGATTTAAAGAGATTTTGATAAGAGTTTTTGGCGAAAGAGAAAACTAAAAATCGAAGGGTTTAAAATATAAATTTCGAAAACTTTTATATAAAACAAATAATAATATGATTTCAAATGATATAAATATTTGAAATTGAATAAATAATGTACACAAGTTGATCAAAGTTTGCTAAATAACGTTTAGCGACTGACATTACAAAGAGTCGCTATAATTCTCATTTAGTTAAGTAAATTATATGCTTAAATGGGAAAGTCCAAGGATGGAAAATAGGTATAATATCTAAACCCGCTTAACAATTTTAATAACGACAAAAATCAATCAATTGTTGTACAAAAAATCAATGTAATACTTGTTTATGGGTAATTAAGTTCTACTCTTAAATTCTCACGACTTTTTCAGAGACAGAAAAGTTGTTTAAAAGATGCTTATAGTCCGATACACAGAAGGAAACAACCGGTAGAAAAGTACCGAAATTGATATTATCCGCGCTACCACGTTTGTTAACATTTAGATTTAAATAACACCCAGTTATAATTTTGACAACCACCGTTGTAATCATCATTGCAACAACGCACTGTTATCATTTCGATTACGCAGCATTCTGATTGACAATATAGCGTTGTCACTTTGGTAACAAATTATTATTTTTTGTTCATTTATAATATAGTGTATTTTGAATATTTTTGTTGTTGATATGACAACTATACGTACATACTTTGACAACGTATGTTATTGAAAAATTACAAAAACTTTGATGTCAGTTTGATTATACACGCCTGATAATTTTAAAACATCTATTTTCCTCTGTGTATATTCATCTTCTGTAAATCTTTAAATTGAAAATGTTATAACAGGGAACAAGTTTAAATTCTTCTCTAATTATACAGGCCTATCATCGATCGAAATAATAATACGGAATTGCAACCTTTCCAATTGGAATGTGTGACTGACCTAATAATTATTTGCTTATGACGAAAAGAACTCCGAAAATATTCTTTTTATATTTTTTTCTTTATTTGTTTTATAAAAATGTGTTTCACATAAATTCTTTTATAATAATAATTCTGTCAAAACATTTTTTTTATTATATTAAATTATAATTTGCAGCTGCTTATAATAATTTAAATACAAGATAATATTGATTTGAATATTTTATAATATATAAAGAAGAAAATATATTCAAACCTTGATGAAGATTCGTGAAAGACCGTAGGAAAAAGAAAAAAAAAAAACACCTGTAACCACAAACTTAAATAAAGAGTAGAAATCAAGAGGGTAGTTTTAATTAAGTTAAAATTATATTTAAATACAAGAATAATGAAGAATTTTGAAACTAATATTGTAACTAGCACTATGGGCTCTCTGGTGGAAAGAGGACCAGCAGTTTATATAAAAATGTTTATATAAAAATGCTTCGATCTAGGCGAACTAGTTTTAAATGGAAAACTTCAAGAGATAATGGATATTGCTCTCCTAATTAGAGGCAATCGCAAACCGAATTTTTTAGAGTCTATAACAATAACCAATATTTGACTTACTCTTTTCGAATGGGAAACTTTAAGAGAGATTATATATTTCTCTGCTAATTAGAGACTCAAATCGAATTTATTAGAGTCTATAATAGTAACCAATATTCGACCAAATCAAGCCTAAATATGTATGTAATACCATTTTACAAAATATTTTAATTATTTTTTTTAAATATATTAAAGATTTTTTATTAAAATTAAGAAGAAATCACACTTTTAAAAAGCCGGGTACAATGACATATTTGAAAGTCTTTTAAAAATTAAATAATCGTGCCATTTGATTACAATGTTACTTATTGTATTTAAAATTTTGTTTCAGATTTTTTTGCCGGTTTTTTAAAAATAAACATCTTTTACCAACATTAAGAAAAAAAAAAAATAAACAAAATTATAAAAAATTTTTATACAATATGATGCATACAAAAAAACTCGAAATGAGACAAAAATATTAATCAATCTGATATTATCAAATTAACTACACAATGTTGAAAGCCTCAGAGCGATATGAGAAAAAAAACTACTTTAAAAATCAAAATACGGAATCGCGCAATCGGCATTTTCTGAAAAAAAAAAGACACACAGCCAAAGGCTGACAGAAAAAATCACAAACACCCAACAAAAAGACAAACAGACAGATAAAGAAATCAGTTGGAAAAAATTACAAAAAGAAGAAAAAAATAAATAAATAATATAAAAGAAAAAACTTGTATATGATTGAATCATGAAATGAAAGAAAGTCAGTCAGTCAATGATAAAAAACAATTTCAAATAAAACAAAAAATAATAACGTAACAGTAGATTGTGAACATTTAATAATAATAATAATAAAATAATATTAAAAAAATGCAACAAAAAATATTACACAAATAAATCTTAATGTTTTTTTTTTTTTTTCTTTTAAAACTTATAAAAATTACACTTAAGTACAAAAGTAAAGGTACTTAAAATTGATACATCTTAAGTACTTTTTTAATTTTTTTTTTTAAATTATATTTATTGATAAACTTCTTTTATTAAATATGTTTGAGGAAAAACATTTAATTTTTTTGGTTTCCTGCTATAGAAAGTTATTTGATAAAGTGTGCTTGTAATTATGTGTTTGAGTGTTAATATTAACTTATTCAATTATTACCCAGCAGTTCGGTCGGACAGCCCCAAACTACCTATTTAACCGATTGTCTTGCTATTTTAACAGCTATTTAAGCTTGTCATACGAGGAAGTCAATTGTCATCCTATAGATTACGAAGGGACAGACAAAAAGCTCAAGTTTGTTTCTCAAGTGTCTCCTCTCTCGCTTACAAAGGGGACGCTAAAGTGACGCACAGTGGTATAGGAAAAAAAAAAGAGGGAAATAATTCGGTAACTTCTAAACGGTTAATCCGATTTTAATGAAATTTGGTACGCACAAAGAGGAGGTGTTGTCGAGTTTAGGTTTTGAATTTGGACCTTATAGGCCAACCAGGGACCCGGCGGGGGGTCCTCAAATTAGGACACCTCGGCTATGTTAAATTTTTAAAACGATCCTATTTCTTCATTTGAGTTCCGATTTAAAAAAAATTTTGTATATAGAATCTCCTCATCGAGCACTATAAAAAATGTAGCAGTAGCAGTAAATTATCTCTTATAGTTTAGGAGATATTCGCATTTGAAAATTAAAATTTTAAAATTTTTACTGTCCTTACTTTAGTTTTTTTGATAATAGCGGGTCCAAATATTCCCGATTTTCGCCATTTTTTTTTTATTCGCTTAACAACAAGTTTATATATCAAGCAGTGAAAGAATTATGTAAAAATCATGACTGAGTCCAAAGTTATAGGCATTTTAATTTAAAAAATAAAAAAAGGCGATTTTTTGTCATTTTTTTGGGAAAAAAGTATCTTTTTCTTTTTAAGTTATCTAAAAAGTTTCTAAGAAGATGTATATAGAATTTATACTTTTTGGAAAGCTGACTTTACATAAAGTACGATAAATGAAACAAAACCTAAAAATTTTTGATACCGAGGGGACCAGGTCCATCCAAAAAAACCCTATTTTTTATGGAAAATTCAATTTTGAGCAAAAATTCTCAAATCGCATAGTCGATATCAAATTATAGTGACCTGTTTTATATGACCCAATATGTTCTTAATCATTTTGTAACGGGTTTCGATAACCCCGCCCCTGGTATGGATATAATAGGCAAAAAACCAAAAAATCCCATTTTTGGGATTTTTTAAAACTTTTTTGGGAATTCCGGGATTTCTAATAAGAAAATTCGAAATTTTTATTTAATTTTGGATTTTAAGTAAAAAAATCTACCTTACTGTAAAATTTCATCAAAAAATATTCATAAATAAAATTTTTATTGCAATTTGAAAAATTTGTATCTTCGCAAAAACTGAATAAAAAACATTTTTTAATTTTTTTTAAAAAAAGTATTCCGCGAATTTTTTATTTTCAATAATTATATACAGTTTTGAAAAATAGACAAAATTACCTTTCCATTGATATATAACATGCCTACCTAATGTTTTTTAAGTGACAAATTAATTAGGGAAAACTCAACATCTTTTAGAAAATTTACATAGCACTATTATTTTCATCCATAAGGTTAACTCTTAAATTTGTTACATATATGGATGAAAATAATAGTGCTATGTAAATTTTCTAAAAGATGTTGAGTTTTCCCTAATTAATTTGTCACTTAAAAAACATTAGGTAGGCATGTTATATATCAATGGAAAGGTAATTTTGTCTATTTTTCAAAACTGTATATAATTTTTGAAAATTAAAAAATTCGCGGAATACTTTTTTTAAAAAAAATTAAAAAATGTTTTTTATTCAGTTTTTGCGAAGATACAAATTTTTCAAATTGCAATAAAAATTTTATTTATGAATATTTTTTGATGAAATTTTACAGTTAGGTAGATTTTTTTACTTAAAATCCAAAATTAAATAAAAATTTCGAATTTTCTTATTAGAAATCCCGGAATTCCCAAAAAAGTTTTAAAAAATCCCAAAAATGGGATTTTTTGGTTTTTTGCCTATTATATCCATACCAGGGGCGGGGTTATCGAAACCCGTTACAAAATGATTAAGAACATATTGGGTCATATAAAACAGGTCACTATAATTTGATATCGACTATGCGATTTGAGAATTTTTGCTCAAAATTGAATTTTCCATAAAAAATAGGGTTTTTTTGGATGGACCTGGTCCCCTCGGTATCAAAAATTTTTAGGTTTTGTTTCATTTATCGTACTTTATGTAAAGTCAGCTTTCCAAAAAGTATAAATTCTATATACATCTTCTTAGAAACTTTTTAGATAACTTAAAAAGAAAAAGATACTTTTTTCCCAAAAAAATGACAAAAAATCGCCTTTTTTTTATTTTTTAAATTAAAATGCCTATAACTTTGGACTCAGTCATGATTTTTACATAATTCTTTCACTGCTTGATATATAAACTTGTTGTTAAGCGAATAAAAAAAAAAATGGCGAAAATCGGGAATATTTGGACCCGCTATTATCAAAAAAACTAAAGTAAGGACAGTAAAAATTTTAAAATTTTAATTTTCAAATGCGAATATCTCCTAAACTATAAGAGATAATTTACTACATTTTTTATAGTGCTCGATGAGGAGATTCTATATACAAAATTTTTTTTAAATCGGAACTCAAATGAAGAAATAGGATCGTTTTAAAAATTTAACATAGCCGAGGTGTCCTAATTTGAGGACCCACCGCCGGGCCCCTGGTTGGCCTATAAGGTCCAAATTCAAAACCTAAACTCGACAACACCTCCTCTTTGTGCATACCAAATTTCATTAAAATCGGATTAACCGTTTAGAAGTTACCGAATTATTTCCCTCTTTTTTTTTTCCTATACCACTGTGTGACGTTCACAAAGAGTACATCATTAATGAAATACGAATTAGAGCCAACCAGGTGGTTAGACGTTAGTGTAAATCACTGTATTTTTCGGATGCATTGACTCTTTGTGGAACTGCAGGGTATGTATATGTTGTACTATGTATAAATGTATATTTATAAGTGAAGTAATACAAACATCGAACTTTTAAACAACTTAATAAAGAAATATTGCAAAAAAAGAACAAAATCTTTAACCGCATAAGAGAAAAGTCAAAAAGGCGTCTATTTTGTAGTAACATCGATAAAGAAGAATATCTTGCAAACAAAAGTCAAGTTGTCAAAAATTGAAAAAGTCGACATTTTGCTTCATTTATAGAATTTCAAGATCAACAGACAAATTTTAATTCCTGAATCTTAGCAAATCTGTCTACAAACGTTATAATATTGACAACCCATCGTCATAATTGCAACAACGCATTGTTTCGATTACGCTATGTCATTTTGATAATGCATCGTTGTTTTTTTGACAACGCAACGTTCTGTTTGACAATATAGCGTTGTCACTGGCAACAAATTATTATTTTTTTGTTGATTTGATAACACCAAGTATTTTTTATTTTTTTGTTGTTGATTTGACAACTATCCGTACATACTTTGACAACGAATGTTATTGAAAAATTATAAACACTTAGATATCAATTTGGTACCAGGCGTGTATAATTTTAAAACGTCTTTTTTCCCTCTCATCGTCACCATTTCGATTACGATTTGTGTCATTTCGACAATGCATCGTTGTTATTTTGACAACGCAACGCTCTGTTTGACAATATAGCGTTGTCACTTTGTATATAATTTGTGTATAATTTTAAAGCGCCTTTTTCCCCTTTGTGTATCGCAGTAAAAATTTTTACAGAGATTAAAGTATACATTTTTAAAGATTTAAACACTGCTAAATCCTAATCTGAAATCAGATTTTCTCTATCACAGAATTGTTTTTGAGATATTGTGTCCTAAAAATTTAAAAATCACCAATTTTGTCTATATTTATACAGCTCGAAAACACCTTTGTTGAAAAAAATCTAAAAGTCCAATGTGTCGATCTAAAAATAAAAGTTTAACTTCTGTCATATCTGGAGCTTGGAAAATCTGATAACACAAAAACAAAATATTTTCCTCAATTTTGCCTTTAATTTATAACAAATTTATTGGTCTAAATTTTTTATAATTTTTCCCAAAAAAATCCGTTTGAATTATATTAAAATTGTTTGTAATTGATATTTTAAGCTTTAAGTTAAGATATCTCGAAGAATGAGGAAGATATGACATAGTTTAAACCTTTATTTTAAAATCGACAGATTGGACTTTCAGAAAACATAAGGTATTTTATAAACGAAGGTGTCCTCCCGCTTTTATGAGGTCTCAAATATGACCAAAAACACGACATCTTAAAAACCGGATAGAAGAATTCTGAGGTGATATTAGGATCTAACGCTACTAAAACCTTTCGAAATTTATATTTTAGTCTCTTGGTTTAGACTTTTTTAAATTTTGTTGGCCTGTGTTTAGTATTTTTCTTTTTCCTTCTTAGTTTCTTAGGGGTTAATTTAAAACGATAGTAAAATGTTCCTTCCAAAATGGATTTCTTCAACAACTTGTTTGATTTACAGCATTTCTTTAAAATAGCAATTATCAAAGAAAAACATCCCTTCTTCCTTCTTTATTTTTTAATAAATTATATAAAGGAATTTTTACAAGTCACTATTTCTTTTAAATAGGGTATTTTTTCAGTTTTGTTACTATAAAACAAAGTGGTGCAATTTCTTTGGAATTATGTCAAATGTAACGTCATTTTCTTGCTTATTTAACTAATGCTAATTACCTTATGTCCAAAAAAAATGCCTCAACAAACAACCCTTGTCTTGTACTCAAAATGATCTTTTAAGTGGTATTTATTTGTAGGAATCATGTAAAGGAATGAAGCTGAAAAAAACTACCCTAAAATAGTTCAGTTCATTCACTCTATTTCTTTGTCTGCACATATATTTTATAATTTATGCAATTTTTCTATTAAAATCTGTTTCCTGTTAAGGGGATTCCTTTTGATTGCTAAAGTATGGAAGAGATACAGATGTTTTTAGTAGTTTGTGGAAGTATTAAGAAAAACAAATTATTGATGCATGTCCTCCAGCTAAAGACGTTGGTTAAAAATTATAAAATCAACCACCATTTAGAAACACCTGCAGTTTTTTTTTTTGGGGTAATTTTGAAAACAATTGATTTTGTTAGCGGCGGTTTTTTGTTAGATCTTTTCCTAATTCAAGTTAAAAATAATTATCTATATAATTTTTTTAATATAATTATCTATATAATTTTTTAAGGTGATTTAGAGACTTCTCTAGTATGCTTAAATGATTAATAAAGTTATAGATGATTTATTGAAGGAATTTTAAATGAAATTTTTAAATTTTTTTAAAAAATAACAATTATTTATAATCCGCGTTGCAGTCCCTTGATTCAGAATGTGGACTCTACACATCAACGTACTCGGCTCGGCGGTCTAACAGTAATTGACTAAAATTTACGATGCCATCTAAAACTTAACAGAAAACTCCTCATGACCCGTTGGATATACAATTAAAATTGTATCCCATTAGGTGCAGTAGTTCTTGAGTTTTTCACAGGAAATAGTTTTCAAGACTTCTAAATTTCTCAACATCATAATGAAATTAAACATTTGCCCCAGGTTCTCAAAACTAATTCAGACAGATTTTAAACTTACTTCCCGAAAAATTTGGAATTTAATTTGAAACTAAAGCTTCAACTACTGATATCTCACGAAGTAAAATTTAGAATATTTCATATTATTCCAATAGGACCCTGTAAGAAAATTAAATTCTTGCAGAACATCCCATCACATCAAACTAACTAGTCCCATTCAAAAGTCGTAGTCTAAGAAGAAGTTAATTGACATTAGTACAAAGATCAGCTTGAGATAAAGTATTAGAACTTAATACCTCTTCAATTACAGAACCAGTTATCACTTCCCATTCCTTTAGAGTCATTAACTACTTTTCATTAGATATTTTTTCGAATGTTTCATTTATTCCACAGATCTATTAACTATAACAAGAATGATCCAATAAACGAAACAATTTGAATTCAATTAAAATTTTCTTTATATATCAACCAGGTTAACCATATATAATATAAATTAAAGATCAATTGGATATTTGTTTACAGTTTAGCAAGAATTCGGCACAAATTGTCTCTCTATATATAAATCAGAGTTGCCATATAACACAAAACCATAAAATTAAAAACTGGGCTAACATATTCAGAATAATTTTTCAAAAGATGCTATATTTCTTTAGCCTTCAACTAGAAATCGATTTAAATTTTCTTAATATGTAAATTAACCAGGGTTGCCATTAACACAAAATTTCAAAATTGTTATATTGAATTTTAATAAAAATCTAGTTTTCCTTTTATAAAATCTTTTTAGAATAAAATAATTTAATAAATTCTAGTTAAGTTTTTTTTATTTTGCATTTTTTTTTTTTTCATTTTGTAAAAACAACCGTTTTTAATGAGTGTGGATCTAGTCACAATATCTAAATTTAACCAAATGTGAAACACTGGACCCTCACTCACTAAAAACAGCAGTATGAGTAGTATAGTATGCATTTTTCTGTTTTTTTATAAATGGAATTGAATTTCTGAAAAGCACTTTGGACATTTTATAAAAATTAACAAATAAAATAAATATTAAAATAAACAAACAGTGAGGAGGAAAATAAAACAGATATTTTTTAAAAGCAGAGTTAACAAATTGAGCTAAATTTACGGTATTATAAGCTCGTAAGCAATTTAGTAAATTGCACCATATGTATACAGAGGGGAAAACCCGGAAGAAAAGTACCGAAATTGATACAATCCGTTGTCAAAAGTTAGCTTACCACGTTTGTTAACATTTAAACAACGGATATGTATACACTTTAAATAACACTCAGTTATCATTTTGACAACCACCGTTATTTTCACAACGCATTGCAACAACGCATCGTTCTCATTTCAACAACGCATCGTTGTCATTGCAACAACGCATTGTTGTCATTTCGATTAAGCTTTGTGTCAATTTGGCAATGCATCGTTGATAACATATTATTATTTTTTTTGTTGATTTGATAACATATTTTTTTTATTTTTGTTGTTAATTTGACAACTATCCACACATACGTTGACAACGAATGTTATTAAAAAATTATAAACACTTTGGTGTCAATTTGATACCAGGCGTGTATAAATTTAAAACGTCTGTTTTCCCTCTGAGTATGTGAAAGGTATACTGATCTTTTAAAGCCGAACAACGCTTTAAAGAGAAAAAGATCTTATTCCTTAAACTCACTGTTTGAATATTTCAATAACCTTTAAATTTTTATTATAAATAAATATTTCATCGTTTTGTTTTGTTATAAAGTACAATAAGCTAAATACATATAATATTAAACTTTGTTCCTATTTTTTTATATATACATATATATTTTTCATTTGGTTTGATGAAAACAAACTTTTAAAAACAATTTATTTATTTTCATTTAGTAACAATTATGGGAACAAAAAAAAAACAAAATACAAATTTGTGATAAGATTTTTTTTCTACTATTTAGCGTGTTTTTTTTCAACTACAACAATAAAACAAATAAATTAAAAAAAAAAACAACACAAACTTATATTATCAGTAGTATGTATTTCAAATAGTGACACAAAATAATATTAAAATGTTTCAAATTATTCTATTTGTATTTTGTTTTGTTATGTTTTTAACTGATAATTTTAATGTATATTTTTTTTTATAAAAAAAAAAAATTAAAAACACAAAAATTAATGGTTGGGAATTACAAAAATATTGTACACTATACATTAAAAATAAATATTAAAAGATACGGAAATAAACTAAAATTAAAAATAACTTAAAATGATGAAATAAATACAAAAAATTATGAAAATAAAAAGTTATTAAAAAAAACAACAGATATCGAATATAAAAGCCATATTGACATTTAAAATTATCGATCATTTAAAATTTGAGCTAAAATATAACAATTATATGAACATTTGTATTATTAAAATATTTGACGAAATTGTTTATTTTCGTAGAAATTTTAATAAACTTTAAGTTTAACTAATTAAAGTTTCAATACATTTAAATCTACTTAATTTATCAAATATTTTAACAGTGCAAACGTGCTCAAATCATTTGGTATAAAAAATTAATTAACAAAATTTCCATTTAAAATTATTATAATTATTCAAATTATCTAAACTTAGAAAAAAAGAAAGTAAATTAATTAAACATTTATTTTTTTTTGAGCAAATGCATTTAAAAAATAAACATAAAAAATAAAACAAAACAAATAAAATTAAGTTTTAAAACCATAATCGTATACGCAAACACTTTAATTTTAAAGTTCAATAAACTCTAAGTATACAAAAAAAAATAAAAAAACAAATTTATAAAAAATTAAATGAAACGAAAATTAAAAAAAAAACATGTTTGATAAATATTTGCTAATCAAATAATACGAGTTAATACACTTATTCTGAACAAATACAAAATACCACCAAAAAAAAAAACTAAAGACATTTGATAAAATTATATTTTTATGTAAATAAATGAAATAAAAAATAAATACTTTTATAGAAAAACATATTGTTTAAAAATTTTATATATTTTTTTAGTGGAAAATTTTATGGTTTTTAAAAGAAATGTTGCAGCAGCTGAGCATGAAGTTTTAGCACTAATAAAAGTGTTGTATTTTTAAATGTAGAAACAGCAAAAAGAGAACTTCCAAAGAAGCGAAAAAAGTAGTATTTACTCTATGGAAGTACTGAAAAAGACCTGCAGAAGTGATGATTTTAACACAGGCTTGTCATAGGAGGGATGGTCTTTTTATTTGATTCCAAATTCACTATTTCTTAAGTCATTATCAAGAAGTAATTTTTATGTTCTTTTTTACTCTTAAACGTGGAAATGAAAATTTTAAACTCTTTAAACCGTCTCAAAAAAAAAAAAATTCTTAAAAAATTTGTCTACGAAAAATCTAAATTTTTACTAGAAAAATATATTGATGTAAAAGATCCAGTAATGAAGTAAATTTTTGCTATAAATATATCTTTCTTCCAATTAAATTTGTCTATATAAAACGTACCACGATCGATAACTACTAAGGTAAAATAACCATTAAAAGAAAATAAATAATTCACAATAGATTTTAAAATTTCTTTATAAAAGGATCATTCACAATTGATTTAAAATTTTTTATTAAATTATTTACAATGTTTCTATATGAAACGTAACTCGATTGATGAATATTTTCCAATAGAAAATTGTCTACGATTAAAGTAAAAAAAAATCAAAATAACGAAACACAGGGTTTTTATAGAAGCTCTTTTAATGAAAGATCGTACATTATTGATTGATGTTCAATATAAAAAGATCCTAAATTATTTAAAAAAAGAGAAAAATTTTGTGTTAAATTAAAAAAAAAAAAAAAACACGATCGATCAATAAAATAAATCAAAGATTATAGTAAATTTTTAATGGAAAAATTTCACGGATTAATGTAACATAATCATTAAAAGAAAGTACAGTACAATAAAATAATTCACAATAGATTTGAAAATTTCTTTATTAAAAGATCATACAATTTTTTACTAGATAAAGATAAAATTGCTGGAAATTTTCCTCATAAAAAACAGTATTTCAAAAATTTGCAATTTTATACTTTTCCTATTAAATTTTCTCAATAAAAACATTCACAATAGATTTGATCATTTTACAAACATATTTTAAATTTTATTTCAGAATTTTGCCACTTTTTCTTTACTTTTTCTAATAAATTTCTGGAAATTGCAATTGTATTTTAAAAATTTCCAATTATATTTAAAAAAATGTCTAATCGAATTTTAAAAAATTATATTTTTTTTAAGATTCAAACCTTAGAAATTTTTTCAATAAGAAAACCTAACCTAACCTAACCTAACCTAATAATTAATAGTAATAATAGTTTTGAGATTCAAAATAATCAAATATAACTTTTATGAAATTAAATAAAATTAAGATTTAATAAAAAAATAACATTTTAAAGTTCTATTGATAACACTGATCTACAAAAAATATATATTTTTCTTTGTTTTTTTTTTTTAATTTTAGTGAATAATTATCATAGCTTTAGTATTCTTGTATTAAGATATGGTTTTAGAATATTTCCAGCACGTAAAAATTTTACGCAATATTCATTTTAAATACTGTGAACTCCTGATAATTATTTTTTAAAAAATTATTTATCCCTAAGTGAACTACCAGTATGTATTCTATAATTTACTTAAAGAAAATATATAATTTTTTTTTTTAATTTTTATACACTGAAAATAATCCATAATATATACGAAAATTGACGTACATTGTATGAATCTTTCGTTGTTTCGCACCACGAAATTGTTTCGTTATATATACGAAAATGAAAAAAATAATAAATTTTAAATTCTGAATAAATATGGTAAAATTTACGAAATATTAATTTATGCAAACATTTTTGTTCATTTTAAAAAATTTTTTCTAATTTTAGTTAACAAATTATCATCCACAGGAATTTTTCCTTTTTTTTATGAAAATTGTTCTTCAATTATATTAAACTTTTTCTTAAAATTTAAGAAAAATGTTGTAGTTTTATATAATATATTTAATATCATTATGTTTAATTTTGCTTAAATTTACAAAAAAATATTCAGAAAGTTTTTCGTACTTTCGTAAAAATAGAAAAGGGTTTTAATAAATAATATTTCGTAGTATAAACGAAATTTTTGTAAATATTATGAAAAAAGTAGTTATGGAACCAAAATTGGTCTTGAATTTTTACATGTTTACAACCATAAATGTTGTAAATATGAAAACATTAAAGAAATATATTTTGGACAACAAATTTGGAGTATGTCGGTGAAAATAAGGGTTAATGAAAAAATTTTAATACTTTAATACTTCAATTTTTAGAGAATTTCATTGCAGACCAAAGATGAATTTATAGAAAATTTTGACTTTTGAGATCTTCAGGTTTGAATGAATTCATATCTTCAATAGATCTTTCTATAATGTAAATATCCAGAAATAAGACCGATTAAAACTAAGGTCAAGTTAATTAAGGAAATTTTTATATAATTCGTGTAGATTATTGTTTTAAAGAAATTTTTTATAAAATTTAGCAATTTTATTGCTTCTATCATTTAAATTATATCTTAAAGTAACTTAGTCCTTTTATAACATAAATTTACAAACATAATAACTAAAAAATATATATACATAAATATTTTTTCCACTATTTATGAAATTTTTCTTTCCTCATAACAAAACAAACGATGAAATATTTTTTACAATTAATTTTAATCATATCTAAAAAAAAAACACACACATAATTAAAATTTATAATAAACACTTTACAACAATAATATAATAATGATGTAAATTAAATTTAAAAAAATATTTATTAAATAAATTACATACATAAAAAATGCGGCTTAAATACAAAAAAAAAAAGGGTTACCAAATGTGTTTTCAGCGGTGATATTCAGCAAAAACTACAACATTTTGCAAAAACTGCTCACTAACTCTCTTCTTATTCAGAGAGAGAGAGTAATGTTTGTTTAATGGAGATTTAAACTGGGGGTATAATGAAAAAAAAAAAAACACAATAATGGAAAACAACGCCAATTAAAGGGGGGCAGCACAGTGTTAAGTGTCAGTGTATTAGTAATGAAAAAAAAGTCTCCAAATTATACAAAAAACAAAAAAAGATCGCACCATAGTTAGTTTTTTTTTTGTTTTCAAGTAGTTGTTGTTGTTCGTTCACTTTTTTTAAATATTCCAATATATTTTTGTTGTTTTCTTTTATATTTCACTGTTTTCATAAACAGCGTTATCTTTAGAATTATTATTGTTGTTGTTGTTTTTATTAGATTTTAAAATTTTAATTTATTTAGTATATTAACTACACAATTTTTGTTGTTATTAAATTATTATTAAGTGTAAGATGTTTAGCGTTTTTTTTAAAATATTTTTAAATTTTATTTATTTTTTAATTAAGTTAATAAAAAAGTGTTTTTAATTATTAAATTAATTATAAAACAGTTTTATTTATAAGATTTGTTAAGTTTTAAGTTTATCTCTAGATATTTTTTTTTGTATTTTGCAAATAAAACAAATTATAATGGCGTTTTTTCTGCTTATTAACGTCTGCTTCTTCAGAGAAAAATTATCATTATTAAGTTTGAGTTTTTGTTGCAAGAGTATGAGTCGTATTGTTGTTGTATATAATAAAAAAAAGCACGAATTGAAAACAATTTTTTTAGTTGTTGTATAGAAATTTTGTATATAAATTTTTAAAGTATATAAAGGTACATATTAAATTTCAACGCACACATTAGCAAAAGGCGGCAAATTTTTTTATATATATTTTTTCTATATTTCCAACGAATTTTTTTTTTTCGGGCGTTTTTAGGCTGGCAACAAACGGAGCAGGAGAAGAATGACAAATTTGTTTTTTTTTATTCAATTTCACAAACATAGCGTGTTCTTTAAATTTAATTGTATATTTTAAATAAATATTTAATTATTTTAAAAATCATTAAAACTGAAAAAATGTATAAAAAACAATTTTCCAGTTTTCTTATTAGAATGTCACAGTTTAAAATGTAGAAATCATTTTAGACTGTTCTTAAAAATAGTTTTCCGTTTTTTCTTTTCTCAATACCGTTTTTCTTTTTTAATTTAAAATTTTTTTAATATTTATATTTTTTCTTTTTCTTTGCATTTTTTTTTTTCAGAAAATTTTCCTAAAAACCGCCGTTAATTTAAAACGATCGTTGTTTACCTTAGCGTTACTCTTATAAGACTAAACTCTAGTTTTAAAAACGATGTAGCAACAAAGCGAACGGTAGAGCATTTTAATGATGGTTTGAGAGTATAGATTGAGTGTTTTTTTTTTTTGTGAGTGTATGGCAACCCATGGCTGATATTACTCTAGTCTTACAACAAAAACAACAACACGTTTACTATCACAAATATCAGAACAAAAGACAGCAAGTACTATAGCAGTAACAGCAACCAAAATCAACCACTACTTAGAAACCTCTTGTACACTTACAATTCCAAACAATCATTACGAAAAGATCGGGGAGCAACAGAAAAATAAAACACACACAAAAGCCGGAATGCTAATATAGCGTTTTTTTGTGATAATACTGACGTGTTAAGAAATGTTTATCTTTATGGAATCATGACAATTAATCCTTCAGTTAAGATCTCTCTCTAGTCTACTAAGCCTCATACTAAACATACTTAAATGTCTTAAACACAGTTTCACTGCTGCGGAAGTCAAAGTTTACATTCTAAACTGCCAACTGCGGTATATTCCTCGACCGACATTGCACAACTACACCACTGTGTTGGCAACTGTTGATTCAGAAATAGTTATATATCAGGCCTTCTTCCCGTTATTTAGATTTTAACTACAGCTTCCAATAACATTGGTAACATCTCATTACATAGGGATTGTAATAACACCAAGATGCGGAAGTTCACGAAGATAACGTGCCCCCGGGAATTTAGACAATGTTAGCTTTATCACTACTGGAAATAAGAACTGCGAATTTTACTGTATTTAAACTCAACATGTAGATAATTTTTATCCTTAAAAGTCCCCCCGGGGTCATGTCACCTTGATGAAAGTCCCCATCTTGGTGTTATCGCAATCCCGGGGATCTGGTCTGCCGGTACTATGAACTGGTGATGATTAAATATATCCTCGGCCTTTTCAGGACATGGGGTCTAACCAGAGAACCACACAATCTATTAACACGGGAACCGGTAGCCCTCAGGGCAGAGTTTCGGACTTTGTCTTGTCCCGGTTATTGGAAAAGTCCCTTCGGAGATGCACGTGATGGTTATAGTTTGAACCCAAACTCGCGGGAAGAGATTGTTGGTTTATCATCTCATATTCGTGGTTGAAAACTGAAGTAATGTTTTTGCATCTCGGAAGTTAAGCAACGGCACAGCAATGCTCAAAGATTAGATAGATTAGATAGCAAAGTGATTGGGCCGCGAACACTGTCCCAAAGGACGACGATCTCAATCTATATAGACAGAAAGAGGCACGGGATCGGGAATCTTCTCCGAAAAACTAAATCTTCTACTGTCTCTTTGACTACCTGACACCTGCACGGTCCTTCAGGCAGAGATATACAGCCACGAAAAGAATCCGGGAACTAAATCTCGAAAATTCGACTATACATATGTACTTGGACAGCCTTGCATCTATCAAGGCTCAACTCAAATGAAATATCTGGTGGAATGCGCAACTAAAGGGTCGTCCCTAGACTTAACCCTTGCGAAAAGCATATCCACACTCTACTGACGACCCTATCAAAATTGATAGATGACTGGGCTTTGAGTGAGACGGAACTCAGGTGGTCAAATATCACCTCTTGTAGAATATCAAGATTGCTCTGGCCCAATCTGACAACAGATAGGATTCTAGGAAGAACTTGATTAGGATTCTAACTGGTATAATTACTGGGCACTGTATGATTTGACATATACCTACGTTATAGCTACTGGAGAAGCTGCTTGGATGAATAAAAAGTGGAATCGGTACAACACCTTCTATGTGACTGCCAAGGCTTACAAAGACTACTCTATCTTGGTAGAGCTCTTTTCCATGATCTGGACTGTCTCAGAGATGCGTCACTAGTAAACATGATTGGTTTTATTAGAAACACTGGCTGGTTTTCACGGAGACCGAACGACCCAAGTAGTCAACGAAATTAGGGAGGGAAAACATTCTCTCAGCATAAGGGAATGGCAATTCTAAGGGTATGACAATGAGCCACAAGGCCATCGAGGAAACTCGCTTACTAGCGAGCAACCCACGTAACCTAACCTGGGCAAAGTGCTTGTACAGGGACCGGCAAAACCATGGAAGGGACGGTGGTGAGTCGTGTAATGAGCTCACCCTGTCAACACGACAGGTGTGCACGTAAAGCACTTCGACATCTTTCTAAATTAACAACTTTTTGGGAATATTCCACCACACCCACATTGACTTAGAGCTTTTTTCTTTCAATGGAGGTTGGTTCCACTGATCGACTATTTAGGACGTAATACTAATTAAATAAGTAAAATACCTTATTATTTCTCAACTTGCAAGATGAGCAAGTTATATTATCACTAATATAGTTTCAAAATTAATCTCGAATAAATTGTACTGATACTGTTGGCATCACTTCTCAAAAAAAGTAATCGTTTTAAAAACACACACTACGTAAATTTTTCAACTCTGATACATTCGTAAGTACTCTCTTATGTACATATGAACATCATCAAATCATACTTTCATACTTGTACATAAAAATAACATATACAAACGGTACAAAACAATCGATCTTTTTCTTATTCGTATATGTATGTTTTTATTATTTTTCTTATTTCGTATTTATTTTTCCAGCATTTTTCTTTTCCTTTCTATATCTTTGGTATTTCTTCCACTACAACAACTACGACTACTTGTCAGCCAGTAAACCTAACGACGTTTTTTTTCCTCTTGATTTTGTGTTGTTGTAATTTAAGTTGTGAAAATACCTTGTGATGATCATCATTATGAGTATGATGTTGTTTTTGTAGTAATAATAATAAAGTTCAGATCAGTAAACTTACGAACAGATACGGCCTCTCATTATGGTTCTTTTTTCTTATTTTTTGATTTAATTTTTGTTGTATATTTATTTTGGGGAGAATGAATAAATGATAACAACAATAATAACAACAAATGATCGTCGTCGTCATCATCATTATCATTAGTTGTATTTACTTATACTCTGATTACATTTTGAGTACGCATTTATAATAAAGAATCTCTTTTAATATGTTCAGAATCAAATCAAAAACAGATGTGTTAAAACCTGATCTTACTTGATTGTTATGCTGAGTGTTCAGAATTTCGGAAACCCTGACTTGATTCAAACTGATCTTCAAACTCTAATTCATAAATTTCACAAAAAAAAACATGTTCTAGGTCCTATTTGTGAAGATCGGTTTAAGACATATTCGTGAATATCGTCCAAATATGTTCATAAGATATTGCGTAAGATAAAAAGAAATATGGGCAACATTTCATCTAGAAGTTTACAAACAAATGCTTTAAATAATGATCTTATTAACAGGCGATCGATATGATCTTATTTCTTTCAGTGCATTATTTTCTAAAATAAAAAAAGCAGAAAATCATCCAAAATAAACTAAATCCAGGAAACAAACTGGAGAAAGGAGAATAACAAAACGAAAGAAATAAATAAGAAAAAACATTTTATAAAATAAGATCGTACACTATAAAAACAACAAAAATATCTTTCTTCTTCTTCGTATTTCTACATTTAATGAGAAAAACAGAAAAATAATAAAACTTGTATAATAATGAGATGACAATAACGTACATAAAGAAATAAATACGAATTTAAAAAAGAACAATAATAACAAAATAACTAGATCGATAAAAAAAAACACAACACTACTCCCGTCATTATTTACTCTCTTTTTTACAATAGGTTTTCTATTATTACGTGGTCTATCAAAACTAAATATCTTTCTGATTTTCAAACTTAATTCCACTCAACGCAATTAAATAAAGAAAGGTGTCAGTTTTCTTGGTGAATGTTGTTTGGTAGTAGTGCCAACGATCTTAGACCAAGTGAAATAGAGAAATGGATCGATCGTTTTAAAATGAGTAGCTGCGCCGTATACTACATTGTTGTTTTTATTACCTATTGCTTTTATTACCTTTATTCGCAATTTCTTCGGTTGTCTCTTCTAATGTGTTTATTGCAGTTAGTGGAGAATTTGAAAATAAAACTTTTTACTCATATAGAAAAAAAAAGATGCCAAAGCCGATTACTCACCACTACTACCAGTATAATTTTACTTACTACCGGTAGTTTTTGTAGCAACAATATATAATAAAATCTATTTTTTTGTCGTATTCCTGATTATTTCTTTTTAATAAGTCAGAGAGTAAGAGAATGATAAAGAGCATTTTTGTAAATATATCACTTGTAATATATTTGTGTTTATTGTTGTTGTTTACAGACAAATATATAGATCATAATAAATTTTATTTTGAGTAATTTGAGCTGCGTGATAACAATTTTATATAGTAAATTATTAACAAATTAAAATATTAGTTTTTTATGTGAAAACCTCACGCGAATTATAAGATTAATATGGATTGCAAAAATTATCACATTGATAAGTTAATATAATAAACAAAATATGTTTAGTTATTGTTATTATCGGAATCAAAGATCTTGTGAAAAAGATGATGATAATGAAACATTTTTGGAGTTCAATAATTTCAAGAAATTGTACCGTTTGATTAGTCGTACTATTATCTCTGATCTTTTCAGTTCTTTATCAGTGTGGAAACTGATCTATTTACATGATCTTGTAAGTATTTAATATGCTTAAGGATTTATGTTTATGGTGAAAGAGCTCTCTGATTGGTGTTGAGAATTCTTTGCCATAAAGATTTTTTCAAGTTCGAGTTAATCTGTTCCTCAATCAGGTATTTTTAAACTGAGAATCAATGGTAGTTGCCCTTTCTCTAGATTTATAGAAGCTTGTTTCGACTCTAGTGCTAAAATCCTTTCCCAGGAGCGTATGAAACTAAATCCTTTGATTCCATGTCTGCAACAATATCGCCAAATATTTCGTTTTACTGTAATTTCTAAATAATCTTAGATAGATCTTCTGATTTCAGTTATAGTTATAGACATTTATTGTCTGTTGCGGATACTAAATTTGATAAAACAGCTTAATTGCTTCGGTTAGGATAGTGATAGCAGTCGACTCAATTCTGATACGCGGCACAAGAATTTTGTATTGTTTACATGATGTTAATCCCAATTCTAGCTTATGATTCATTAATCTGGTGGACTGCTTTGGACAGCGTAGATGATGCTTGGGTATAATTGGTCTCATGTGTACTACTCCAACCAAAGCCCTGGAAACGTTACTATATTTTCCACCATTGAAACATATTTAAGATATGAGGCGGCGCTTACAGCCAAAGGACACGTCATCAATGTATACTGGACACATTGGAAGGTTATACACAATCATCGGACGTGCCTGATCGCATACCAGACACAGAATATATCGGAAACTTTGAAACGCTGATCCCAGATAGAATGTCTTGGTCAAGCGGAAAACTAGAGCAAATACCAGTATGAATCCCTTGTTACACGGATGGCTCTAAATTGGGGGACAAAGTGGGGCTGGTGTTCTATATTGTAGGCCCAGAAACAGAAATATACCACCGTTTACCAAATCATAACACAAGCTTCCAGGCAGAAGGCCGAGCAATAACGGAATGTGTATATTGTATTAGAATAAATATGGCGCCCAGAAGGCAAATAGGGCGATATCAGGTGATAGAATTAAATCTAAGACCGTATTGGATTGTAGGAAAGCTTTAACTGAATATTCTCCCAGAGGTAAGGTTTGCATCATATGGGTACCAGGCCACTCGGGAGTAGTCAGCAACAAAAGGGCGAATGTAATAGCTTTAAAGGAAAGGGAGCTCGAGGTTGTTAACCTATCATTCGACGCAACAAAAGCTGAATCAAAAATATGTGTGAGGGAATCCCATAAGGTCTCTTGGAATAATGAAACGGTGGGTAGAACCACAAAGATCCTATGGGATGACCCTGATGAGAACAAGACGAGAAATCTCCTCAAAATGAGTGGACACACAGAATTACGAGCACATCTATACAAAATTGTCCGTGCGGATTCAGACTAATGTAGAGCATGTGGAGAGGACAGTGAAACTCTGGAGCAAATTCATTGCCACTGTCAGGCATTCGTCAAAGTTAGATCCAAGTATGCAAGGTCTATCGCATCATATGACGTATTGTCGAATGCTCCTTGTATGTCTATAAAAGCACATAGGGCTATTTGTCGTTGGATAACAGTCACCGTCGATTTGCCGGATTGGTAAGCAAATTGAAACCAGTGAATCGGGTTCTTTAAAAGATAGATTTCCCTAATGTAATTGTCATGTAGTTTTTCCATTGTTTTCACAAAAAATGAACTTACAACTTTTGGCAACTGTTCAGATTTGCCACCGGCCTTTGGTACAAAGACCACTTTAACTTCACGCCAAGAGTTAGGCACATAACATGTCAAGAAACTCCATTTGAATAGTCTTGACAATTGTGCTACTATGATATCTATCTCCACCTTGTTGCAGAAGGCAGGGGAAAATTGCATCAGGTTCAGGAGATTTATATGGGCTAAAAGTCGAAAGATCCCATGATATTCTTTCTTCCCTAAAGATTATTTCAGCCAGAACTCTATCCCTATTGGTTAGCAAAGGTGACCACAAAGATGATTGAGTTATATTTTCTGATCGAGAACCTGGAAAGTGGACCATTTGTATGATCCCGTGATAAGGCTCTTTGTTGCCTCATGGCCATAGGAAACTGGTCAATTTTGTCGCCATGATGACCTTTTTAATTACAAACACTTTAAATATCACTATATGACGTTATAGTGTTATTTATTTAAATATTGATTTCACTATAAATCGAAGTATAATACATTTTTTGTAAATTCTTTAACATTATTTTAACAATAAACTAATATAGTTTCTTTAACAATATCAATAAAAATTTTGAATAAAAAATTTGTATTCAGGCAGTTATTGTGGAATTTAAGGAAGTCTTCAAAAATTACGTGTTTTGCGTTGCACGAAAACTAGTGATGCAGATGACACATTCAACCCATTACCAGTTGGTGTACAAATTATAGAAATACTACCTTTAAGTTAATGTATTTCATAAGCATTGATTAAAATGACAATAAATTATATAAAACTAAATTTAAAAACCATTAGCAGCAGTTCAATAAAATGTATTTACACACAAAAAATAAACAACAAATTAACAAGTCAACCCCAAATAAAAACTCTTCAGCACACTTCTAAACGAAAAGGCAATAAATTGATCAAAAATTACAATAAGGATTTATGATCACTGGGAGAATTTAAACAGAAAAAACAAATAAATTAAACAAATTGCAGTATAGACCCGCATTAAACGGAAAGAACCCCTTTTTATAAGGAAAAATAAAAATAAATAAAAACAACATTTGTCACATTATTGACATTCCCATAAGAGATCTTTAAAAAGTTGGGATGACCGATCAAGGAAGAAATATAAACACTACATTTCTGGTTGCTGTTGTTTACGTCAATCATACAAACGCACTGTGTATAGTCGTAGCAGCAAATGGTGGCACAGTAGTAGTAGAAGTTGGTGGTGTTGACTAATGATTGACTGTTTGCTGCCTGGTGGTGGTTGTAGTTGTAATGGAATACTATTTTAAATTACAAAAAGATGTCTCTACTTTTATTTAATGTATTCCCAACTAACCAACCATCCATTCATTCATTAATTTCTCATCTCTTTGGAAAAATGCAAAAACAAACTAAGTTGATGAATTCTGTTGAAAATGTAATTCATGAAACGTAGCAAGTTTTTTCATACGTTGTTTATACCCTACAATAAGAAATGATCCATGTCCATGATTTCAACTAAAAATTTCCCGGTAGCAATATATCAAAATTGATTTATAATTAAACCAATTATAAGAATGTGAATAAATTATTTAAAAAAAAAACTATTCCAACAAATTAGTTATCGCTATTAGGCCGAAATAAAGCCCCATTTCATAACTTCTGTTATGGTCGGATCCTTGCAAGATTTCCCTCCTAGTAAAGATGTTTTATATAGAAGACAGATCCTATAATAGCTTGATTTATAGAAGTTATTATGGGTGAAATCGTGAACCGAAAATTTTCAATAGCTATAGGGTTTCATAAGGTCGGACCGGACTGACTATACATTCATACTTTTTATACCTTACACCACTTTATTGGGGAGGGTATATTGGTTTTGTGCTGATGTTCGTAACGCACAATAATATTGGCCCTACACCTTAAAGTATTCCAATCGGCTTAGAATCATTTTCTGAGTCGATTTAGCTATGTCCGTCCGTCTGGCCTTGTAATCAAGGTAATTGAAGATGATTCAATGAATTTTGATACATGATCTTCTATTGTCCCAGGGACAAAGCCTATTGAAAATGGTTAAGAACAGTATATTATTTCATTATAATAGTCCCCATACAACTGAACCCCCGAATAGGGCTTGTAAACCCTAAAATTAGTGTTTATAAACCGGTTAACCGGTTAACCGAAGAACCGGTTTTTATTGCATATTTCGGTTTTTCGCAAACCGGTTTTTTTAAAACATTGGTTTTCGGTTAACCGGGTTATCCGGTTTTTAAGTCTCGGTTAACCGATTTCAAAAAAATCTAATTTTTAGTACAAAATTGTATGTTTTCTTTGATTTTTTATTGTGATTTTTAAAAATCTTGGATAGTTGAGATTGTTAAACAAATGTTAGGAAATGTTAAACATATATTATGCATATAAAATGGAGATTTACAATTTCAGACAATCAGGAAATTAGTAAAAAGATGGCATTTAAACCAATAAAAAATTAAGTATTTAAACAAATTCCAACCATTATATGAAGAAATTTGTTACTTATTAAGACGAATAAATAACGTTGATTATAAAATGCACTTCCTTGTTTACTGCGTGAGTATAATAAAAATCGAGAAGTTTGTCAAACGTTCTCAAAACGGATTTTATTTATCGAAACATAAGGGTAATTGTCGCTGTCCGAGAATTTATGCTGCTGGGGTTTTTCACAAACTGTAATGGCGCTTAGGTTGATTATCAGGAAGGAAGTAATGACACCTGTCAATATTCCTAAGTGTCATTCACAGTAATTTGAACAACCACAGGCGTAGCGAGCGGAGGGTGGTCACAATTAAAGCAGTGGCTCAATGTCTATGTCGAGACAGTCGTCGTCTACGTCCGTTCCCGATGAATCGTCGCGAGCCTGAACACTATTTATACTAGTGTTGGACATAAAATTTTTTATTGATATAGATGCATTATATATTCAAAGGTCAATTTATTCCTCCTATGGCAACTTCCATATACCTGACGAATCAATAATAACTTCAGATCTGTATAAGTTTGCTTTCTTATGATATATTAATGTACATATTTATACTAAAAAGTGCAAATATCTTATTAAGTAATTCATAATATTTCGCAAAATGAAATTTTTCAACTAAATATTATAATATTTTAAAGATTTCCAAACATTTTGGTTAACCGGTTTAACCGGTTTTTTTGTACTCGGTTAACCGACAAACCGGTTTTTTAGAAATGGTCAATTTTCGGTTAACCGAAAAACCGGTTTTTCCAAAAGTCGGTTTTTTATAAACACTACCTATAATCAAACTACAACTCGCAATTTTGAAGATAATTCAATGAAATTTGGGACATTATCTTCTATTGTACCAGAGACGAAGCCTATTGAAAATAGTTAACATCGGTCCATTATTTCACCTTGCCCCCATACAACTGAACCCGCCATAAAGGGATTTTAGGTTCATAATTATGTTTATACTAGCCTGTTATACTATCTATATTAGCCTTGATGACCCCCATGAATTTTATAATTATAGGGCCTCATTTGACCCTAGCCCCTATACAAAGTCCCCTTCAAAATATGACATAAATGTCCATAATTTTATTCAACAATTAATGGCTTAAGTATGTATATCTGAGGCCAGCTACAATTCCACTTAAATGCTTTAAACTAAATAAAATTTTTACAACTAGTGTAGGGTATTATATGGTCGACCTCGCTCGACTATAATTTCTTACATGTTTTTCATTATTTTTTTGATATTGCATAAAATTTCGAACAAACTGCGGGTTTAACGCACGCGTCAATGACTTTTTTGTTTTTATTATACGACTGCATGAAATGTTTGAATAAAAACGCAAACAACAACAACTAAAAACGACAACAAATACAGGAAGAGGGAAACATAAAAACAAACTGCTAAATATGCATTTAAGAATATATAGTATAGCATGCAATTTGTTTCTTTTAACCGATATAAAATTTTAAATAAAACATACAATTGAAAAAGAATTTTTTCCGAATATTTTTTAATTCCAATCTAGTCCTTCCTGGAAATCTCCTAATCATTTCGTTTAAAATTCCCTAGTTAACTATTTCAAATTTGTTTTCCAGTTCTTAGATATCTGCAAAACAAAATTGTTTATTTGAACTCAATTGTCTTATTCGAAAAATTCTTCATAATATTGTCAACAATTTAAAGGTTGTTGTCATTTGTATTGTTGTACCTAGTTGTTGGCAGAAAAACTACAAGACTTACAATACAAAAAAAAAAACATTTATCTAATTGTTACTAATTGCTTTTAAAGCTTAAGTAATTGCTAGTCTATGTATTTTTTTTTTGTCTACAAGTACTTTCTCTACGTAATTTGACATATTACAAGTGTGTATTTATGTAGAAGTGTCTTGTCTTAGTTGTTTTTTGCTTTTGCTAATTCTTTGTCGTCATTTTATTTAACATCATTATGCAATTCTTTTGAAAAAAAGAAAAACTTAAAAATCTTTATACTTGTTTGTGTAATCTCTGTGTTTTGTTTTTCTTGTCATAATTGCACATTTTTATCACTTGCATTTTTGAGAAAAATTACCCAGAACAAAGAAAAAGACAAAGGTGTTTGTTGTTTTTGTACATTGTAAGAAAAAATCTAAGATTACAAAACCAAATAATTAATTTTTCTGTAAACTTTCTGTAAATAAACAAATAAAAGTTCAAATAGTCAACTTTTCCACAATTAAAAAAAGCGTTCAAAGTTGGACTATGTTGACTAAGCAGATCTGTCTGAGATGTAATTTTTTAAAGCAAATAGTTAAAACGTTTTACAGTTTAACATGGAAATCACAAGTGTTTGATTTACGTCGTCAACCCAAATTAATTTCGACTTCTCAATACTCCCAACGTCACCAGAAATGTCAGAGTGATACGACCATTGATCGTATCTAGCAGTTTTGAAGTTAGTTAGTTAGTTAGTTTGAAAGGAGGATGTATATACATCAAATCCGAAGAAATACACCTAGGCCTCTATCGGGCCTGTTGTGCGCTCCTTAACCAGTGCCTCAGGTGGGAATCGAACCCACCACCTCCGGTCTACCAGTCTAGAACACTAACCACTAACCTACCGGAGGCCACAGCAGTTTTGAAAGACATGAGACACTTTCTGCAAAGCATATAGTCAAGGTCTTCATTAGTAAGACTAACATCACCTCACTTTCTCCACAGATTGTATAAAGTAAAAGAACCATTATTTGTTCGCCTGGACTATTTCATAGCAATACTAATACAAATGTATAGGTCCATTATGAACGTTTAAATCATTTCCGAAAGGAAATGGGTTATATATGCGGTATGATTTTTATTTTATGAGCTGAAAGTCCGTATGTATACTACGGTATGGAGGCTACGTAAAATATGAGACTGATTTCTAACAAAAGACATAGAAAATATTAGATGTTACATAATATATTTTGAAATAGCCAATTTTTTGTTATGAAATTTGAAGTGGGCGGAAGGTGACACATACAATATAAAAGTAAGCATTCGTATATCTGAGAAATTACAACTGTTAGGATTCGGAAATCTTGTAAAGAAAACTCTGATATTCGTATGAGTAATTGGAAAAAGTGGGCGGACCAACAATAGTGGGCGTGTTGAATTGTGTATTTGGGAAATTATAACGGCAAGAATCCTTCAATTATTGTTTTTAGAACAAAAATGCAAAGACCATAAAAAATGGGTGTGACACCTCCCACTTAAAGAAAAAACGAATTTTGTATAAATAGAAAACTACAAGAAATATAATCTTGAAGTGAGTGACATTACTATCCATTGAACTATTTAGGACCAAAAAGGGCAGACTAATAGTTATAGGCGTGGTCTCCCAGTATTTTAATATAATGGAAATAATATCAGAAATTACTACAGATTAGCCAATATAAAATAAAAATATATGTATTATTTATTGTCATTGAATAATAAATATGCCACGCCCATTCAACATATTTTGTCCATTTTTTTTGGATAACTTGGACTTTATTCCGGCTAGATTTAGCATTTGGACCACCGTGTGGTGATGTCATTCGAGCAAGTACTTACTACGATAGTCTGCAAATAAAAAGTGAAGTAAGTAGTTTTCGCTTTAAACCGCTTTAAACGAAGTTGCCCACTACATAGGTGAATTCTTCGATAGCAAACTGTATACACTGGCGGTATGCATTGACATCGAAGGCGCCAAGAAAGGACTTAGACCTGTTTGTCCTAATACTTTTAAATTGAAAGGAACCAAATTACATGTGTGGCAGAGCTGAGGAGGCTCTGAATACGGCCTTGAGCTGGCCTCAATGTTAACGCGGCGAAGACGAAAATCTGACTTTTACACTTTCCTTGTTTCCTGGGCAAGAAGATACTGGTGACAGACAAAGTTAAGTACTTAGGTGTAATACTTGAAATCGTAATTAGACCAATTCTAGCTTATGCTTCAATAATCTGGTGGACTGCTTTGGACAAAAAGTGTAATATCAAACTATTACAGGGAGTTCAGCGTACATGCTGCTTGGGTATAAGTGGTGCCATGTGTACTACTTCAACCAATGCTCTGGAAACGCAAATACCAATAGGAATCCGTTTTAAGGTACGTATTCTGAGTGGACACACAGGATTACGCACATCTATATAAAATTGGACGTGCGGATTCAGACGAATGTAGAGCATGGGGAGATTTTTTCATGAAAAGAAGCGCACACCAGTCCCGATAGTTGCTTATGTGTATTTCTTCGGATTTGATGCAGGATACATCCTCCTATCAACCTAAGCTAATATATTATTTGTAAATCATTACTAGACTCCTTCTATGTAATGAAGATAGTATGTAATAGATATTGAAATGTTAGTTGTTGAGTAAGTAAGTATAAATCAACTCAGAAAGTGAGATGGGTAAGGTAGTTCCATTAGTTTGTTAGTACGCTACACACATAAAAACCCCGCTATAGTAGTGTAAGTTATTATAAATGGTCCAACCCTATAGAGGGAAGAGCTAAAAAATCGATTAATTCCTTCGAAAATTTCTGCTGTTATTTTCCGCATAACTGTTGCGGATTTTATAAATGGAAAAAAAAGTTCATTGTTTTTTTATCTTACACCACATACAAACAAACATTTAAAGAAAAACTAAAAAAACAATAAATAATTTATGCATACATCAGTGTAATTGTAGTAGATTTATGGCATGAAAAAAATATAAAAAAAAGAAATATAGTTCAATTGCATTCATACCAGAAAAAAAGTGAAATGAAGAAATAATAAACATTCATTCATATAAATATAAACGACACAAACATTTGCAATTGTAAGCACATAGATACAAAATAAATACAAACAAAAGTATGTTACAGTAATTATGATTCATTGATCGATCGATTGAATCCACATTTAACGATAATTGTAAATGTTTGCAATTTATTTAGCATATTTACTTTTTTTTTTAGTTTAAATATAATTTTTTAGTTGGTTTTTGTTGTTTTTAGGTGAAATTGTAGTTGAAAAAATCAATTTTGTCTACATCAACAAAAAACATATAGATAAAAGTTTAAACCATATTTGTTGTTTGCCCTTAATTGTCATTAAATTATCCGTAGATTATTGTTTTTTTATTTATTCGTTATTTGCATTTAAATAGTGTAATAATCATCAATGTAATTTTTAAGTTTTCTCTGATTATTATTATTGTTATTGCAATTCAATTGGCTTTAGTTTTAGTTATTGTAAATAGTAAAACAGGGGGTTTTAAAGCGTGACAATATTTTTTGGGAAATAAAATACATATTGCTAGAAAAGTTTGTTATTCTAATGATTAACTTTAGTAAAATGTAAACAAATATACTGAAAGTTAAGCTTTTACGTTATTAATAAAGGGCCTTTCAGACGATCACACTTAACGTACGACAAGTCTAATGAAAAAGTAAAATGAAATTCCATCCGTATGACAAAAAAGAGAATAAAAGTCGTATGATTTATAATTTTTGTGTTTACACGATAAAACAATAACAAAGTAAAATGGAAACAGCTGTTTCACTTTTTTGTATGAGTTTACATAAAAATATATCCCTGATCTAATGCGACTTGCTCGATTTTTGAATCATTTCAAAAAATGAAGAGAGCCATACGAATGGCTCAAATTTTCCATCCGTATTTTCTCTCAATGTGTGATAGTTTCATTACATATTGCGTTTAGACGATTTTGACAGATCATATTACTTGTGTGCTCGTGTGAAGGGGGCTTAAGTACTTAAAGCTTTGAAAAAATGTATATAGCTGTATAAAATAGAAGCTTAAGTTATCTTCTGTTATTAATCCATGCTTTTCAAATGATCTTTTCGAAAGTTTAGAAGTTCTTTACTTTTAAGATTAGGGACAGATAAGGAATTTTACAATAATGCAATTTTTTTAACCACCCTGTTCTTTAAAACATATTATCAACTCGACTAAATACTTTTTAGTCTCTTTACTAAATTAAGTACTCGTAGTAGCTCCTCTATACTTACAATATCGTAGTCGATTATTTTAGTTTTTTATTTTACTTTTTTTTTGTTTAGTATTGTGTCGTTATAAGTCACGATTTTCTACTGTAATCTAATGAAATCGTTTTAGTATTTTTTCTTACCCACTTTTTTTCCTTTTTTTTAAATACTCGTATTCGTTTAGTATTTCCAGAATGTTGGAAAGAAAAGAAAAAGGCTTGTCAATGTTTATTATATTGTTATTTTTACTTCTAACATTGTGGTGGCTTTTTAACTCCTCTCTATTTTTCTTAAATATCTTATTACTATTTTTTTATTATTATCATTAAGTTAAAATCACATTTTAAAGATTTTTTTTTAACGAAAAATACAAATAAAGACAGCTAGATTTGAAAATTATTTTTAATGATAGAGAAGCGATATTTATAATCGTAGATTTTGTAAATAAAAATTTCAATTGAAAAATTTAAGTGGTATACAGTTGCAGATTATAGCAAGAGGGTTTAAGTTGCTTTATGATAAAGGTTTATGTATCTGTGTCAGAAAAAACTTATACACTGGATCGGGAAGAAAAAACAGATTTACAGATTTTGTTACAGCTACAATCATTTCTATCTATTTGATTCCTTTGTGCGCAGAATTAAAGCTAGTGACTTGTTGAAGTCATAAAAAATTCAGAAAGTTAAAGATACGAGCGAAAAATTTTTGCTAAAAATTTATAAAAAATAATCTTGTTGTGTGATGGATGATGAAACTTATATACATGTAGAATTTCCGATACCTCCAGGCAGAGATACAAGCCGAGACGAGTCGGCAGGCCGCCGGTAATATTCTGGAAGTCGCGCCGCCGCCGACTTCTTTCGGCTCAAAAGCTCAAGCCGAGACGTAGCCGCTAATATACATAAGTCGGAATCGCCCAGGTATTTCAGAAAATAATTTAACCATTTTGAACGGAGTTGCCACTAACTTAAATTTTTACAAGCAAATTGAAAAGAGCAGCCACATCTTATTTTGTTAATATTAAAATAGTGAAAAGTTGTTATAAATTAAATTTTTTCATAGTAATAACTGTAATGACCATTTGCTGCAGAAAATTTTATATAGAGACAATTTTCTATATAACAGACTATTATACAGAGATTTTTCAATATAACAAACGCTTATAGGGCAATTTCTGAAGATAAAGTTAATAATTTAGCCGCCGCCGGTATTTTCTATAATAAGCCGCCAATGCCGACCAAATATGGTTGCGCCGCCGCCGCAAATCATTTTGCATCGGCTTGTATCTCTGCTTCCGAGTCAAGATTATTATGCGGCAGATGGACGAGGTAATGTTCAAGAAAAATACCGGACAAAAAGTCAAAAATATCCAAGATGTTTCTAGTATAGCAAGCCCTTCATAGATGTGGCAAAAAAAGACAATCATTTGTGACATAAGGGTCGATAAACAAAGAAAAATTCTCTTTTTCTGAAGAATTTTTTCTAAAAATTCTCTTTTTTATAGAAAATTTTCGAAAAATTCTCTTTTTATAGAAAATTTTCGAAAAATTCTCTTATAGAAATTTTTCGAAAAATTCTCTTATAGAAATTTTTCGAAAAATTCTCTTTTCATAGAAAATTTTCGAAAAATTCTCTTTTCATAGCTGATTTACGAAAAATTCTCTTTTCATAGAAAATTTTCGAAAAATGTTCGAAAAATTCTCTTTTCGAAAAATGTTCGAAAAATTCTCTTTTCATAGAAAATTTTCGAAAAATTCTCTTTTCATAGAAAATTTTCGAAAAATTCTCTTTTCATAGAAAATTTTCGAAAAATTCTCTTTTCATAGAAAATTTTCGAAAAATTCTCTTTTCGAAAAATGTTCGAAAAATTCTCTTTTCATAGAAAATTTTCGAAAAATTCTCTTTTCATAGAAAATTTTCGAAAAATTCTCTTTTCATAGAAAATTTTCGAAAAATTCTCTTTTCATAGAAAATTTTCGAAAAATTCTCTTTTCATAGAAAATTTTCGATAAATTCTCTTTTTATAGAAAATTTTCGATAAATTCTCTTTTTATAGAAAATTTTCGATAAATTCTCTTTTTATAGAAAATTTTCGATAAATTCTCTTTTTATAGAAAATTTTCGATAAATTCTCTTTTTATAGAAAATTTTCGATAAATTCTCCTTTTATAGAAAATTTTCGAAAAATTCTCTTTCATAGAAAATTTTCGAAAAATTCTCTTTTCATAGAACATTTTCGAAAAATTTTCTTTTCATAGATAATTTTTGAAAAATTCTCTTTTCATAGATTTTCGACAAATTCTCTTTTCATAGAAAATTTTCTTTTCATAAATAATTTTCGAAAAATTCTCTTTTGATAGATAATTTTCGAAAAATTCTCTTTTCATAGATAATTTTCGAAAAATTCTCTTTTCATAGATAATTTTCGAAAAATTCTCTTTTCATGGATAATTTTCGAAAAATTCTCTTTTCATAGCAAATTTTCGAAAAATTTTAATTCATAGAAAATTTTGAAAAAATTTTCTTTTTTATAGAAAATTTTAATGAAATTCTCTTTTGATAGAAAATTTTAATGAAATTCTCTTTTCATAGAAAATTGTCAAAAAATTTTAATTTCATAGAAAATTTTGAAAAAATTCTCTTTTTAATAGAAAATTTTAATGAAATTCTCTTTTGATAGAAAAATTCTCTTTTGATAGAAAAATTCGAAAAAATTCTTTTCATAGAAAATTTTCGAAAAATTCTCTTTTTTATAGAAAATTTTAAAGAAATTCTCTTTTTATAGAAAGTTTTAAAAAAATTCTCTTTTTTTATAGAAAATTTTCAAAAAAAAATGTTTCTTCTAATTAGAAAAAATGTATTAAATTTAGAGATCAAATCCAAATTTAAAAACAAATTTTTCCTTTACTTCCAAAAACAAATTTTTCATCATTATGAAATGCCAAAGTTCAAATAAGTTCAATCACATTTATTTAGTTTATTTTAGAAAAAAATCACGAATAGAATTAAGGAAAAAAAACAAGTAATAAAAGAAATGGTGGTTGGTAAATTCAAACAAAGAAAATAAACTTAAACTTATAAAAACCTCACCTTAAACTTTACTGCATTAAGGATGAGGAAGATATTGATGATGATGATGACAAAGATGTAGTCTAAATTTACACATGTAATAAAAACAGGGAAAACTTTGCAAAAGAAGAGAAAAAAATCAACAAAATCTAATAAACGAGATCTAAACAAACACTAATTCAAAAAGTACAATTCCATGAAATACAACAAACAGCAACAAACTATTGCTAACAAGTATTAGAACCACAATTTTTTTCTAATACCCATAGCTCAGTAACAACGAAAACGATCGCCTAAAAAAACTGGTGAAAAAAAGGTACATGAACTACAACTACAATATAGTAGTGGTAGTTGTAGTTGTACCATGAATTAACAACTACAACAAAACTCGAAAAGCAGTCGTTAGAATAGAATAAATAAAAAAAAAAAATAAAACTTTGTTGATCGCCCACTTCCTCCTTTTTAGAATTTTGCTCTTTTTGTTGTTATTTTTGCTTAACGTAGCAAGAAAACTTACAAAAAAAAAATCGTTCTAAACAAATCTTGCTTAAAAACCAAGTCAAAGGCCTTTAATTTCTCGAATACTCCCCCAACCAAATAAATGTGGAGAACGAAGTTTAGCAAACGGCATTCAAATTGAGAGAATGATTTGAAAGAATGAAATATTCCAAGGTTTTGTTGTACAATAATTATAATTTTAGAACACATGTTGGAAACATTTCAGAGATTATTTTACAATTCAGTAGTATATTCGGAAGTTAAAAAATTATTAAGTCTCATTTTTCGGAACATTGAAGAACTCAATATTTCATAGCTCTGCCTTTAAAATAAAGCCACAATTTTAAATTTGAAAATAAAACGGTCAAAGTCGAATCTAACTTGAAGAAAAAAAAACAAAATAAAAATAAACGATCAAATCATCAAGAATATAAACATAAAAACAACGAAAAAACATAAACAAAAGCCAAAAACAAAGCTGTACTTAGAGACTGCCAAAACCAACAACCCTAGATCTACTATAATTTGTTGTAGCAGAGGGAGGAGGTAAAAATTGGCTCAAAAATTTAGAATAAAAACTAACAGCAAACTAAAACAATAACAACATTAGTTCGAAAAAAAACTTTAATCAAAGTACCTATACAGTAAAAATTAAAAAAAAAAAGTATAACAAAGTTTCTATATTTCAAACTGTATCTATAGAATTTTTGGTGTTTGGCCATTTTTAGAGTTTTTTTCTCTAATTTATTTACATCAAAACAAAATAAACGAAAAATCTTAAAAACCAGTTTGACCAAAAAAGACACGAATGAGAGGAAAAAACGATCAGCAGGAGCAAAAAAATAAAAGCAGTCAGTCAGTAACAACAAAACTGCCAAACAAAAGCAGCAGCAGCCATAAACCGATCAACGAAAACTTACAAAATATAAATAAAATAAAAAAGAACTTAAACTGAAAAGGCTTCAATAGATTTTTGAGATGTAGAGAACCCTGTAGGAATTTGTTTTGGAAATGATTGGAAAAAATTGCAGACTGATCTTGCCGATCATTCAAAAATATTACTCTGCAAAAATATTGTTTCTCTTTACATTTTTTAAATAAATATGTATGTATAGTATATATCGGGGGCATGAAACGCGATCATATCATAGGATCGTTTAATACCCTCGATCACTTTGCCGAGTATCAAAGTTTTCTGGGTTTCTGTGTTACATTATCAACCTGAAAGTTTTATAGATTTCTTCTAAATATTTCCTACTAGGTCACAATGCTTTTTTTTTTTTGCTTTGTGTACTTATTTTTATTAAAAAAAGTTTACTTTTTTAGCTGTAAGCATTAAAAAACTACATACAACTGTGTGCTTTAAGGTTGTTGAATTTTGTTCAACTCACGATTTTTCTGTGTCGACTTTTGTTAAGGCACGAGCTTGAGTTTGGCCAAAAGTATACACCACCACAACATCAACTACTCGAAAATAAAAATCAATATAAAAAATTAAGGGTTTTCCAATAAGATCCATGATCTTTTTACCTCCGTGTTTAGCGATGAGTATCATTTTGGATAAATAAGCAAAATTATCAAAAGTCTAATAGAACATAACATAAGTATGTCGAGTTTTCGTACTGTTTTTTGTCATTCCGTTTGTAATATAGTACATCGAAATATTGGTCATAGACCCACAAAAGTATATACATATATTCTGGGTCCTTATGAAATTCTAAGACGATCTAGCCATGTCCGTCCGCCTATCTGTTAAAATTTTACACAAATATTCCCTATATGTAAGGTTTGTTTGGTATTGAGAATGGGCAATATTGGTCCACGTTTTCGCATAGCATCCATACAAGTGGCCCGACAGCTTTAACAGTTTTAAAAATAAGAGCGTAGCAATGAAATTTGGCATAAATAAGTTTCATATGAACAAGAAACTCTCTATCAAATTCTATGAATATCGGTCCATGATTGGCCCTAACCCCACCTTCAGAAAATGACGTTAATGCCCATTACTTGCTTAAAAATAAGACTATGACTATGACCCTTCCCCACCCATATAAAGTTCCCTTCAAAAAATTACTTTAAAGCTCCTTACTGGATAAAAAAATAGGAGCATAGTGTTGAAATTCGACATAAGAAAATTTCTTACGAGCAAAAATCTCTCAAAAAATTTTTTGAGGATCGGTCCATAATTGGCCATAACCCCATATAAGGTTCACTTTAGAAAATTACTTTTACGCGCATTAATGACTTAAAAATACGAGTATAGCGATGAAACTCAACACAAATAAATTTAAACGAGACAAAATCTATCTTCTGAATTTTTAGAGGATCGGTCCATAATTGACCCTACTCTCCATATAATGTCCCCTTCTGAAAATTACTTTAACACTAATTACTGGTATGTAACCTCACCTGACTGATTTAAAAATACATGTACAGCGATGGAATTCGAAACAAAAAAGTGCTATACGAACCGAAATCTTACGATTTCGATTTCAAATTTTACGACTCAACCGCCCATATACATATGTTCATTAGACTGTCCCGAGGAACAGTATTTTTAAGAATTTGGTCCTCAGTAGTTTGTAGAGTATTTTTGGTTCATTCGAAATATCATTGTGATGTTTATAGGGGAACATTCCTTTTACGGCATACGGTTTGATGGTGGGTATATAAGATTCGGCATAGCCGAATATCCCAGCAAAAATTTTCATTACCTAGTAATCTAGAAAGTAATATTGCAATCACGTGGAAACTAATTACTTTTGGGGTGAATAACTAATTATTTTTGTTCGACGAGGTTCAAATAATATGTACCTACCTTAAACAAATTAATAAATGGTTACTAATTTGATTACAAAAACTTTGCGAAATAACTAGTTACAAATAAACCTACAAATATGTTATGTTATAGCTAGTTATTTTGGGCCGACTTTGTATGTAGAAAACAAAAAATAAAAAAATTCCTCTGCCGGGATTTGAACCCAGGCATTCAGTTGTTTTCTATGTTTCTCACTCCAGCCGCTTACTCGATGCTCCATTAACATGTTGCTTTTTGTAATTTTGAGAACGGCTTTTTACAAAAATATATAAATGAATGTCATTTTGAAAAAAATAAACAGTATCCAGCAGGGCTCGAACCACGAACCCCCTGTTTGTTAAATGAACGACCTAGACAATTGAGCCATAACAAATCCAAATTGTTTTGTTCTTTACCAGTAATAACCTATTCAGCTAAATGAAATAATGTGGATGATAATGAACACTCATTACCAAGTAATATATGAAATAACTACTGGCTATTACCAAAAATTTCAGATTTTTTGCTGGGATAATACTCTTGTTAAATCTATTTACGTTCAAACTTATATGTTGGAAAAGTCGAAATTCCCTTTTTTCGACTGCTTTATTTTATAGAGGTGTTAAATTTTTGAATTGTGTGAAAATAGGCGTTTTTGTTGTATGGTCGATTATTTGATTTCAGAAATTGGTTTATGATTTATAGAATCCTTACACAACTTTCACAGAGTGTGGGCATTTTTGTTATGGAAAAATTTTATAATACCAGGACCAGGATTTCCTAAAAAGTCAATTACGACTTTTTCAACAAAGTTAGATTACTTGAATGTCTTATTCTGAATAACAATTTCCTGGCAATTCGTTATATACCCCATTTATAAAATTACGAGCTTAAAGTGGGGAAAAAATCCCAAGGAATTTTTATTCAGAATAGTTCTGAATGTCAAAATTGTTGGGAAACCCTTTACAACTTCTCATAATACGTAATTAAGTTTGTGTTATTTTTTTTTTTAAGAAATAAATCCAAAACTTCTCTAAACTCTAATGACGCAAACAAAAACGATTTGGACAGAGTGGGTATTATTTAAAAAAGCAGGACACTTGAAATGAAGTAACGGTTTATATTTAAATCTCCTATATTTAAATTATTTAGGATTTTATATGTATGGATTTTAAGAAGATTTTCTAATGAGTTAGGTAAAGTAAATAAATTTAAAATGTTAATAATTTCCCTTTTATAACTTCTGTTTAAAAACATAAATGTCATTATGTGTTAGATTTATTAGATTGAATAAATTATAACAAACATGGTAAACACATCAGTTTTAATTGTACTGTGACAACACTAAATTAGCTCCCGTATTGTATTTCTAAATAATATTCCAATAAGTTTTAATAAATTTATCAATTAAATGTCAATAAAAAAAAAACTCCAACGCATTTAACCCCTTAATAAATAACATTTGTTTAAAGATACATATGTATACCACGAGGTTTCAAAAAGTATAGTGTTAGAATTTGTTAATTTACTATAAATTCAAAATTTTGTTGACATTTTATGTTGGAAAACTTTTTTAATTTAAAAAATTTATAAAATTTTATAAAATTTTTTTTACTTAACTTTAGTAAAATCATTAAGCCGCCTAATGTAGGCTTCACATTTTTTACAGATTCTGATCCAAAGCCGATAAAAATCTATGAAATCGGGAAACAAAAATAGCAAGCGTTAAAAATAATAGATGTCCCCGAATTCAAAACTTAAACTCGAATAGTTTTTGGCTAGGCCCATGTCAAATTTCATCCCAATTGGATCAGACGTTTAGAAAAGTTTGAATTAATTCTGATATTCTGCACCACTATGCTGTGAATAAGATTCCCGCAACTTAAGATAATGGTGGATGAGAATTTTTAAACCTCACTTCCAGATAAGAGAAAGTAAGCACTTATTAATACATTCCAAGTAATGATAATCATAATCCCATTGAAATATGTATATCAAACTGTACACAGAGGGAAAAAAATATATACACGCCTGGTTCCAAATCTACACCAAATTTTTTAATATCCGTTGTCAAATATATACATACGTACGACAACACTATTAACAAACGTGGTAAGCTCATTATTGACCATGGATTGTGTTTTAGACAACGGATGTGTATAAAATTTATATTGCGACAACGAATTGTTGCAATGTTGACAACGTTGCATTTGGTGGTCAATTTGGTAAAGTAACAGTTAAAGAGTCTTTTTCATAATAATTTATCAAAGGTATATAAAACAAATTTTCATACAAAATTTGTTCTATAAACCTTTGATAAATTGTTATGAATAAGGCAGAAATTAATTTTTTTGGAGCAGCCTATTGAAAATTAAAATAAATTTCTATGAAATTAAAATATTTTAAATTCGTTACAGTATGTAATATGTAATTGTAGACTATATACAACATGTTCCATTAAATTCATAATTCACACAAATTAAGTAATCAACACTTAATGCCTGCAGGATAAATAAACACAAGCTTACAATTAAATCCAGCTTAAACGTATTAGATCCTATCTCTACACTTAATCAATATCTAATACGTTTGTAATTTCCATCAAACTAATAACTTGATCAATGATTTCTTTACTTTAAAGTTTAAACAGTAAATTATAACAATATTTTTCTTTTTTGTTCATAGAAAGAGGATTTTAATCAATGTTAGGAGACGTTGAATACATTAAGGTGACACCTTCGACTAACGGTAAAGTACTTGTGTAGAAAAAAATATAAAATAAATGGGTTAAAATGAAATATGTATGTAATACATATAAACAAGTATGCCAGATCATAGGCAATTCACAAGAATTATGACTTTCAACAGAACACAACACCACCACACTTGTATGAAGTAACGTAAACATATGTAGGAAATTCTAATAATACAAAATACATAATAAATCAAAAATTTCATAGAAAAAAATATATATAACAAAAATACAAAATTTCGAAAGGCTTAACCCAACTGAAATAAGTGAGTGAGTGACTGACTGATAGATAGATAGAAATACACGAAAGACAAACTGTCTGAGACTTTTTATGCTAAATAAATTGTACATGAGTGAATATTTAAAGTCATCAGTTATGGACCTAATAATGACAAGAATATGTGTACAAAAGATAAATGAGCTACAGAGTAAAAAAAAAAATACAATCAACCATTGTAATAATAAACTTTTTTTCTATATTTTTCTAAAAATTTTCTATAAATGTTCATGTACAAGTAATTATGTCTAGAATTTAGACAGAAAACAGTAATTAGAAGATATAATACGAGAAAATTGTTGTTCGTAGTAAATACTGAAAAAGACAACTTTAGTTGCTAACAACTAAAAATGATAGAAATGACATGGTCAATTAAAAAAAAAAACAAAGATCATACTGGTAGTCTTACCACTTCTTTTCTTATTGCCACCATTTGTATTTTGATGAATAACAACAACGAAATTTTTTAACAAAAAGTTTTAGGTTATAAATCTAAAAAATAAAATTTATTATATCGAAAAATTAACAATGACATAAAGCTGGAGTCAAATATGTTTAAGCTGATCTTGTTGAAATTTGTAACACAGTACGTTCAGTAAAAACTTATTTCACATATAGAGAAAAATTAACTTAGATAATAGAAAATATTCGTTAACTTGCGATTTGAACCAATTTTTCTTCCCCATAATTCTATTAATTATTTTAAGGGTTCAAAACTTTAGAAATAACATTTAAAAGGACACGATCATTACTAAACTGTAATCGAAACCAGCTGATCCATCAAAGATCACTATATTTTTGATATTTGTGTGAAAATCTTTATAAATAAAATTTAAAAGGGCACGATCGTTACTAAACTGTAATCGAAACCAGCTGATCCATCAAAGATCACTATATTTTTGATATTTGTGTGAAAATCTTTAAAAGTTATTTTATTTTTAAAATTTTTTTATAAAACGATCATAGAAACAGTTTTTTTTTTCAAATTCAAAAGAGCACGATCATTAATAAATTGTAATCGAAACAAGCTTCAATGATCACTAAATTTCAGATTTTTTATGAAAATTTTTAAAAATTATTTTATATTTTAAGATTTTTTTATAAAACGATCATAAAAACATGATTTTTTTTAATAATCATAATACAAAAAGTCTCTAATTTTTGTAAACAAGCATGTCAAGGAAAAAAATTTTGATCTGCGATCACAAATCGATTTAAATTTGGCAAATTAATCTTTTTTTACCAGTGATATCAGTGATACCAGAGACAGACAAAGTCAAGTACTTAGGTGTAATCCTCGACCGGAAATTAAAATGGAGACACCACATAGAGGATAGGATCAACAAGGCACATTGGTGCTGGGCGATATGTAGGAAAACTAAAGGCATAAAATGGGGTCTTAGTCCTACTATGACAAATTGGTTTTATAAAAGTGTAATTAGACCAATTCTAGCTTATGCTTTAATAATCTGGTGGCTTTAGACAAAAAGTACAATATCAAACTACTACAGGGAGTTCAGCGTACATGCTGCTTGGGTATAAGTGGTGCCATGTGTACTACTTCAACCAAGGCTCTGGAAACGTTGCTAGATAATCCACCCATTGAAACATATTTAAGATATGAGGCGGCGCTTACAGCCGAACGGCTCTTTACTTTAGGCGAACTGGCCAAAAGCGGTTATAGGACACGTCATCAATGTATACTGGACACATTGGAAGGTTATACACAATCATCGGACGTGCCTGATCGTATACCAGACACTGAATATGTCGGAAACTTTGAAACGCTGATACCAGATAGAATGTCTTGGTCAAGCGGATCAATAGAGCAAATACCAGTAGGAATCCGTTGTTACACGGATGGCTCTAAATTGGGGGACAAAGTGGGGCTGGGGTTTTATATAGAAGACCCTGAAACAGAAATATACCACCGTTTACCAAATCATAACACAAGCTTCAAGGCAGAAGTACGAGCAATAACGAAATGCGTAAATTGGTTTACATCATATGGGTACCAGCCCACTCGGGAGTAGTCGGCAACGAAAGGGCGAATGTAGTAGCTTTAAAGGGAGCTCGAGGCAGTTAAACTGACAAACGCAAAAAAAAAGCCGAACTAAAAATATGGGTGAGAAAATCCCATAAGGCCTCTTGGAATAATGAAACAATGGGTAAAACCACGAAGATCCTATGGGGTGACCCTGATGAGAGCAAGACGAAAAATCTCCTCAAAACGAGCAAGTCTGCATTTAGTACGATACGTATTCTGAGTGGACACACAGGATTACGAGCACATCTATGCAAAATTGGACGTGCGGATTCAAACGAATGTAGAGCATGTGAAGAGGTCAGTGAAACTCTGGGGCACTTTCTTTGCCACTGCCAGGCATTCATTGAAGTTAGGTCCAAGTATCTTGGAAGTGATGTTATTCCGGAAATAACATTTCTGACTAACACTAATAGGAAGATTCTTAGGAATTACGTTTCGGAAACTGAGTTTCTGAACACTGAAAAATAATTTATTCTTTTTCTTTTTTCATGATAAGCAGCGCACAACAGGCCCGATTATGGTCTAGGTGTATTTCTTCGGATTTGATGTAGTATACCTATCAACCTAACCTAAATCTTTTTTTTAAATCTCATACAAAGAATAACCCAACAAACACTTAATGACTTGTACTTACAGAAATGTTCAATAACTACTACATACCATTTGCTTTACTTTTAATAACTCTTATAATGACTTACTTATAACCAAATATGTAAGTACTTTATTTTGAGTTTTTCCCTAGCAGTATGACAGCGAACTATTGAATAGAAGCCTATGTCGGTATTCAACTTGTTTACTCCCTATTTGTAAGTACTTATTGAAGTAGTTATTTGTAAGCAATCATTGTAAGTACTAGCCTTCAATGTCATAATCGCGATAATGGATTAAAATTCTAAAAGTATTTGAAATATGTATATGATCTTTGATCAGATGATGAATCGAAAAAAAATCTTAAATCTTGCAAACTTCTCATACATTAGTATGTAATAGACGAAATTATTTCTCGTGCTCACTCACGCTCAAAAGCGTCCGTTCTGAGATCGCTCAAATTTTTTAGTTATATATTAGAACAAATTCTGCATTTTTTACTTTTGGTAAAATCTTTCTTCAATTATAAGAAACATAATTATTCTTTGCCGCAAAATATAAAAATATTACAAATTCAATAAAAAACCAACAATATCAAAACCACCAAATTGTAACATATAACAAAACAGAAAAATTGAACATGAAATAATTTTAAATAGCCTGTCAAAATCTAGATTGACACCCAAATGACACAGACAGACAATCTTGTCACACAATGCACTAAAAGAAACAAAAAAAAAACGATTTTAAAATTACAATAACTTACAAAGACTGTAACGATGACGACAGAGACAAAGACAAACACACTTCACTGACAACAACAACAAAAGACAGACGGACAGACCTTTAATTTTAAATTGAAAATCAATTAAATTTAGGTTTTGACCATATTAGGAGGAGGGTAGACAAAGACATACGAGTTCAACAACAATCTAATACAATTTGAGCGCAGACGTTTTAAAACTCAAAGTAAAATAATTTACTAAAAACTTCAAATTCAATTTCTATGCAATTTTCAAGCAATATTTTTTTGAGTCTATTATTGTCAAGACTAATTTTTGATTAGTCTCTGGAGCCAATAATAAGAAAAAATAGATTTTTTTCTAATATGTTATTGTTTTTCTTAAGTAACATGAACAACAAAGCGCCCACAAATCAATTATCTAATAGATTACATTTCGTTATAACAATTTTTTTTTTCCTAAAGTTTTTTTTTTTTCTAAACACAATGAGTTGGAATGAATATTTTATATTACGAAAACAAAAGAAAAAAAAAAATAGTTTTAAAATCATACAACCAAATAAGAAACTGTTGGCAGCAGTGGTACATCGTGAGAATTGTAGCAAAAAAAAACTCGTCAGGAAAAATATAGTTACTAAAATTAAATTAAACTAAACTTAAAAACAATAGACTTTATTATTCAGCGAAATGTAATGAAGCAAAAAAATTATAATGTTTGATATACAAAATATTTTAAAGGGGATAAAATTAACCCATTGAGAAAGGAAATGTTTGTATTAACAGAATTTTTTGGTAAAGACTTAGTAGTAATGATAAACATAGACAAACATAAGTAAACAGAGGGAAAAGGAAATATACACGCTTGGTACCAAATTGACACCAAAGAGTTGATAATTTTTCAATAACATCCGTTGTCAAAGTATATACATACGTACGACAAGACTATGTAATGTTGACAACGAACGTTGTCAACATTGCAACAATTCGTTGTCGAAATCTAAATTTTATACACATCCGTTGTCTAAATGTTAACAAACGTGGTAAGCTCTCTATTGGAAACGGACTGTTTGTCAATAGTGAGCTTACCACGTTTGTTAACATTGAGACAACGGATGTGTATACAATTTAGATTTCGACAACGAATTGTTGCAATGTTGTCAACATTACATAGTGTTGTCGTACGTATGTATGTATATACTTTGACAACGGATGGTATTGAAAAATTATAAACAGTTTGGTGTCAATTTGGTAACAGGCGTGTATATTTCGTTTTCCCTCTGTGTAATGATCTTTCTAGTACATTTATATAAAAAAAAGTTTATTAAAATACATTTTCCTTGTTTTACAGTTTATTTAAACTAACCAACTAAACCAAGTTTAATCCACCATTACAAAATTCTCTCACATCTCTCTACACATAGTACATAAATATAATAAAATTTAAAAATTATTTTTCAAAAATATTCAGCTGTATTAAATCTCAATGAAAAACTAAATATAAAACATACGCTTTCTACGTGTTAATATATCAAACCAATGAATGGATGATTGTACAACTGTGGATCATTGTACGAACGAACGAACGAACGGACCAGACGGACAGACACACATGAAGAACGAACATCATTATCATCAGTATTATTGAAGTTGATTACAATAATTACAAATCAGCTACGCGCGCGACTGAACACAAAAAATTTGTTTAGTGTTTTATTTTGGCAGAGAATAGTATGCTAAAGAAGCTAAAGGAATCCATAATAAGTTCCATCAACTCAATTCAATTTAATTCGACTTACAAATGAAAAAAAAAAAACAAGAAAAATTTTCAACATTTTTCGTATTTTATATTACGGACTCGTCGTCGTCGTCGTCTTTGTTTAAAACACTCATTCGTCATCTACAAAAATTCTCATAAAAGCCGGGTACTCATACGTATAAGCATCAAACGTCGTTTTAAACATTAATTCAGGCATTCAGCCGTTAAGAGAAACACAAAATAAATTGGTAAACAAAACTACAGTAATGAAAACATTGTATGGCAGACAGAGAAGAATGAGGAAGGAGTTGAAATGAATAAACAAATTTTAGCATCAAAATTAAAGGTTTCATGACTTTAGAATTTAAATGACCAGCTTTCAATTGGAAAAAAGGGGGAACGATCATTACTAATTTGTAGCCCATAAAAGGAGCTCGATCAATGATAATTTTGTCAAGAATTGATTTTTGTATGATAATCTCAAATTATCATTTCTAAAAACGATAGCGATCAAGCTTCCAATTGGGAGAAAGAGTGTACGATCACCACTGACTTGTTATAGATAAAAAGAGCTCGATCAATAATAACTCACATTCTGTATTTTTGTATGAAAATTTCAAATGATCATTTCTTGACCGATTTTTAATCATATTTATATGTATTTCTTTGTAAATAAACGTCTGGTCAAACTTGATCTTTAATCATCCATATTTTGAGCTAAAAATCTACGATTTACGATTTCCCCAAAAGGGAAATATAACAGTTCGTTAGTATTTTGACGCATTTGTTTTATAATTAGTGTTTATAAGTGAATTTTGACCATCAAGTCATTCTTTGAAGGGGACTTTGTATGGGGGATAGGATTAAATCATTACAAAAATCAGCATTATCATTAAGACTTATATAAAACTAAGTTTTCAAGTGATACAAGAACATTTAACATCTTTATGAGCTCAAACCCCTATTCGGGGGTTACGGTTGTATAAAGGCTATACGAAATAATGGACCGATTTTAACCATTTTCAACAGGCTTCGTCCTCAAAAAAAGAGTATGTGCTAAATTTTATCAAATTACAGTAGTTTTCCGATTTAACGAACATTCGTTTCTACGAACATCGCATTTAGCGAACTATCAATATTTTTACATTGAGTACCTTACATAACGAACAAAAAATACTTTTTGTACTCAGTTTAACGAACAAATATAAATAAAATTAATTGAAATTAGAGTTTAATTAACAAAAATAACTAAAAAACATTTCAGAACAGCTTCGACGTTTTAGGAGGGGTATTTCCTTTTCTATTGCTTTCGAATATGGATTTCGTTGATTTTTTCTAATTTAGTAAAATGAAGGATCTAGATAATCTGAGATTTGTTATTAAAGATTTATACAAAAAATATGAGATAATCAAATCTACAATCCTTAATGTCGCAAAATCTAGAAAACAAGATATGACAGAGGCAATATTGCAACAATTAAACTGAATTCGCGTTGTAATAACTTTACATTAATCTATTTCCTAAGCCTGATGTAATGGAGGAATTCTGAGGCCAGATTCAGATTCATCGCAATTCAAGACATTGGGTTTCAACTTCTTTAAGAATTATGTCGTCCGACTGCTTTTCCAGAACGTAGATTAGTTTTACGAAATAAACTGTGTTTTTTTCAGATTTCTTTATTGTTTTCACATTGTGATATAAATTGCTAGTTTTTCATAAAATTCTAATAAAATATTGTCTAAAGAATAATTGTTCAATTCACAATCGATGTTGTAGCATTGTATGCGTAGTATGTCAGCAGCTGCTACAATAATTATAACAATGTTGTTGGTATTTTCTATGCAAAAGCTCTATACAACTCTTACGACAATTTTTCATATGTTTATTTCAGCTAAAGTGGTAACACAGAAATTCAAACAAACAGCTGTTTACCAAAACAAACAAAAATAAAATTTTATTAAAAACTGTTTATTTATTAGTTTTAAATGTGGAATAATGAAAATAAGAGAATTTTAAATTAAAAGAAATTAATTTGGTTTATTTCACTTGCTTAATTAATTTAATATTATTTGATTTTTTATCTTTTGGCATTGTTTGTTTCGATTGTTTTTTTTTCATTGAGAACATAAACTTATGACTTGCTGCAAAGATCTGTTCACAATCACTGTTACTACACTTTAGTAGATACAATATATAACTTGATTGTGAATTGAACAAATATTTCCTGAAACATATTTTTAAAAATTTGATTTTATGTAATTTTATTATTTATGTACCCAAAAGACACTTTCGAGTTAGTACTGCATATAACGAACTTTTCGATTTAACGAACAGGCCTGACAACATATAGGTTCGTTAAATCGGAAAACTACTGTATCTTGAATATTGGAACCTGTAGAGTACGCACAAGGTTTACATGGACATTGGTAAACTTTAAGGTGGGTGTAGAACCGATATTATTAGGTGTTACAATCACCACTATAGTGGTGTAGGGTATTAAAAAGACATTAGATTTCCAATTGATATTTTTTAAACAGTCTGCCCAGGAAAGAAAAATTGATCTACGATATTTCATATGTATTTATAACAAAAGCTTGATTTTTTTTAATATTAAAGTCAAATCCTCAATAACTTTGTAAAATGATGACCCACATTTTTGAAAAGAAAAAAAGATCAATCTAAGATCTCCTTATTAAATTTCGATTTTTTGGATGAACTAAAATAGTCTTTACACAGAAAAGAAGCTCGATCTACGACTTCTTACATTTCGGATCAATATTATATTTATCGATTAAATGCCTTTTGATCTCGATCAGTTTTCGCATATATCTATATAAATAAAAGATTAATGTTTGTTCATAATCGATAAACTCAGGAACTACGGCACCTGATAAGACAAAATTTCAAATATATGTTTCGGGAAACGTGAGAAGTGTTCCTACAAAGTTTTAAATTTCTCCGACAGATGGCGTCCAAGTTTTAATTTTCAGTCAATTACACCTAATCCGCTAAACAGACTATTTTAAAATAGGTATGGATGGATGGTATATAGATCTCTACGTGTAGAGTCCACATGTCTAATCAAGGGCCTGCAACGCGGACCGGGCACCACTAGTATTTAATAAAATATTTATATTTCAAAATATTTGTTTTATGTCCTAAAAATCTTATTAAATAAACATCGTGAGGAGAAAATTAATTTTGGATCTTGCTTGCTAATTTAAACTTGGATCTATAATGATTTATTAATTCTCAGCCTAGCTACGTATCTGTTGATCTGTTGCTTCCTTATTCACTGTAAAAAATACATAATATACGGATAATTATTTTGTGTATACTAATACAAACAATATAAGTAAAGCTTCTCTTTTTCAAGAGTGTCCTCTGTAAAAGGCCAACAAAATTCAACATGGTAACAGTCTGAAAATGTTGTTTGTTGTATAAGAAAAGTTTCAGTGCTTAACGAAATTTGGAGAATTTATATTTGTTTGTGCTTTGTATAAAAATAGCTATTGATGGTGTATGTGAGTTTTTAATAAAAAAAGGGGAACTGATCGATAAGAGAAAAAGTGGAGAGTTCTCTCTCTAGGTAAATAAATAGGGGAGTTAGTTGAGTAGCATAAATTGAGCAAATCTGACGGGTTTTGTAATAGATTTAATTAAAACTCTATGTTGGATTTATTGATTAATTGATTGATTTAGCTATATTTTACTATAAACTATAGAAATATTCCTCAGCTGTCTTATTTGGCAAGCAATATTTATGGAAAAGTTTATTACTATAATATGGTTGATTATAACAGATCCATCACTATATAATCCAAATTGCATCTCATGCTAGTATTTTTGTATTAAACAAGAGCTATCTTAAAAATCTATAATATTCTAGGTATAACAATTATGGACAAAGTTTCCTTTGCATATTCGTGGAAATTCTTAAACAGCAGAATTAACTAATTGAAATGAATTTTTTCTAAAGAATTATGAAATTTTTATTTGATTAGAAGTGATGATTAAGCAAATTCCTTTAAAAGAAAACCAAATACAAATGTAGAGTTTAAAATACTCGTAAATAAACCAAAACACAAATCATTGAGACAAATTTTAGGCCACAAATATAGAGACAAACTCTGTATACTTGTATACAATAAAACAAAATTGTTTACTTATTTCGTACGAATATAACAAGTATAAATAAAATATCAATAAACAGCAAGATCTATCTACTCGATTGAAGAGAAAAAGTCATGCAATAAAATTAAAATGAAAAACAAAAGAAATACAAAAAAAAAAAAAAGAAAAAGCCAAGAAACGAAAAGAAGGAAATATTTACGTTTTAAAATGTGCACAAATAACAACATTTTATTGTAAACAACGGTCAAAATAAAAACAACAACAGTAACATTGGAATAGACGTTAAGTGGCTCAACAACAACAAATTCGCCAAAAACATAAAGAAGGACGGATGCAAAAGGAGCCAACAAACTGGCAGCAGCAAAAACGTCATCATCAATGGATACAGAACAAATACAGCAATAGCAGCAGCAACGACAGTAGTAACAATAATTCCTAAGAGAGTTTTTTTTTTTTTGTAAAATCCTCACAAGAACCAAAAGTCAGATAAACATACTCACTCATTCGTAACCTGCAGAAAAGAAGCATAAACATAATGAATTGTGCTTAGCTAAGCACTTTTGATACGATACTACTAAGCTTAACTTCATCTAGACTCAGTTTGGTGCAGCAGCTAGATGTTGACGACCACGATGATGCTGGAAAAAAAAAACAAAAAAAAAAAAACTTTGCCTGTACACCACAAACATTCAGATTGTCTCCTTCTTCTCATCATCATTTTCTTTAAGTTTTTTGTTCATACTCTTCGTTCTTTTTTCGGATCGTTCGTTGAAGAGGATGATGACTGCTGCAGTATACCCATACATGTTGATATAATTTACTGTACTATTAACACTACACTACAACGATAATAAATTGGAAAAGGGAAGAAATAAAGGGAGAACATCGACAGTTCTTTAAATAAGGGTATTCTTTTAAGGGAGTAGAAGAGTGGAACATCATTGTTCTAAAACTTTACAAGAGCTAAGGTGTAGATTTAAAATGACATCGATATACCACTAGCCACATAACTCCACTTTTAGCTATTAAAATTCTAATCAAATAACTGATTTGTTGTAGTACTCAATACCTCAGATTTGACAGAATCGGTAGTTGGGACTAATGTTGTAAGACTTGTTTAAAACGATCAAGTTTTCAATTTCTCTTCGGGTGTTTTATACTTCTCTTTCCCTCTATAATAAGTTCCACATGTTGTGCATAAGACTTATTCTGTTATATAATGCAATGGAATACCATTTTATAGCCTAAAATTCTAGACCAGTCACGAGCAAAACTGAAATTCTAATGCACGCGTGCATAGGCCAAGAAATTCTGCTGACGCTTTGTTGACACACCTACACTATAAGCTTGTGTGTATTAGTGTGTCTGTGTTTTACTAAAATGACCACTTGTTTGTTGCTTTGTTACGATCTCAGAGATCAAAATCAAATCAGTTGCTGTTCAGCTTTTGTAGAAGCAAGATCACGTTGCGGATTTTTTTATGCTTATGATTTTTTCTCTTTTATTACACCTAGCAAAATGTTTGATATAAATTGGGAAAATTATTTCTTTTTTATAGAAAACATGGACGGTGAGGCACAATGCGTCGTATGTTATAAAATTATATGTAGAAAAGCTTTATTTTTTTTGAAAAGGCATTATGAAACTTGCCATGGACCCTTAAATGACCTTAGGGGACATGACAGAAAAGTAAAGTTGTTGCAATTAAAAGGTTACCGATCAACACATTGGTGACTTATTGCGTATTAAGGAATATAAAGGAAACATTGATTTGGATAGATTAGTTGAACTTTAAATTAAGTTCAGTTAATATCTCGGTAATATCCCTTAAAAGTTCGAAATCGAATAGAAAGTCGTGATTTTCTTAATGATATTTCAGTAGTTTTATTTAATACTACTTTTTAAAAATACTACTACTTTTCTTAAATGAAAAACTCTTTCCCTTTATTCCATTTTTGTTTAAAATGCCCAAAAGTTCATGAGTTTTTCTCGTCGTAAAAAGTATTTGCAATAGAAAACAAATTTCAAAACTTTTCTCAGTGTACCACCATTTTGTTATAACGTGCAGTCATCTCTCTGCTGCTTAACGCACACAAATATACACATGGTGGTATGTGTTTGCCCATGACTGTTCTAGACTTCTTCTAGTAATGACTTACATAAGAGGTAAGTTCTTCATTCTTCTTCAAAACAAGCCAGCATCTTAAAAGTCAAAGTACATTACATATATAAATAATCGTCGTTCTTTAAAACATGGACAAATAAGAGAAAAAAAAAGTTTCTATAGGAAAACCTAAGACGTTGGTTGGTTGGTTTACGTGGTAGTTCACTACGCGCGAACTGTCAAGTAGAATCGAAGAGACTCCGTTTTGACCGGACCACTCCACTCGTCAGATGTTGTGTTTGTAGTATTAGATCCAGCCCGTAGCTGTGAGAAATCTGAGGATATCATTAAGCCTAAACTCAGATATCTCACCAAGGTTAGATATGAAGTGATTGCCAAGAAAGCGGTTTCTCTTTACGGCCAGAGCAGGGCATTCGCAGAGGAGATGGAAGACCCTGTCTTTGCAACTGCGACAATGATCATTGTAAGGGAGACCAAGCCGACTTGTGTGTCTGCTTATTACCCAGTGTCCTGTTATTACTGCTATCAGCCTCGATATGTCCCGCCCACTTCGGTTTATAAGGTGTCTTGTGCGTTTCTCATTGAAGGAGGGCCACAATAACCTCAAGACGTTAGATTGAAAGACTATTCCACAACGAATTAAGTCCTTTACATATTCCATTATATATAAATTCTTCAATGCTGAGCAAAAAGAAGAAATTAACGATCTTTATATTGAATGTTATTTGCGTCGTCGTACTGTTTTAATGGAGTAAAAACATGCTTTAGCTAAAGACGAAACGAAGCAAATAAGAATGAAAAAACAAAAAATAAACAACTACTTAAACTTCAGCTGATCAAGAAAGATATAAAAACAAAAAACTGGCAAAAAAATGAAAGGAACGATGCAAAACACATACCAAGAAAACACTGCATCCATGCTAGAGTTGAAGTTAATTATGATGACGTTGATGTTGTTCTGTGCAGCATGTTCTCGTAGTGAAGAGTGGTACATGCGAGTACTTATATGCAACTGTTTGCATCATCATCATCAACTATGGCAAAAAGAACCAAAAGATGAAAAAACATTTTACAACAGATATGTACAGACAGTAGTTGTTGTTGTTGTCGTCGTTTTATTAAAGGAAGTTTCCAAAACAATGAAGGAAGGAAGAATTGCATTTGTTAACACCAAACAGAAAAAACAGAACGCCTTTGGATATAATGCAAAAATGGAATGAGTGTGTATAAGTGACAGAGGTTTAAAGATATTGAATTAGAAAACTAACTTCTAGTTCTTTAATAACTATAAATGAGTTTTAAAATTACTAATATCTTTTAATTCACTGGTTTTTTAGTCAGTACAATACCATTGCAAAGAATTGCATCTTCCATTTACACATTTCTGCTTTTTTCTTAGTTCATTGGAGACGTTGGAAAAAAAGTTGTACAAATGTTCATTAGATTTATATACTTGGACATGAAAGTTTTTTGTTTGTGCTGTATATAGTTGGTTTTTGTTGTCAAGTTTATATTACATAAACACATATATTTAGTTAGTTTGCTAGTGGAGGATACTTGGATAAAATCTAATACAGTGGGCTTTAGCTGAGCAAATTGTAATTATATTTTAATTTTGTTTATTTTCTTTAATTTTTATTAATTTTTAGATTGTAATTGTTTAATATATAGAAAATGTTTGTTTAATTCCAAAATTATTGATTATTTTATAAAACTATATTTTAGAAAATGTTTGAAATATTATAAATTTATCGAAAAGTTTAATATAAAGACTTGATACAAAAATTCGATACTTATAGAAAATTGTTCAACTTTTATAGAAAATGTTTGAAAATTATAGATATATGCGGTATTTATGGAAATTTAAAAAATCTAAAATTCGAAATTTATAGAATTTTTTGTAATTAATCGCAAAGTTTCACAATTTTCAAAAAAAATGACAAAATTTTAAAAATCATAATATTTATAGATAAATTGCGTTAAATTCTCTATTTGAAGAAAATTTTTTAAACAAAATTTTATTTTCGAAATTTTTTTTAAATTTTTTCGAAAAATTCAATATTTTTAGAAATTTTTGGAAAATTCGAAATGTTAACATTTTATTGGGATTCGTAATTTATCGCAAATTTTCACAATGTTCGAAATTTGTCGAAATTTATCAAATCTTAAAATTTATTTTAATACTAAGGGGGAAGGATTCAAATTACACGTGTAGATGGGCTGAGGAGGCTCTGAATACGGCCTTGAGCTGGGCTCAACCTAGAGGCCTCAAGGTTAACTCGGCAAAAACGGAAATCTGTCTTTTCACAAGAAAGACAAAAAATTCTACGTATACTGAACCTTGCTTCCTGGGCAAGAAGATACCAGTGACAGACAAAGTTAAGTACTTAGGTGTAATCCTCGACCGGAAATTAAAATGGAGACACCAGATAGAGAATAGGGTCAGCAAGGCACATCGGTGCTGGGCGATATGTAGGAGACAAATTGGCTTTATAGAAGTGTAATTAGACCAATTCTAGCTTATGCTTCAATAATCTGGTGGACCGCTTTAGACAAAAAGTGCAATATCAAACTACTACAGGTATAAGTGGTGCCATGTGTACATTGAAACATATTTAAGATATGAGGCGGCGCTTATAGCCGAACGGCTGTTTACTTTAGGCGAACTGGTTATAGGACACGTCAACAATGTTTACTGGGCACATTGGAAGGTTATACACAATCATCGGAAGTGCCTGATCGCATACCAGACACAGAATATGTGGAAACGCTGATCCCAGATGGAATGTCTTGGTCAAGCGGAACATTAGAGCAAATACCAGTAGGAATCCTTTGTTACACGGATGGCTCTAAATTGGGGGACAAAGTGGGGCTGGGGTTCTATATTGAAGACCCAGAAACAGAAACCGTTTACCAAATCATAACACAAACTTCCAGGCAGAAGTACGAGCAATAACGGAATGCGCAATATATTTACCGACAGCCAGAAGGCAATTAGGGCGATATCAGGTCATAGAACTAAATCGGAGACCGTATTGGATTGTAAGAAAGCTTTAACTGAATACTCTCCCAAAGGTAAGGTTTACATCATATGGGTACCAGCCCACTCGGGAGTAGTCGGCAACGAAAGGGCGAATGTAATAGCTTTAAAGGGAAGGGAGCTCGAGGCAGTTAACCTGACAAACGCAAAACCATTCGACGCAACAAAAGCTGAACTAAAAATATGGATGGGAGAATCCCATAAGGCCTCTTGGAATAATGAAATAATAGGTAGAACCACGAAGATCCTATGGGGTGACCCTGATGAGAGCAAGACGAAAAATCTCCTCAAAATGAGCAAGTCTGAATTTACATTGATGGTACGTTTTCTGAGTGGACACACAGGATTATGAGCACATCTATGCAAAATTGGACGTGCGGATTCAGACGAATGTAGAGCATGTAAAGAGGAGAGTGAAACTCTGGAACATTTTCTGAACACTGAAAAATTATTCATTCAGTGAACTTTTTTTTTCATGAGAAGGAGCGCACAGCAGGCTGTACAGTGGCTAGGTGTATTGCTTCGGATTTGATGTAGTATACATCCTCCTATAAACCTAACCTAACCTTAAAATTTATACAAAAATTACGTCATTATGTGTATTTAAAGAAACTTTCTAAAAAAAATCGTATTTTCAAATTATTTTCTGAAAATTCAAAAATTTTTTGAAATGTTCAAATTTTATTGGAATTCGTAATTTATCGGAAATTTTTCGAAAAGCGTCAAAATTTAAAATTTGAAGAAAATTTGAAATTTATGGATAAGTTACGTCAAATTCTCTATTTAAAGAATATATATCAAAAATTTCCTAGTTATAGAAATATTCGAAATGGCCTTTTTATAGAAATATGCAAAAAGTATAATCTTCACTTAATTCCCTATTTACAAATTAAAAATAACCACTAGAAACAGTGTAAAAACTCCACCATTTCTCATTTCTTAGCCGTCCATATGGTCAACATAAAATGATCAAAAACAATTTGTTGGATGACTCTTTTACAGCCAATACTTCATGTCTTTATTCCTTCTACAAACAACCCGGCTACAAATATATAAATCCTCTTACTTTAACATCATCTGTTACCAATTGCTTCGTTTGCTTTAGAGATGTTTCATTAATGTTCAATGTTTTTTTTTTTTTGTTTAAAAAAACGGCGACAACTACAACAACAACAATATGTGTGTGTGTTTTTTTAAGTTTGTGGCAATTTAGCTTTACAAGAATATTTTGTACTTTTTTCCAACTACTAACACAACAACAACTTGTTGAATATTATTGCAACCAAAGTACTACTTTGCAGAGAACTTATTTGTATTTTTTTTTTTTTTTCATTTTTAGCCAACTTTATTATCTTTTGAGCTGCTAGAACGTTGCAATAATGTTGATGGGGCAATGAATGGCAGCAGCCAGGCACTTGGAAGCAGAAATATAGTATGTAGAAGGGTCATTGCTAAAGCGGTAAAGATCGGTTTGATTGTTTGTTGTTCTTTCTTTGATTCGGTTGAATAGTTTAGTATTCCATGTATTGTATGTAGATGTGATGTAATATACATAAATATTTAGTAGATGTATTGCAAATTTTATATTTATTGTACGAGTATCTCGGCTGGTATGAATATGTTTTGATATTTATTATTTTTTTAGATATATTTACTTTGTTAACTGAACTTTTTTGGTAGTTTATTCTTATTGTTTTCTCTCTTAAAAGTTACAGCATTTTTTATATCGATCTTAAACTTTAGCCTTGAATTTATGGCATAAGTTGTTATAGCATTATATTTTGTTTTTCCATATTGTTTTTATAAAAAAAAACCTATTACGGCTCTAAAATATTTATTATGCAAATTTTAAGTTTGGTTGGAATTTTTAGTTCAATTGTAAATTTTGTAATCACTAATAACTTTTGAAATTTATAACATAATATAATAATTACTATTAAGTTTTATTTAATGGTACTTACAATATTAATATGTATTCATAGATTATGAAATAATGTTGATTTAAGAACTTACCTAGAATGAAAAAAGAACATACATATTATTATTCATGATATAAATCTGCATATTTTTTTTTTTTTATAAATATAAAAGTAATGTTTGTTCGTAATCGATAAACTCAGGAGCTAAGGCACCTGATAGGACAAGATTTTAAATTATGTTCCTGGAATCGTGAGAAGTGTTCTTGTAAAGTTTTAAATTTGTCAGACAGATGGCGTCGATGTTTTAATTTTTACTCAATTACACCTAAACCGCTAAAAGGTAATTTTAACATTTGATGGGTATATATATCTTTACGTGTAGAGTCCACTAATCATGGGTCTGCAACGCGGACCGGGCACCACTAGTTCTAATTTTTACTCAATTACGCCTAAACCGCTAAAACGATTATTTTAACATTTGATGGGTATACAGATCTTTACGTGTAGAGTCCACATGGCTAATCATGAGCCAGCAATGCGGACCGGGCACCACTAGTTATTGCATAAAACAGAAGTAAATTTAGAACATAATAATTTGTTTATTTTTCTTTTTTACTTTTACATTACACAGAAACATAGAGAACATATTCTTTGTATAAAACGATATTGTTGTCAAAAAATTTATTCTTTACAGCTATAATTTTCTATCGATCTTAAAACATTCTAAACTTTGTAACTGATCCAGGAAAAAGTTAGTTTTAGTACATACTGATCAAAACAAAAGACTAAAATTTGTAGTAAAAAAAGTGTCAATATTTTGGTAATTTACAGGTAATTTAAATATGCAATATCTTTTAAACACAATCTTTTAATATTTCCAAATCTTAAAAAGCAAAATATTCAATCATTATTTTAATAAATCCTTAATAATAAGACACATTTAACAAAATCTCTAAAATATTATCAAAAAAACAAGCTGTTGCTAACTAACACGAAACAAGAAAATATTTTAAACTACAGCCACAAAAAACAACAAAGGCAAAAAAATCAAACAACAAAATATTAACAAATTTTCATCAAGATATTTTATCAAAAAATAGCATAAAATGTATTTGAATGACTACAATATATTGTCAATGTTTGAACATACATACATACACACGAGTATTGGTATTATGAAATTTAATACTCTACTCTACTGGCACATGCATTCAACGAACTAAGTCAGTCCATACAAACCACATGAGCATGCGCATTTAGTGAATAAGATAGCGAGATTTTACTAGGGGCTTTGCATTTCTAAAGATATTTTTCATAGCTATTTTTTCGCCAAAATCAATGATTTATAACATTTCTACATATGCAAGCATAAATTATTAAATGTTTATATACATACATATATATTTTTTCCTAAATTTTGCAAAATATTTTTCCGTTTCTAACAGGCAAAAAAAAAAAAGAATAAAAAGTTCAACAAAAATGCTATGCAACATACTGCTAAGGCTAAAATGCATATTAGTGCAGTTAGCGAAATTTTGCTTTTGGTAAATTTTTTTTAAATTTACTCCCTCAAGACATGGCAAAAAGAAAAGCAACTGCAACAGCAGCAGTACAACAACAACTATATATAATAAAAGAAACATTTCAACGGCATCTCTGGCACATTATAAAGTATGTATTCAAAAAAGAAATATTTGAAAAACTAAAGAAAACTCAAACCAAGAAGAGGTTAACTTTGGTTATATGGAAATTTTTCTTTCAAAGAAAATACTATGGCAGCCGTTGCAAACGTAAAGAAATCATAATAACATATTTGAGTTAAACTCAAGTTGAAAAGTAATATAGAAAAATGAAAAAATAAAAAACCATAAGATGTTTTTCCAAGAAGCATAAGAAATATATCTACAAGGAAAACTTTACTTTTTTTGTGAAATGCATTGTAGTAAGTTAAAAAACTGCAACAACAGCAAAGTTTATGTTAAAGTTGCAGCTTCTTTAGCCTCCAGTTGGTAAGTTGGTAGTTCATATACAAAGTGAGGAAGGTAGGTAGGTTGCTATGCTGCAACTGCAGCAGTCTTACTTTGAAATATACATATTTATGTACATACATGCTATTTACATATACATATTTATATACAGACACATTCATATGTATGTATGTAAATAATATAAAAGTTTAGGCACAGTACTTCGCCAGGGTATAGGAACGATTTTGAATTATTTTCGGATTCGATCGGAATCTGTTTCGCTGTATCTGAATAGCATACAGAAAGACGTATGTATAGTAACACAAAGTTTATATTTTATTCAAACTCATTAGTTGCTTAGAAACGGATAATTTCTTTCAAAACGCCATTTTGTCAAAACTAAAACTTTAACAAATAAGCAAAATATTGTAAATACAAATTTACACCACAGTGTAAGCATGTACATACATTGTACATACTCGTAAATAATTTATATATGTATGTACATATGTACATTATTTACTTACGATTACAATATTTGTATTTACATTAAACTATCAATGCAATTTTTTCTACAATTCTACTTTTTCCCTTGGTTTTTTTCTTCTTCTCTTCCTTTTAAAGTTTCTTTTTCGGTATTATTAGTAGAGAAAATAACCAAAGATGGTAATCATTTGCATCATCATGCATTTTGGCATGAAAACATTCTTCCATATGCCTCTAAACAACAGCTAGAACCTACAACACCAATAACAAGTACAAGTAAAGACGTAGGTTTGCAATAAGTTATAGGATCCTTAAGTTTTTAGATTTTTTGTCTTCTGTTTCTTCTTCTTGTAACTATAACTAAATCTAAGATTTTCTCAAGCTTAGTTTTGCGTTTATAAAAGGAAAGAAACAGAGTCAAGGGTATCAAATAAACACAATATTTATGAAAAAAGAATCACCGATGCATTAAATAACTTTCAAATGGTATAAAAATCAATGACAGCAAAAGAAACCGTTGCCGATGAAACTTAATCAAAGAGTTTTGCGAATTTTTTTTAAGGTGAAACATAGATTTTAGAATTGCAGTATTAGAAGAATTTTGCATAAATGTTAGATTACAGTGTGTTAAGTTCTAATGTTTTTATAGTTCAGTTCTAGTTCAGTTCTAGTTCAGTTCTAGTTCAGTTCTAGTTCAGTTCTAGTTCAGTTCTAGTTCAGTTCTAGTTCAGTTCTAGTTCAGTTCTAGTTCAGTTCTAGTTCAGTTCTAGTTCTAGTTCAGTTCTAGTTCAGTTCTAGTTCAGTTCTAGTTCAGTTCTAGTTCAGTTCTAGTTCAGTTCTAGTTCAGTTCTAGTTCAGTTCTAGTTCAGTTCTAGTTCAGTTCTAGTTCAGTTCTAGTCAGTTCTAGTTCTAGTTCTAGTTCTAGTTCAGTTCTAGTTCAGTTTCTAGTTCAGTTCTAGTTCAGTTCTAGTTCAGTTCTAGTTCAGTTCTAGTTCAGTTCTAGTTCAGTTCTAGTTCAGTTCTAGTTCAGTTCTAGTTCAGTTCTAGGTTCAGTTCTAGTTCAGTTCTAGTTCAGTTCTAGTTCAGTTCTAGTTCAGTTCTAGTTCAGTTCTAGTTCAGTTTAGTCAGTTCTAGTTCAGTTCTAGTTCAGTTCTAGTTCAGTTCTAGTTCAGTTCTAGTTCAGTTCTAGTTCAGTTCTAGTTCAGTTCTAGTTCAGTTCTAGTTCAGTTCTAGTTCAGTTCTAGTTCAGTTTCTAGTTCAGTTCTAGTTCAGTTCTAGTTCAGTTTCTAGTTCAGTTCTAGTTCAGTTCTAGTTCAGTTCTAGTTCAGTTCTAGTTCAGTTCTAGTTCAGTTCTAGTTCAGTTCTAGTCAGTTCTAGTTCAGTTCTAGTTCAGTTCTAGTTCAGTTCTAGTTCAGTTCTAGTTCAGTTCTAGTTCAGTTCTAGTTCAGTTCTAGTTCAGTTCTAGTTCAGTTCTAGTTCAGTTCTAGTTCAGTTCTAGTTCAGTTCTAGTTCAGTCAGTTCTAGTTCAGTTCTAGTTCAGTTCTAGTTCAGTTCTAGTTCAGTTCTAGTTCAGTTCTAGTTCAGTTCTAGTTCAGTTCTAGTTCAGTTCTAGTTCAGTTCTAGTTCAGTTCTAGTTCAGTTCTAGTTCAGTTCTAGTTCAGTTCTAGTTCAGTTCTAGTTCAGTTCTAGTTCAGTTCTAGTTCAGTTCTAGTTCAGTTCTAGTTCAGTTCTAGTTCAGTTCTAGTTCAGTTCTAGTTCAGTTCTAGTTCAGTTCTAGTTCAGTTCTAGTTCAGTTCTAGTTCAGTTCTAGTTCAGTTCTAGTTCAGTTCTAGTTCTAGTTCAGTTCTAGTTCAGTTCTAGTTCAGTTCTAGTTCAGTTCTAGTTCAGTTCTAGTTCAGTTCTAGTTCAGTTCTAGTTCAGTTCTAGTTCAGTTCTAGTTCAGTTCTAGTTCAGTTCTAGTTCAGTTCTAGTTCAGTTCTAGTTCAGTTCTAGTTCAGTTCTAGTTCAGTTCTAGTTCAGTTCTAGTTCAGTTCTAGTTCAGTTCTAGTTCAGTTCTAGTTCAGTTCTAGTTCAGTTCTAGTTCAGTTCTAGTTCAGTTCTAGTTCAGTTCTAGTTCAGTTCTAGTTCAGTTCTAGTTCAGTTCTAGTTCAGTTTCTAGTTCAGTTCTAGTTCAGTTCTAGTTCAGTTCTAGTTCAGTTCTAGTTCAGTTCTAGTTCAGTTCTAGTTCAGTTCTAGTTCAGTTCTAGTTCAGTTCTAGTTCAGTTCTAGTTCAGTTCTAGTTCAGTTCTAGTAGTTCTAGTTCAGTTCTAGTTCAGTTCTAGTTCAGTTCTAGTTCAGTTCTAGTTCAGTTCATAGTTCAGTTCTAGTTCAGTTCAGTTCAGTTCTAGTTCAGTTCTAGTTCAGTTCTAGTTCAGTTCTAGTTCAGTTCTAGTTCAGTTCTAGTTCAGTTCTAGTTCAGTTCTAGTTCAGTTCTAGTTAAGTTCTAGTTAAGTTCTAGTTCAGTTCTAAGTTTAATTCTAAACCATGAAAGATGTTATGTCCAACAGGTTCGTCTAAAGGAAATCCATCAAACTTAGTACCACACCTAATGAAATATGGCAAGCCTTTCTTAATTAAAGATTGCATAAGGTCCGTAAAGTTTATCAAACTTTGAAGAGTATTGTCCATGAGTATTACAATTGCATATCTTGACATGATATTGTTTACTATAACTAAAACATGTTATTGTATTATATGAAAATGTAAATTGGGCATTAATTCTATTCTATTCAATTCTAAGCATTATTAAGAATTGATCGTTGTGGTAGGTCGTAATTAAATATTAGTATTATGTATTTTTGTTAAAAGAAATAATAATTGAAATAATTGAATTACAATAAATACTAAATAAATTGACCCCATTGTCAAAATACAACTCGTTTCTGACATTTTGTAATTGTTTGTTAAACGTAAAATCATTATTAAAGCAATTCAAATGATTGCTAATCTTTATGTTAAACAAAATCACGATTAAAAATTCGATTTTTATCTTTGACACAAGAAACTAATAAACGAATACATTTGGAGGAGGAAATAAATACGTAAACAAACTGAAAATAAAAACTCACCAAAAAATAAAAATAATAATAAACATTAAAATAGATTTTATGGCAATTTAAACTAAACTTTAATAATAACCTGAATTGGTTTGGAAAAACAAAGGAAAAAAACTACAACTTAAATGTTAATTTAGGCAAATGTTAATAAAATTGAACATTTCACTTTATGATCAAGAAATTACAAAAACAAAATAACATTTGAAATAAAATAAAGTAAAACTAAACCATTCCATACCATAATTGAACTTAAGGCAATTTTAAATATGGTACGTGTATGATGATCATGCTGATGAAGTTGATGGCGATGAAGTCGGCGACGGCTACAATCATTCGTTGGCGATGTTTGAGACCATCTAACTCTAAATTGTCTGTAAGGATTGTTATTTGAGAAATATAATATAGGAAAAATAAAATAAAAAACTAAACCAAATTCGAAGCAAACAGATTTTATTTCCACACAAATAACGTGGGAACCAAACAATTTTTTTTCGTTATTTCGCGCTCCAAAAATGAACCGCAATAACATTCAGCATCTAACTAACCATTCACATACACAAACCTTTTTTTAAAAAAAATAGTCATTTTAAGGAAGATAAACCGTAAGAAAGCAGCAACAACTAAAAAAGAAATTATTACCAAACTCTAAATCTCCAAACATGGACCATATAAAATTGTGTAGTGTATAGAAAAAAACCTTAGGAAAAAACAAATAAATTTTCCAAACATATAAATGAAATAGCGAAAAAAAGCAATTGATGATGGTATTGTTGTGTACATCGACAACGATTCTTTTGCTAGTGCCAACAAACAACATGTAAACCAAATTTAGTTTTAGACCAAACCGCCAAAACCATAAGTAAACCTATTTTTTATTGACCTCTCCTTAAACTCGCATTTAAAACAAAACCGAAGCCATTAGAAAAAACTCAGTTTAAACAAATAAAAACCACATACAATAATCCTAAATATATAATAGACAGTTTGTATTTTTATTCACGCAAATCCAAAATCTATGATAACGTTTCTTAAACTTTTTTTATTTGTACTTATTTGTGATCTGTGTTAACTTAACAGTAAAGTAGAAAAAACAAAACAAAAATGTGGACAGTGTTTAAGTGATAGGAAATTTGTATGGATTAAGATTAAATCTTGTGAAGTTAATAAATTTAATGAAAGTACTATTTGCATAATTCGTTCGATGATTCGGTTTTGAATTTAAACAAAAATTGGTATTCTACAATTAGTCGGTAGCCGAGGTGATCGTAAAGTAAGAAAAAAGGTAAAGATCTGGTAAAGAAAGGATGAACTGTGGCTAAAGCTTCCATTTTCTCGGACTATTTCCTATCACGGCAATTAACGGGAAATTTATTAATAGATAGATAGATAGATAGATAGATAGATAGATAGATAGATAGATAGATAGATAGATAGATAGATAGATAGATAGATAGATAGATAGATAGATAGATAGATAGATAGATAGATAGATAGATAGATAGATAGATAGATAGATAGATAGATAGATAGATAGATAGATAGATAGATAGATAGATAGATAGATAGATAGATAGATAGATAGATAGATAGATAGATAGATAGATAGATAGATAGATAGATAGATAGATAGATAGATAGATAGATAGATAGATAGATAGATAGATAGATAGATAGATAGATAGATAGATAGATAGATAGATAGATAGATAGATAGATAGATAGATAGATAGATAGATAGATAGATAGATAGATAGATAGATAGATAGATAGATATCCCACTCGCATCACAATGGGTCGGTTTTAAAAGTTGATTCACTTGACACGAAATTGCCCATGTATCTATTAAAGCCCCCTTCACACGAGCACACAAGTAATATGATCTGTCAAAATTTTGTGTAGAAGAAAACGGATGGGATCGTATAAACGCAATATGTAACGAAATCACCACACATTGAGAGAAAAGACGGATGAAAAATTTGACAGTCGTATGGCTCTCTTCATTTTTTGAAATGATTCAAAAAACAAGCAAGTCGCATTAGATCAGGGATGTATTTTTATGTAAACACATAAAAAAAGTGAAACAGCTGTTTCCATCTTACTTTGTTATTGTTTTATACCAATCGTGTAAACACAAAAAATATAAATCATACGACTTTTATTCTCTTCTTTGTCCTACGGAATGAATTTCATTTTAACTTTTCATTAGACATGTCGTACGTAAAGTGTGATCGTCTGAAGGGCCCTTAAGGAATGTCTAAAAACCTGGTTTGCCTATTTTGAAACAGCTAAGAGTTCTTCATATATATGGACAGATTTTGCATCACGCTACTATGGGAAAAAGGTTATTAAATGGTATTCAAACAATAATGACAATTTTGTACCAAGAAAGACAAATCCAGAAAACTGTCCAGAACATCGGCATGTGGAATGATATTTAACTCTTGTAAAAAAGGAATTAAAGAACATTGGAAAGTTGTCTCAGGACATGTATGACCTTAAGCGTCAGTGGACCACCTCGTATAAACTATAAAATCTTTAATGAAGGGATTTCCGTTTTTTTGTTTAGTGAATTTGTACAATATTTGAATAAATTTACATTTTTCGTTTATTATTTTCAGTAAAATTCACTGTTCAAAGATGTCTCTCAAATCGCTAACAAACATTTAAAACAAAGAACCAGCACAACAGTTAAATAAAGAAAAACCTTTTGTAGTATCCCTACAGACATAAACTAAAAGACACAAATCGTAAAGTGTGTAAGTTTAGAGCTAATAATTCGTGTGTTCTTTGGCTTGTTTTCTTACTATGGATTTAGTCGAAAAAAAAACTCACACAAAATCAAAGAGAGAGATTTTGAAAATTGTAGTTTTACCTATTTTGAATGACATTTATTGCAATATAATCGTTTTTTCGGGCTAAATGAAACTAAAAATTGCTGCACAAAAAAACTATGATTTTTTTGGTCATGTTTTCTTTTAAATTTTCTGGGGGCATTTTTTTTTTTTTTTGTTTCTTCACATGCTCCACTAAAACTAAACTAATGATTTGCCTTAGAAATGATTTTGGTAAGTTGTTGTTTTTTTCCTTTAAGTACACCATTACCCTGCTTCTTCTTACCATGATAAATGCAATAGTTTTTAAGTTTTTGTTAAATAAAAACGAAAAAGTTCTTCATTGCAACTTGTTAACATTTATTTTAGCATTTGTAAGCATTAATTTTCAGCTTTACAATTTGCTGTTAAACTAACTAAGTAACCAACAACAAACAACCATATACAATCCAATATAAACTGTTTCATACTCAGAAAGTTGCAAGTCCAAAAAAAAAAAAACAAACATACACTCAAATCACCACTTCAATTTACACTCATGGGAAATTGTCCGTTAAAGGACATTTTATGCTTTAAGTTACGTGAAAATTGTGTTAATTAAAGAGATTTATGTTTGTACATATTAGATGAAAGTGTTGTTAATGATTACACTTCTTGAAATTTTTCTTCGGAATTGCCTAGACCTAGAGTTTCTAGTTCAGGAATCCAAGGGAGCAAATTTCCTATGAAATCATTAAATATTTTACTGTTACATTTTGATTATTTATTTGTAAAAAATTTTTGAAATTTTCTTCACATATAGAAAACTTTTAAAATTTAGTTTTTTTTTTTATAAAAAATGTTCTTAAAATTTTAAAAATTCTATTTTTATAGATTTTTGAAAAAATGTCCTTCAATAGAAGTTTTTCAAAAAAAAAAAAAAAAACTCTTTTTATGGAAAACAAAAAAAAAATTTTATAGAATTTTTTTGAAAAACATTCCTTTTTATAGAAAATTTCAACAAAAAAATTTCTTTAACAGAAAATTTTCGAAAAAAAAAATTTGAAAAAAAAAAAATATTTATCTTTAAAAAAATTTAAAAACCGCATTTTTAGCAATTTTTCGAAGTTATGTTGAAAAAATCTCTTTTTATAGAAAAATCCATTTTTTTAGAAAATTTTTCGAAAATCATTCTTTTTATTAAATGTTTCGAAAAAATTCTGTTTTTTAGAAAATTTCTCCTTTTTTTAGAACAATGCTCTTTTTAAAAATTATCTTTTTTTCAGAAATTTTTGTTAAAGTTCTTTTTTTTTAGAAATTTTTCGAAAAAAATCATTTTTTTAGAAAATTTTCAAAGTTAATCTCTTTATTTGTAAAATTTCCGAAGAAATTCTATTTTTTACAAAATTTTAGAAGAATTTCTCTTTTTTTAGAAAATGTTTGAAATTTTTTTCGATTTTTTTATAGAAATTTTTGGAAAAAATTCTCTTTATTTAAAAAATTTTTGAACATAAAAAATGTTTGAAAGTAATCACTTATTATAAAAAAATGTTCAAGAATTTTTATAAAATTTTAAAAAAATATCTTTTTATAAAAATTTGTGGAAAAATTTTGATTTAGAAAAAAATCTATTTTTATAGAAAATTTTGAAAAAATGTCTTTTTATAGGAAACTAGCTATACCCAGTGTGCTTTGCTACCCTAATAATATTGTATTCTATTTAATTCATATGAGAGGCGTCAACCCCCCCATTGAAAGTCCGCCCATTTTTCTCTAAATGTTCACATAAATGTCAAAGTTCTTCATGTGAAATTTGAAATTTAGAGTATCTCAGATATAAAAATGTTTCTATATAATTAGTGTGGGGGTTCCAAGCCACCCCTTGATGAAAGTCCGCTTTTTTTCCCAAAATGTTCAGATGAATATGTAAGTACTTTGTGCAAAATTTTAGGAATCTAGTTCTATTAGTTTCTTAGATAAAAGATTTTTTGTATTTAATTCATATTCATATGCCGCTTCCCCCATTGGTAGTCCGCCAATTTATTACCCAAAATATTTACATGGATGCTAAAGTTCTTCGTGCAAAATTTGAAGCTTTTAACTCTAATAGTTTCCAAGATAAACGAATTTTGTATTCAATTAATATGGGAGGTGTAACGCCCCCTGATGATAGTCCGCCCACTTTTTATCCTAAATAATCATATTGAGACTTTTGTGGCTCCGACAAAATTTGAGAACTCTAACTGTTATATTTTCTGAGATATACTGATTTAATATTTTTTTAATATGGAAGGTGCCACGCCCACTATATACTCATTCCGCTCAATATTCTTATGGATGTCAAAGTTGTCCGTGCAAAATTTGAGGATTCTAATTGTACCAGTTTCCAAGATATACGACTTTTAATAGTTATTTCGTAAGTAGGCGTAGCACCTCGCCCACTTGAAATTTCAAAATAAAAAGTAGCATATTTTTCCTTCCAGGCATACAGGAAAATTTCCAGGTTATAGACTTCAAACAAACATACATACATATGTATATACATACAAACAAACACACATTAATTTTTATATATATAGATGTTCGAAAAAATATTTTTTATAGGAAAATTTCTCTTTTTATAGAAAATTTACTTTATAAAATTTTTAAAAAAAAATCTAATTTTAATTTTTATAGAATAAAATTTCTAAATGAAAATCTTTGAAATTTTGAAAATTACAGAAGATTTTTCAAAATTTCAGCTTTTATGTCAGAGAAGATGTGATCTATTTAAAGACCGAGACAATTTCTCTGTGTATTGTGAAACCATTTTTATTAACTTATTCAACTTTAAATACTTTTGATATTTAAACGATCAATTTAATTTTTGTGAGTATATAAATTTGATGCCATTTCATCGTATGAGAATTAGTGCAATTACATGTTACATTGTCTTTAAAGCTTTTTGTTTCTACCTCTTTCGTTGGACTTTAGGCCTTTTGTATATATATTTTTTTCTATTCGTATTTTGTTGGTATTTTTGTGCTCTTGAATTTAGGTTTATTAAGCTGGAGATGAAAAAAATATATATAAATTTTTGGTTGGTCTTTATTTTCAGTATTTCTAAGCAAAAAAAAAAAAGAGTATTTTCTTCTTATACGCGATCGTGTTCGAAAAACATGAAAAATAAATTAGATTTTTAGATTAACGTGAGGATTTAAATTTTTAGTATGGTTTAGTTTTTTTTTTTTGGTATCTGCCTTTTTTTTGCTTTTTTGTTGTTGTTATTGTCTTATGTAAAAGTTAAATTATTACAAAATGTTAAGATTGTTTAGACTTTTTATTTTGTATTAAATAAAATACATTTTATGTTGGCTGTTGTCTTTGTTTCAAAACCATAAATTACAATTAATGTTTGATTTAAATGTTATACGTTTTAAATTACATTTTTAGGTTAATTTGCGAAATAAATCAAAACAGTTTTTATTTAAGTTTATTCCGTTTTGTTGTTTTTATGGTGTTTTAAATATTTACAAAATAATGTAATCAGAATAGATTGTTTCGTTATTGTAATACGATGATTGATTGTTGTTAAATATTATGGTTTTATCATTATGGATTTTATTTTCTTCGGTTGCTTTGCGAGTATTTTTGAAAGTTAGTTTTTTTTTATTTAGATAAACATCATTTCTAATGATTTTAGCTTGTTTTAATTCATAAATCTTTTTTATATTATAATTATAAATAAATAACCCGTGGATTTTTTTAATAAGGATCTAATTGTATATAATTATGAAAAAATTATTCATTAAAATAATTTATGTTTTAATGTTTCCTATAAGACTAGAACAAATTATTAGAGCAAAAGTCGTACTGTGTTTTAAAGTTGAGAGCAGTATAAGACGAATATGAAGCTCAGCAAACATTGCATATGTTTGTGAATTTTTGCATACAAAACCATGAAGATGTTATTGACTAAAGTTCTAAATCTTTCCTATACTACTAATTCCATGGAAATTTTCTTTTAAATATTTTAGGGCTTTAAAAAGTCGTTTTCAACTTTTCTTTATTCATATGTATAATTTAGTTTAAAACCATGCTGAGATTTTCTTTATCTACTAGATATGTATATAAACATTTTATATCTCTAACTAAATGTCCATCACTTTTTATAAATCTTAACTCTAACTCTCGCATTTTGCATTTACAAAACATACACTAGTATGTATGTATGTTGCTGAATAAAGTATAAAACAGATCATAAAAAAAGAAGAAGTTTTTCATACACAGTGGGTAGAAAATTCTAATAATAGTTAATAAAAAGCAGCATAATAAAAATGAAGAGGAAAACTGTGGAAAATATTCCAGTCATATATGAAGATTTTTAAAACACTAAAAAAAAATATATATATAGAGCTTTAAAATAATGCCATAACATTAGAGACTTAACACTGTTTTTAATTATTTTTAATTTACATAGACAGACATATGGATGGTTGGATGGATGAATCTACGAACAGAGATACACAGACATAAATAGACATGGAGAGAGAAAAATAGACATAACAATGATTTACATTTATTGTTATGGTTATTTTACAATATACTAAAATTTCCATACGAAAGAGTTTTATAGTTTACAACAAGTCATATTAAGCACACACTCTCATAGAAACAAAAAAATGGCTGAGACGGATCAAAACGAATTTAAGGTACACTTTAACCCCCATAAATGCTTAATAAAGTTCTAAACCTTTAAAAGGTTATAGAAGATATGTATGTGTAATAAATAAGATTAGGACTTTGTATGGAGGCTAGGGTCAAATGAGGCCCGATTGTTACGAAAATCGGTAGTATCCTTTAAACTTATATAAAACTAAGATTTGTCGATTTTTGCACTATTCGGCGGGTTCGGTTGTATGGGGGCTAGGCAAAATAATGGACCTATAGGCTTAATCCTCGGGTGAAAAAAAGGATGTGTGCCAAATTTCATCAAATTATCTCGAAAATTACGACCTGTAGCGTGCGCACAAGGTTTAGATGAACACACAGACGGACAGAGCTTAATCGACTGAGGAAATGATACTGAGCCAATTGGTATTCTTTAACCCAGCAAAAACTCAGTAATGGGTTGTACTTCCATAACCACTTACTTTTCAATGACTACTACTTACCGTCTACATTACTTAGAAGTACTCTAGTAATGACTTTCTTATAATCTGATATAGAAGTACTTTATTTTCGACTTTGTCATTTTGTTTGCACATTTTATTTAATTGCGTTTTAAGAATTGTGTTTTACAAAAAATAAAACAAAATTAGTTTTGTTTGTGAAAACCATTATTTGACGCGCAATAAAATAGCTAAGCAGTGGTGCAGTGTGTAGAACATTTGACTAACAAACCGAAGTCCCTGGTTCGTATTCTAGCTGGCTCTTTTTATTATTAAAAAACAAAACAATTTACTCAACAACTGTTTTGTAAGAGAAATTGCAAGTACTTCTTTAACTTCCTATTTGTAAGCGTGCGTAGAAGTACTTGCCTCCAATGACATCACCGTGTTAAAATATTGACTTAAAATGCTAATGAAGAAGTAGTGAAAAGAGATTTTATTAGCTTTTTAACTCATTACTTTGCAATGTAAGTTTTTCCTGGGAAGGTTCCCTATTTATAGAAACTTATCATTCAAATTATCAACGAAACTGTAGCGTGCGCACAAGGTTTAGATGGACACACAGACGGATGGACAGACGGAAAGAGCTTAACTTAAGAAGTGATTCTAAGCTAATTGGTATACTTTAAGGTTCGCTATTTATAAAAACTTATCATTCAAATTACCAAAGAAATATAATGTTGCAAATGTTAAAACAAATTGATTATACCAACTTTCAAAAGTACACACAACAGAGAAATAATGCAGTAAAATTTACAAATGTAATAATAATCATCATTACAAGTAAATATTTTTACTATACATAGTTTTCTTATATTTTTGTTACTGTTACTTTAACTTTTGGAGCATATAAACTCTAATTTAGTTTGGTAATTATTACTAAATATAACAACATCATTTCTAAACACTACAGTCAAAGTGGTAAATTAATGGTGTACAAGAGTTCAGATTTTCTTCGTTGTTTTTGGAAAAATTAAGAAATGTTTTTTCATACATATTACCAATTGTTTCTGCTTAAAACGAAATATTGCTGTATTTTAGTTGTTTTTTTTTTTTTTGTATTTCTAGTTATTATGGTTCGTTGTTGTTGTTGTAGGTAATTTTTAGCTGTTTCATGGTAATGCGTTTACGCTTGCGCACTGATGCATAATTCCCCTCCAACACCTGAAATACTTGAACAAACACACAAAACCCAACAAAAACCAAAAATATATATAAAAAATATATACACAATATTTAGATTTTTATTATTTGTTCAGTTCCTAACACTTTACAACCTAAAACTATATATTTACTACTCTGTACTCTATTAGTGTCTATAGAATATTTAAATCAAAAAGTTTCTTTTGTGGTAAAATAAGTACAAAGAAAAAAAAAACAAAAGAAAGAAAGAAGGAAATTTAAAAAGTAACAATAACACAACAGTTAATTAGTAATTTTTTTGAACTATTAAAAAATCATCTTCTACAGTGTTCAAGTACAACTAACCGTCAATAAGAGATTTCCTACTAACTTTATTTGATACCGCCTATAGCTACCGCTCTTATTTAGTTTATTTTAGAAATTAGTTTGACTTTTAATTTTTATTAATGTTGGCAACTACCTACTACTGTTGCGTATAAATTTAAATACAGGCCATTACAATTAAAATTTGTTTTCTTTTTCTTGTAAAAATATAAAACAAACAAAATTATGTGTTGTTTTATTATTAGCCTCCAACTTTTTAATAGGTTTTCCAATTTGTTGCTGCTACGTTTTTCTAACTTCTTAGTTTGGGTTCCTCATTACTATGTAGAATCTATTTATTATACGAATCTGATTTCTTTTTTTTTAATTATACGTCTATTATTATTGTTTTTGAGGGGAGCTTTTTATTATTATGACATGTTAGCAGGTAAATGTTACTACTGTAATACATCAGTCTTATAGAATCCAAAAAAACAACAAAAAATATTTAAATATTTTATGGTTAGATATGAAGTGTTAAGATTTCCACTTAGATAAACACTTAGTTGTGTTTTTTAGAGAGAAAAAAACAACAACAGTTCACCCTTTTAAATTTAATTCGTGTCTTTTACTGTTATGGCTAGATTTCTAATCAAATATTGCTAATAATTCTTCTAAGTAAGAAAGTCGGGCAAGGCCGACCATATGATACCCTAACACATTTATCTCGAATATTGCCTTGTTTCCGATATATGCAAAATTTATGGGAAACAGAGGCTTCATATGGGGGCTATATTTATATAGTATTTATTTGTGCTAAATTAGTGTTTATAAGTGAATTTTTGACATTCAAGTCATTTTCTGAAAGGGACTTTGTATGGGGGCTAGGGCCAAATGAGGCCCCATCTTTTTCAAACTTGGCAAACTTGGTTGTTGTTGTAACAGTTCGGAGAGTTCTTTCCTGGAGAAAAAACTTCCGGTTTATACAGCTGTCGCTGGGTTGACAATATTTGGCCCAGTATGACTCGGGTCGTTCCGGAGCGAAGATCCAATTGTCTTGGGAACGACTTGGCAAGGTCATCAATATAAAACTTAGTTGTGCAGCTTTTTAACAATTTATTTAACATAATTATGTGCTCAAAGCCCTTTTCGGGGGCCCAGATGAATTAATGGACCGATTTCAACCATTTTCAATAGACTTCGTCCTTGGGCCAAAAAAGCGTATGTGACAAATTTCATCCAATTATCTTGAAAATTGAGACCGAACCTTATGCACAAGCTTTACATGGACAGTCAGTAAGGCAGACGGACATGACTTATTCGACTCAGAATAAGAATATTTTTGTGCGTTACAAACATCAGCACAAACCCTACATACCCTCTCTACTAAAGTGGTGTAGGGTATAAAAATAGTTCAGTTTTATTAGGGTCAGATTAGTGAAACACATCATTAGTGAAACCAATTCGAAATTATGCTGGGAGACAATGAAACCTAAGAGTTCTGAAAAGACACTTATCAAAGCTGCAAAATATGCCTCAATTGGATCATACGAGAGCAGTATATCTTCTTATATGTAATTAAAGGGATAGCATTAAAGGTCTCCAAGTGGATATACATATATTAATACCCAAATCTTTTGAAATTTTTTATAGAATTTGTAATACATATAACGCAATTAGCCTAATTACCTTTAAATATCACCAAGCAACCCCCATAAACAGATCTAAAGTTATTTTAAATCTATTTTAAAAACTTACACAAATCACAAAACTTAAAAAAAACGCACAAAAAAACAATAAGAATAAACATTTTTGAAGCTTGTTTTATTTACGCTTCGTAACCGTTGTTAAATACGCATCAAATTTTTACACAAAAAGATCAAAAGGCATTTACGAAAAATTATTACAACATCGAAAAAAACAAATTGGTAGAAAAAGAAAGAAGGCTTTTAATATAGTACAACAGTGGATGGATGGTTGGATAGAATGGTTGGTTAAGTATTGTATATACATATAAACGATGGTGGTGGTGGTGGATGAATGATGACGATCAGTCGGCGAAAAATAAAATATACATAAAGTACAGAAAAAATAGTTGGTAGTAGTTGTTTGGTTGGTTTAATATTATTTTTGTTTGTTTAGTTCAACAGATAAAATGCGACATACAACATTTTACTACAATACCTAGGTAACAACGATCATCATTTTACAGCGAGGAAAAAAATAAAATTTGAAAAAAAAAAAAAAAACACTGAAGGAAAAACAAACAACAATGACATCTCGTTCACGTTCATGTCATTGTCGTCATCGTCATTATTATTGTTATTGCTAGTTGTTGTGTTGTAGATGACGCTTTTGTTGCTGTTGTTGGCTGTTGGACGGTTGTTGATCATTACATGAAAAAACGTCAAGAATGACAAAGAATACAAAATGTTTGTAAATTGAAGAAAAGACAGAAAAATCCACCAACAAGAATAGACAAAATAGCAGCAAAAACAAAAAAATAAAAGATGATCATCAAAAGCTGCGTCATCATCAACATCATTTTCGTCTTTTTCATCATCATCGTTATTGCTATTATCACAACCACCAACACCAACTACCGTACGAAAGTATTGAAATATAGGAAGAAAAATAGCAAAATTTCCAAGAAACTTTTCGAAGACAAGGGAAAAAGTTTGCTTATATGTACATATAGATATACTTACTACATACATACTAGTATGTTTGTCAGTCTGTCTGTATTTCTTTATGTCCGTCTGTATGAGAAGAAAAACCTTTAAGTTACAAAAATTGTTCAGTTACCAAACAAACAGGCGCAACATCAAACAAAAATATCACAGCAACATACCAATAACAAAACAAACTGCAATATGTGCCAACTAAGAAAATCATCTATTATTGCGACGACTACAATCGAGGAGTTTATATAAATATGTCGCTTTTTGTCTGTCTTTCCATTTGTCTGCATTAACAATGATATAAAGGGAAAACTTACATAAATATGTACAGCAACTTTATAGAAAAAATTAAAAAAAAAACAGCAACAATGCTTTAAACAATTCTTAAGCTCATGCTTAGTGTCGCATATAGTACATGCAATATTCTTTGATTAGTTTTGGATAGAAAAAAAATTGTGAGAAATAGTTTTGAAAAAATATGTTTAAGTAAAATAGTTATCTTGTGAATTGAGGCTAGTTTTAAAAAAAATTAAATTTTTTTTAAAACGGTTTGAATTTTTTTTTTTTTTTTGTAAATTCTTATGAATTTTAATTTATAAAAATTTTATTTTATCTTAAAGAATTTTTTTTAATTTAAGTTATAATTTTTGTTTTATTTTGACCCACTGTGCATTTACAATAGAGTGCGTTTGTTTAGCGCTATGCGCGTATTGTTGCATTCTGTTGTCCCTGCTTTATGCATGTTATTGCAATTGCAAATTGGAAATGAAATAATTATCTGATGTAACTTTGACGCTTTGACGATTAACTTGACGAATTACGAATTGTTTGTTTTGTTCGTTCATTCGTTTTATGGAATATTACTATTAAAGAAATTCTGTAAAAGTATCGACAGCATCGAATCGTTTGAGCACTTCATAAGCAAAAAGAATTGTAAAAATATTTATAATTTCGTTAAATAGAAATCCTGAAACAATCGATACTATTTCCGCACACTCGTGTAAAGGGTATGTATTCATTCAAGGGACTAGAACTGCTTTTAATATTGTGATGTTCTAGGTGAGGACCACGTAATCATCTATGCATTACATCAGAATAATCTAAAAACTACTTCATTGCTAAATTATGGGAGTACATAATCCGCAATATGTATTATAGGCTATGGACCATGTTATTTTCCAAAAATAAACATGATCCATGTCTGCATTACATAGGACTACTAAACGGATCATTTACTTTAATCCAACGATCCAATTGGCGTGATAAACTCTCGAGTCATACTCTATCAAAGATGGTCAATCCAGCGACAGCTGTATCAACCGAAAGTTTTTTCCCCAGGAAAGAACTATAGGCCACAATCGAACTGTTACAACAACAACTTATCATGTACTCCAATAATGTTAGTAGAGAAAAAGTTTTGGGATTACTTTAATGGATCTGTACTCCAATAAATTTTGCAGGTAATATAATTAAGGATTTTTATGTACAACTTATACTTTATCATCTTGGTATAGGGTATAGCTAATAAAAAAAAAACTATTTCTCTTTTGAATGGATATGGATGATGATAATGATGGCTACGATGACAAAAATGATGACGGCGTCAGACCAACCAAACTCCACGTCATACATACATGTCACTCAATCTAACTCAATCGAGTGTTTATACATATGTATGTATGTTTTTGTCTTTGTCTCTGGGAAGGTAAAAAAGTGCAGACAATTAAAATTTGTAAATTGTTATCGAGTCTCTGCTTAAAGATTTATGGTAAACTTTGTAAGATTGAGTGGAAAAACGACAACAGGAAAACTTATAAAATGTATGATGTTTCATCATGTTCATATATCTATATAGTAACAATAAAAGTAATACGATTCTTATTCTTATTAATTTTGTAGTTGCAATTAATTTTGTGTAATTGACAGACAAATCAAATTGGCAGTAATTAGTAGTTAAGAATGGCATCATGTGTTATTGATTATTGATGATAAGATTTTCAGAGTTCTTTAACTTAGATCATTTAGCAAAAGAGATACAAAAAACTTAAAACTTATTTACACCCCTAGACGGCTCAAATCGCAAATAACTTTTAATAAATAATAAGCAGATGGCTAAAGTTTTAATGTAGTTTTAACGGCAATTACTATAGCTTTTTTGTTTTTGCTTAGTAATTGTACTCTTAATAGCAATTTTTTGATGTTCATGATTTTGAATGTCATCTTTTTCATTAGCTAGAACAAATAGTGACAAATTTTTCGAATTTGATGTAGAACCTTACCTAAGCAAACCCATTCCCTAACTAATTTTAGAATAAATTTTGAATAGGTGGACCTATATCATCTTAAAATTTAACAAGTGTTAATACTAGGTTAGTGTTCTAGTGGTAAGTGTTTTAGTCTGGTAGACCGGAGGTGGTGGATTCGATTTCCACCTGAGGCACTGGTTAAGGAGCGCATAATAGGCCTAATAAAGTCCTAAGTGTATTTCTTCGAATTTGATGCATATACATCATTCTTTCAAACTAACTAACGTTTAAGTTGCACGTTTTTTAAGAATATTATCAATAAATGTAAACGAAAAACAATATCATGTACTTGCAATATATAGTAAAGACCTATTTACAACGTCTTTAAAAATCTTTGCTTCACTCACCTTAGGCGTATGATAAATGCTAGGAGTACTCGGAACCGCTTCACTTTCATCCAAAGTTGTACTACTACCGACACCGGCACTAATCATATCGGGCATATAATCATCCATCATATCATCCTCAACACCATACATGGCGAGAGGATTGGAATTACTCGAAGCAATGTCATTTAAATGTGTAAGATTGGCAAGAGCAGATGGCAATTTATTGCCTTTTTTCTTGCTAGCCGCCATAAGTTCTTTTTCACGTTTAGCTTGGAAAACTTTACGTTCGAATTCATTTAAATGCTCTATCGAAGGTTCGGCACCATGCAAATGAGAAATACTGAAAGCCATCCATTGTTCAACAAATTCGGAGGCATCATCAATATGATAGGTAATACAAAGTTCAACAGCTGCATAATAATATAATGAAAATTTTGTGTAAAAATTAATTAAATTTCTAACAAGCAAAAAACTTACATTTGTCCACCACTTCCTGGGGAGGCTCAATGCCCATATCATCAAACTGTTGTTTTAATTCAGCATCCATTTTCGTTTATTTTTAAAGTTAGTTACAAAGTAAAGTTTTCTTTCTGATATTTTAACAATTATTTTAATTTAAAACTCTTTTTTAAATAAATAAAACACAATTTTCACTTCGCTTAAAAAACACGATTTGTTCAAAAACACAATTTTGCAAGCTTTTGTTTGTTTGTTTACAAATAAATGTCAACAAAAAGCGCGCAAATGATCAACAAATAATGCCAAATTCTAATAAGAATCCATTACAAGCGACCTCTGCAGTCATTTTTTCACAAATAAACTTGGCATCACTTTTAACAGCTGTTTGTCAAAAATTTCCCAAACAGATGTTTTATTGGACAAAAAAAAATCGCCCATTTGTAATAATTCAACAAAAATAGCATTTTTTCTTCCTTTTAACATTTATTAAATTGTATTAAATTTACAACGCCATGGTCATAGGCGCTTTCCCAGCTGCCAAATTGGGTGTTTTGGCTATAAAACAAATAAGTAAACCCATAGCAAATATAATAAAATCGAAAGCCAAAGAACATCCATTATTTCGTAACTATGTTTGCATGCCACCGGCTCAGCGTAAGTAAATTTTGGAAATTATTTGTTGCAAGTAAGGAACGCTAATACTCAATGCTATCTGTGTGTTTTCATTTTAATTAGTCTACAATTGGGTGGAGGTCAAAACGAAAATGTGGGCCTTAAACTTGGGTAAACCGGTTAATGTACCACCTCTAACAGAAGCCATGGCCGTGGAGCTGGGTGCCAATCTATTGGGTGAATTTATTATTTTCGCCATTGGTGCTGGTCTATTGATATTTGAATATGCTAGGTAAGTGGCTTTTAGGAATATATGTACATATAAGAGTTGTGTCCAAATAAGATGAACTTCAAATTTTCTTTATTCATCGAAGTTGAAATCTAAAAAAAACTTTAAATTTCTTTTTCAGGCAAACAAGCAACGAAGCTAAAAAACTAGAAAAAGCTAAACTAGAAAAGGATGAACTAACCAATCGTTTAGCCGAAATGACATTCCGTTTGGAGCGTCAAGATGCCCAATTAAGAGAAATGACCAGGGTCTTGGCCGATATAGGTAAGTTTTGGAATATAGTGCACTGCTTAACTTATAGACTAAAGCAATAGTTACTAATAAAGTCTTCTAAAATCCTAAAAGATCAATTAAAAGTAGCTTGCTACAATCTACTAGAACATTTGAAACAAGAAACGCTAACAACTAAAACTGAAATTAAGGATAAAGAAACACTTAAAAATCAAGTATAGAAAATTCAAGATGCTAAAAATTGTAACTGATAAGATAATTTATTTTTATTATAAAACTTCTATATCATTTTTTTGTTTTCCTTAGTTGAGAATTTTTTTTTTTTTTTTTTGGATTTGCAAATTTTATTTTGTGTATAAAACTAAAAATATCGCTTCCTTTTTTCCTTACAAATTTGTTTAAATCCGTTTCCCCCTACATTACATTAAGTTATTGCTTTAATATGTTTTTGCCTTTAAGTTCTTGTTTTTCTTCATTTTAATCATCATCGCTTTTCCTTTTTCCAGAATCACGTTCAATTTTCAGATGGACCAAAGATAGAATACAAGAATATCAGCCATTTAATCCAGACACACCAAATCAAACATCACCATCACACTATCAGAAAATATCACCCTATAATCCTGAGGGTGGTCTTATTATGAGAGCCCTACATTTCCTAGAAACCCAAGTGTTCACAAATGTAAAACCAACAGTACAGACCATAAGTGTAAAACCAGTTGAACAACAGACACAAATCACTGAAACTCCTTTACAAAACATGACCCAAGTCTCAGAAGAAGATGTGGCTACTGCTGCTGCTGACGATGAAGAATTAGTTGTTAAATCTAACAAAGAACGTCCTACTCTAAAACAGTGACTACCAGAGAATATTGAGCTTACAAATGCATTGGCTAAGCTTAAATATGAAATTGATTTAGCTTACTCAAATTTTACTTCGGGAAGAGATTAGTCATTTAGTTTTGTATTTGAATATTGTTGATCAATATTTAAAATAATGTCTTTTGCTATGAAAATAGAGTGTATTAATTATAGTTTGGTACTTAAATGTTTAACACAGCATTTATTACAACAACGTTTTGTATAATTAAGTATCAAAAATATAAAATATAAATAGAAACCTGCTTTTTTATTTGTTGTTTTTCCCCTCTGTTAAATTATAAAATAAAAGTTATTAAATGTTAATTTGTAATAAAAATAATTGTTTTATTTTTAGTCATTTTACTGATGTTATTCTCTCTCTCTCTCTCTTTTAACTTTTGTAGGCGCTCTTAAAAAGGCCAATTCTAAACTAACTCAAATGGCTAACACGCCCTTACCTCCCCCACCTGTAACTGTGCCACAAACTACCACCAGCAACACCGCCCCCATTGTTGTAGAGTCTAAAATGTTAAAAGATGAAAATCTTATTAAAATACAAAAAATGTCTTATTCCACTAGAGGATTTTGAGTAAAGAGAAATGTGCAAATAAAATCTTTAAAGTTAGTAAATTATAGTAAAAATTCACAAATAAATTTGTAATATTTATAAAGGACAATAAACAAAATACCTATTCTTATTATTTGAAAAATGATTTTTGCAAATTTTTAAATCCAAAACTTGTTCAACATCAGTTATATTTGCTAAATATTTTATTTGTTTTCAATGTAAGAAAATTAATTTTCATGAAAAATTTCCTAATTTTCGAACTAAGATCGAAATTTTAATTTGCAAAACAACAAAAGATATCTATAAATATTTTCAGAAAATTTTATTATATAAAAATACATATTTATTTATTTTCTTAAAGAATTTTGTTGAGAGATAATCCAAAACACAAACACTTAATTCTAAAAAAAATGAAAAAATAAAACTTAACATTAAATTCACAATTGGATTAAAAATAAAATTATATAAATAAGAAACTAATATTAATATTTACCAAAAAAAAAATACAAATATCGAAAAACTATTTTAATTAAATATGGTAATTATTAAATATCTTGATAATTTGTAAAACAATGTAAAGTACGTATTTCCATAGGATCATCGATTAAATCACGCAAATAATCACCAAACACTGAGGTAATCTTATACAAACTACGTTTAACAGCATTCTTTAGGGTAATCAAATTTCTATCTAGTTTTTTGCCATTCAAGTTGACATTATTTAGTTTATCTAATTCTCCCTTAAGTTTCAATAAGGCTTTGATAATTTGTGGCAAAACCACCTGCACCACCCCGTATTTATCTTCAGTGATAGAAGCAGCACAAACACCCGCCAGACCTTGCGTTAGCCAAACAATCATTTGAGAATTAGAGAGTAGGAAGGCAGTTTTGGCACCATCTGATTCGCCAAACATATAAAATAAACCGGGTATAGTACGAAAGGCGGTATTAAGGGCCTGTTCTAATTGCTTGGACATGTGTTCAAATTGAGCGTTAATGCGTTGTACGGCATTTGAAGTTTTCGGAGACATATTTGCGGGTGCCGAAGAATCAATGTTAGTAGTGGGAGCTTCACTAGCCATTCTACGTATGCCATAGGTTTCATTGTATTGTCTTAGTAGAATTTTCTCAGCTGCCTCGGTAGCAGTGGGTTTGTCAGTGTGACAAAATAATGGTGAAGATTTCATGGTTGATATGTTTTTAACCGAGGCAGTAAGTTCTTCTATAAAGGCGTTAATAAGCGAAAGACATTGACCAGACAGTTGATTCCAATTATAGGGATGGCCACCTGTTTTTATAAATATATTGAAATTATTGCTTAAAGATTAAGTAACGACAAAAATCTTACCCGGCACTGAGAGAGCAAATATTTCCTGTCTTTTACTAGGCATATGTGATGAAGCCAAAGTAAACAATTCCAAAGCTGCTAAATTTTGCACTACGGGCACTTGAGACATGCCCAAAGCTTCCACCAAGGTAATTTCTTTTTGGCCATCAGTAACAACGGGATTCTTTTCGATAACAAAATGCATTTCTTCAGCCAAAAATATGGAAAAGAATTTTTGCATTAAATTCATGTTGCTTAATATTTGTGAAGATAAAATCCAGGCATAAAACAACAGTCTCAAATTTGTGGCCACCGCAAAAAATGACACTATACTTTCCTCCAACTCAACACCAAAAAAGCGGGCAATACGATGATTTAACATACCACCAAAGAGACAATAGCCCAAAGCATAACATAGTGTGGGCACAAATGATTTTAGCAAAGAATTGTACAAAGTGGAGTACAGTAAGGAACGTATTTTCACTACTTTATTTTCCTGCAAAATGGGATAATCTACTTCAGGTTCCGAGCGTAAATTCTCCTTAATGAAATGATAACAACCCGCTGAGATGCCAGCACCCATAAGGAAGATATAATAGGAGTTTAAACAATCCATGGCATAGCATTTGTATAAAAGAGACCTAAAATATCAAATTGTTGTATATATAAAAATTGCCACAACATGTAAAAAATAAACAAACCTATAATCCATATGCAAGTATCGGGCATATAGCCAAGTAGTTAAGAAACCCATGGCCAGATGTATAACAAAGAAAGCAAATTTCCTCACGGCTGTACCCAACAGCCAACGAAAACGAGTGGCATAGTACTTCTTAACCGCCAAATGTGATTTACCTAATAAAATGCCATAAATAATGACCGCCGATATTAAAGGCATGATGGACAGCCAGGTGTAAAATGAAAACAGCAAACCCACTGTCTCAGTGATCCACATTACCGGGTGCAGCACATGAAAGTTGACAAACAGCAAAAATACGGCCAGTAAGAAAAACTGCATTGTAATACTTAAAGCCACCGCCGAGAGGCAACGGTATAGACATAGTTTTTTAGACTCCAGTATTAAGGAAGTCATTTTGTTGCCAGTTTTGTTTGAATTTCTTGCACAAACTTATATTTCTTAACCGGCTTTTTTTATTTTGAGGTTAAGTTATTTTCGCCAACTTTCAACAATATATTTAGGCGTTTTTTTTTTTTGTATTTCTTTGTATAATTATGAGGAATTTCGTTGCTGCATAAATTTATTAATATTTATTGATTTTATATAAAATTAAATGCTTTGTTTTGTAATTTCTTAGCGCGTCTTATTGCAATTTAAATGAAACAATAAATTGTCAAAGCTGTTTCGCACAAAAAAGTAAACAAACGACAACTGTTTATGGGCAGCACTGTTTTTTGACAATAAACTAACAGGGTTGCTTTTATTGGCACACTGAAAAATAAATACTTAAATAAATTTCACTTAATAATTTAAAAAAATTAAATAAAAAATAGTTATAGTTATACCCCCTTATTCACAAACAAAATTTTTATTTTATGAACAGTATATAACAGAGATACAAGCCGATGGGAAATGATCGGCGGCGGCGGCGCAACCATTTTGGGTCGGCGGCGGCGGCTTATTACAGAAAATATCGGCGGCGGCTAAATTGTCGGCTCAATTTAACTTTTTCTTTAGAAATTGACCTTATAAGGTTTATTATATTGAAAAATCTTTGTATAATAGTCTGTTACATAGAAACCTGTCTCTATATAAGTTTTTTTCTGCAGAAAATGGAAATTTATAGTAGTTTTCACTATTTTAATATTAGCACAATATTGTGTGGCAACTTTTTTCAATTTGCCATAAGAACTTAAAATAGTGGCAACTCCGTTCAATTTGGTGAAATTATGTTCTGAAATACATGTGTGATTCTAATCTTTATCAGCGGATACGTCTAAGCCGGCTTAGCTTTTGAGCCGAAAGAAGTCGGCGGCGGCGGGGCTTGCAAAATATTACCGGCGGCCAACCGCCGCCGATTTGAGCCGTCTCGGCTTGTATCTCTGGTATATAAATTAGATTTTGTATAGAAATATTGTTTTATAAACATTTTATAAAATAAAAATGTTGTTTGTGAATAAGGGGGCTAGAAAAACACTTCGAAGTTTCAGATTCGCTAAAAGTACTCTCAATTTAAAAACACAATCATTATTGTGATTTGTTAACACTAATTCACAACTATTTTAGATGTTTGGAAAAATAAGTTTAAAACTAAAATATTTTGTTATATATATTTAATGTTTTATTAAAATTAATTCAAAATATTACTAGGTATTAAATTTGTAAAAAATTCTATAAAAACCAAATATTTAACATATTTTATTTAAAACTTAAAATATTAATAAATATTTTCTTATCATTGAAAACAAATTAAAAAAATCTTTTACTTAATCAATTAAGAACTACATTTTGTATGTACTGTATAAAAATAACATTTAAAAGTGCTGCCAAGTTGCTGTGAAACATTTTGGGTAATAAGGTATTTTCTCAATTTGTTTCTGTTTCGTTTCCGTTTTATTTCACACGTATAAATTAATGTCCGTTTTGTAAATTATTAGAAGAACTTTTTAAAAATACGATTTTTTCAAACTGATCTTCAAGTAAGACTTCTCGATCATTGTTGCTGTTTTTGAGGCTACCTCAAGAAAGCTGGTAAGTTATAGGTGAAGTGAAAGTAATACATACTATATGAATGTTGTTATTGTTTTCTTGCGTGTTATATGTATGTATATTGAAAAAAATACGACTCTTTTAAATAAAATAGTGTCAAAATACATAAATTAATATGTCAACAAAATTAATTATGTAAATAAATTAAAAATATATAAACAAATTAAGAAACTTGTCAGAATATTTACAATAATTTTAAGTGTAATTTGTAACAGAATTTTGAAATACATATAACAATGATTTAAAGAACAAAATTGCCGAATTTATAGAAGAGAAAAATAGCAGGAAATCACTTTCCTAAAGGAAACAATATATAGTTTATTTCCTAATTTTTTTAAAATTTTTGTTATTACATACATAAGTACATACTTTTGTTAGGTTTTTTTCATATCCGTTTTATTATGTTGTTTTTTGTGGTAAAGCAGTGTGAAGGAAGTTATTGCAGTGTTATTTTCCTATATGTTTTATTTATTTTTATACTCTTAATTTCTGTTTATATCTCTTTGATTAATTTTAAGTATATAACCAGTGACGGTAAGTAGAAAATCAGTGATGGTAATCGAGGTACATAATGTTGTGTGGTTTAAGCTTTTAATTAAATTTATTTGATGAAATTTTAAAATGAATATATATATTTGATGGGAATCAAAGCTTTGAAAGAATAAGTAAGTTTATAATTATTTTTATGTCGTCATCAAAACACATCGTAATATTTTTCGTATATATCGTCACCTAAAACGCAAACGGCCCTATCTAACATTTTTAAAATTTTATAGAAGCAAAAAACTATTTAAATTGAAAAGTTTGTTTCTATCAACGTAATTTATTTGTAGTAAAAAGAAACTAATTATTTATTAGTGAAATCTATCATTTGTTACGATAGTTGACAATGGCGTATATAAAAATGGATGAATTGGACTTTATACATTTAATATTTAAATGTTTTTGTAGATAGGGCCTTTGGTTTTTTTGTCAACAAAATCGATATTTTTGGTCGGAGGAGTCCAATTTTTGGAGAGGACATTTGTTTTTATGCAATACATTAGATAACAATAAAATCGAATTTGAATTTTTGATTAGTTGTTGCCGTTTGCGTTTCAGGTGACGATATGTATGTTTAATAAACATTGTTTAAACATTTATATATCGTAAGTATAGACATACTTATAGACCCACCTTATTAGATTATTAGAAGGTGTGGAATGAAACATATATTTTTTTTGGAAAGGGCTATGTCCGTTTGTTAATTAACAATTTTTATTTCTTTTTTTTTCTATACGTCGAAATTTTGAGATAAAATGGTTTTTGTTAAGCATCCTTCTTCAGTAGTGATAGAAAAATATTTGAAAATGAGAATGCATTTTTGGGATATTTTGGGAACCTAACAATCAACTCAGAAAAAAATTCAATAATATACAATTTACGTCTTCATTAACCAACTTTTTATCAGATTTCTCTATTTTTGCCGGATTTTTTGTAATTTTTTGATCATTATTTTTAAAAATTCAAAAAAAAAAAAAAAAAAAAAACAATAAAATTTGAAAAAATTATTGACATTTTATTGCTGAATTACAAACTTACGGATCTGAATTTATCCCTCATAGTTCATTTCTTACATTCCCACTTATAATTTTTCCGAAAAATTCTTAGAAGTGTGTGTGATAAAAATGGCATCTATTCACCAAGATTTAAGATTATTGCAACGTAATTTTAAATATTTTTGTGACAGGAATCCATTGTTACAGAGTTGTGAGGAAGCCCAATAAAATTTTTTGTATACAAAATAACTACATCCCTAAATATTTAATTTTGTTCTCCTAATTCCTCCTAATAATTCAAAAATTTGACGTCATAGATTTTTTAAATATATTTTCTGGCCAAAATAAAGAAATCCATATAGGTTTTATATCATGAGCAAAATCGTTGTAAACTAGTGTAATTGGACTATGTGGCCAATTATCGTTCCAATAAAATATAAAACACAGAAATCAGTTAAAAATTGTAAAAGTTATTACAATTAGATATTTTGGTGTCACAAAACACTTAAATGAGAAATGTTTCAAAAAATTTAACATATTTTGGGAAAAATATGGCCTTCGGTAGGTTAGTGGTTAGTGTTCTAGTCTGGTAGACCGAAGGTGGTGGGTTCGAGCGCACAACAGGCCTAATAGAGGCCTAGGTGTATTTCTTCGGATTTGATGTATATATTGTACATCCTCTTTCAAACTAACTAACTAACTAGTTTCTATCCTCATTAGAATACGGTATACGTATTTCATATACCGTTATGGTCTTGCATTGGTAACACTTCAGAAGGCTATTGCAAATTGCGATTTGAATTTTTTGGACTTCAGTAAAAAATTATTTTGGTAAAGTTTTTCGAAATCAGGCGTAATTCTTTACTGGTATGAATTTATATATGTTGTACGAAACTTCAGATAATAGGAAAAACATATATGTACATCTAAGGTTTTAGTAAAATCGAATTATGTTAACCCATAAACTGTGAAGGTCAAACTCAAATTATGCAATATTAAGGGAATTTTTATGAAACCATAGTAAAATATTACATATTTTGTTTCCAATCAATTTAAATGAAACTTGAGAAAACTAATAATGAAGACCGATATTAACCCATAAACGTAAATATACTTTTATAATTAAAGGAAGAAAGAAATTCCGTAATGTGAGAACAAAATACTCAATACCATATACCGAGAAAATTCGGTTTCACCGCTTAAAAATACATAAAATCGAAATTGATTTTAAAAGTTATTGAAAACCTTCATTTCGTTGGTCAGTGTTATTTTTTAACTTTTACTTTTTTTAGTTTTAACTATTAATTACACAGGCCGACAAAATTTGAAAGAAGTCAAAAGCCTGAGACCATGTTATACTTTCCACGCTGAATCCGAATCTTAGATTTTCTCCATCACATCTTTTTTTTTTTTTTTTTTTTTTTTTCATTTTACTTATTATTTATTGAATCTTTCTTACATAGAAATTTACAATAAGTATTGAAATCTTAACCTAAACTATAACTAACGTCGTTATTGCCACTGCAATTTCAACAAAAGTTCTCGATAATTTGATTATCTGGCAAAATCCAATGTTTCCGTTCTTCTCAGTCGTCTATGACCCTCAAATGACAGCAACTCCCTGGCAAGGGGATTTGGGTGATCCATTAGTTTCGACAGGTAGGTTAAACAAGAGAGTTTGATCTCCTCGCGTATTATGGGGACATTGAGATCCCTATGAATATTACTATTGCGAATGTACCACGGGGCACCTGTTATTGACCTTAACAGTGCTGACTGCTTTCTTTGTAATTTTTCAACATTAGATGAGGAGGCTGTTCCCCACAGTTGAATGCCGTATAGCCATATCGGTTTTATAACTGTTTTGTACAAAAGCACTTTGTACTCCAAGTCTAGAGCAGACCGTGGTCCAATTAGCCAGTACAATTGAGCTGACTTTAATTTTATTTGTGTAACCTTGGCTTCAATGTGGTGAGTCCATGTTAAGCGGCGATCAAGGTGGATACCAAGATATCTCACATGGCTTTGTTCAGGAATTTTTATATTGTTTATCTGCACGGGAGGACAATTTTCCCTTCTTAAAGTAAATGTAACGTGAGTACATTTTGTAGCATTGACTTTTATTTTCCATTTGTCCAGCCATTTTTCCAATTCGCCGATGTGAAACTGGAGTTGTTCAGAAGCTATTGAAGGGTTTGCATGCATGCTTACAAAAGCGGTATCATCCGCAAATGTAGATGTGTGAGTCAGTGCGCTCGTTGGCATATCTGCAGTATATAAAATATATAGGAGCGGACCTAGAATACTCCCCTGGGGTACTCCAGCAGATATTTTTCGACGTGAAGAGATCACATCTTTAGATCTGATTTGAAAAGATCTTTCATATATGTAATTTTTAAGCAGTTTGTGAACATTCGCAGGTAGTAATGTGATAATTTTGTGTATTAGTCCATCGTGCCAGACTTTATCAAAAGCTTGAGAAATATCTATGAATAATGCAGAGCAATATTGCTTGCTCTCGAAGGCCTTCCGAATAAGAGTTGTTATTCGATGTACCTGTTCGATAGTGCTGTGCTTTCTTCTGAAACCAAACTGATGGCCAGGAATAATGCGATTATCGTTAAAGTGTACTAAAAGGCTTTCAAGCAATAACTTTTCAAAAAGTTTTGAGAATAAAGACAACAGGCTAATGGGACGGTATGATGTCACTTGAGTGACATCTTTCCCCGGTTTTGGTATCATAACAATCTCGGATACTTTCCATGAGTTAGGGAAGTATCCAATACGTAGCATCGAGTTAAAGATGAACAAAATAATTCTCAGTGCTGAATTGGGCAGGTTACTTATCATCGTGGTAGTAATTTTATCTATACCAGGTGATTTTCCTGCCTTTAGACCTTTGATTGTCATCTTCACGGTAGAGAACCGGAATTTTATTGGGTGTGGAACCACATTATTTATAATGTTAGCACTAATAGAAGAATCTGTATCATTTTGAGTAAACACATTCTCCAAGTGATTGGCGAATGCTTCAATTTTTTCTGACGTATTTCTTGCCCATTGACCATTCTGGAGGCGTATAGGTGACTCATATGCAATAGGGCACTGCATATTTTTAACAGCTTTCCAGAGACTATATTCTGTTTTCTTAGTAGGGTCTAAGTTTTTGAGATAATTTCTCAGATTAGATTCCTTATTATCCTTTAAAGCGATGTGAAGTCTTCTTTGGCACTGATTAAGTTTAACCTTTATGTTTGGAGATCGTGATTGTTGCCATTGACGTCTGAGTGTTCTCTTTTCTTTAATAAGAGACTCAATGTTCCTAGGACATTTCGATTTTTTGAAGTCTCCCAAGGTGACTGGGGGTGTAGACACTTTGACAGCATCTTGTAAGATATCCGTAAATATATCGACAGCGAATTGTATTTCATGGTCATTCTTCAATGAAATGTTTTGTGGCAGGTGTGAGCTAACATACATTTTATACTTTAACCAGTTCGTTTTCTTGTTAGGGAAACAAGAACAATAGTTTTCCAATTTATTTGGGGTTTCTAATAACGTTAAAATTGTAGGCGAGTGGTCTGACGAGAGGTCCAATGAAGGGATCACTGAAATAAATTCTCGTTTTATATTTTTGATTACAGCAAAGTCAATTAGATCGGGAATCTTATTGAGGTCTGTAGGCCAATAGGTAGGTTGGCCACTAGATATGGCATCTAGTCTGTTGTACGATATTGCTTCTAGCAATTGTCTGCCTTTGGGAGTAATGAGGCGAGAGCCCCAAAATGTATGTTTTGCATTATAATCACCAGCTGCTATGAATCTTGGGCCAAGAGTTTTAAAGTATTCGAGAAACTGCTCTCGATTAACATTATACCTAGGAGGACAATATATTGAAGATATTGTAACTCGACTATCAGGTATATTTATAGAGGTGGCCTGGATATGGTCCTTTTTGTATTCTGGCATTGGGAAATGTCTAATATTTTTTCTCACTAAAATGGCTGTTCCACCAAGGGCTCTGCCACTTGGATGTTTTGTATCATAAGTGTAGTATCCATTAATTCTGAAACAATTCTTTAGGGTAAAGTGTGTTTCAGAGACGAGTAGTACGTCAATTTCCTGAAGTAGCAGGAATTGTTCTACTTCATTCTTGTGTTGGCTAAGGCCGTTAGCATTCCAAAAACAAATTCTTAGAGAATTCATTTTTTATTTAGCAGGATCTGCATGAGCATGCTTTGATTCTGCATTAATTGTTGAAACATATTTTGCATATTTGCCATGAAACTGTTCATGGTTTGAATTAGATTCTCAATAGAGCTCTGAGAATTTGTTTCGGGTGCAGGCACACCCTCTTTTAATGCATGTGCATATGAAAATAATGGGGCATTATTTTCATTGTTTGATTGCAAATTCTCATTATTCTTATTTGTAAGACTTCTATATTGGGCACTAGAAGTTTGATTTGCATTCATTTGGGTAACGGAACCCTCTTTTGTCGTATGGGCATACGATTTATTCTGATTGCTTTTATTTGTGATACTTCTATATTGAGCACTAGAAGTATTAGGAAGGCTTGGGAAGTTAGAAGCTTTATATTGAGCATATAAAGGTCTTCTGGCCTTATTTGATTGTTGGATGTGTAGATATACTGGACATCCGCGATAGTTAGCAGTGTGATTTTGACCACAGTTACTGCATTTTCTTTTATTGTTATCTGTTTTTGGGTAAGGACAATCTTGACTCTTATGGATGTCTCCGCATCTCACACAAACAGATGGTAATTTGCAGAAAGTTCTGGTGTGACCGAACTCTTGGCAATTTAGGCATTGAGGAGGACCTCTGCGCTTAATGGGTTCCTCTACAGTTATTTTGCGATTGAGAAGATATCTTAAACTGTATATTGGATGAGTATCACCCTTTTTTTTCAATTGTGAAGAGTTAAAAGTAATTTCAACTCTAAACATTGGTTGGGGAATTTTGTCCTTGTTAAATATATTGTGAATGGACTTCACTTCATAACCTTCAGACTCTAGCGCCTTTTTAATGTCATCAGTTGGTACAGAGCTGTCTACACCTTTGATAACTACTGTCAAACCCTTTGCACTTTTTAGTTGATACGTGTAATAATTTCTTTTCTCAGAATCAAAACTATCAACTATTGTTCTAAAAGACTTTTCTGAATAAGTCTGTATTTTTGTTTCCTGAATGTTTCCTTTCCGTAGAGAGACTACATGGAAATTTTCTTTGCCTACAAGTTGGGACAACTTATTTACCAATAGATTGGTGGTAGGTTCGCGCAAATAGAGGGGAGGTGGCTTTTGGTCTTTTAAAGTCATGGATGGTACTTTTTCACTTTCTTGGTTATCAAGCAGTGCAAAACGATTTTGACTTACGGAATTTGTTTTCGCTTGTTTTGGATTTGGTTCCAATTTTGAAGTCCTAGGGCTGGACTTACGTTTTGCATAAGTGACATAACGGTCCATTCCCGTTTGGATCTTTTGCGTTTTATGCGAGCTCAATAAATTTGGAGTATTTTTTGGTATGGCACCAGTATTCTTTGACATTGGGCTTGAGTGACCCTCCTTATCATTAATGGTTTTCACAGTGTTAATATTGTTATTGGTACTATTTGTGATATTGTTCACATTAGCATTACTATTTACATCAACCATTGAATCAGTTGTTTGATTATCTATTTTTTCTTTTGCTTTGTCTTCCACACAATTGTCTTGTTTTGGCGCACTTGAGAGAGGAGATCTCTCGTTTGTTGTTGTTTTTGAATCTGTTGTTTGTTTATTTATTTTTTCTTTTGCGCTATTATCTACACAATTGTTCTGTTTTGGCGCACTTGAGAGAGGAGATCTCTCGTTTGTTGTTGTTCTTACACTTAAATAGTTTTTATGATTTTTTGGGTCATAATTATTGTTGTTGTTGCATGGAGAGCTCATAACAAAGTATGCATTTTTTCCATTGCTACTGAGCCTCCTTTCACTTGTTGGAGAGTTAGAGAAACTCATGCACAATAACACACACTACACTCTATTTAAGGTTTTGTTGTTATTTTTTTCTTTTTGTATACTTTTTGCTTTTTTATAAATTGTTTTGTTAATAATTGCATTAACAAAAACGACAATTTATTTAATTTAAATGTATTTTTAATATTAAAAATAAATAAGTATGTATTTAATTAGCGTCCATTCGCTGTTACTTATCTTTTTTTATATTTTTATTAAGAATTTATATTCACAATGTTATTTTCCTGTGAGAGCGATTTAAAACACGTCTATCCACTATCAATCTGGGTTTTGAAATATCGCAATTGTTGGCCCTTTTTGAAACATTAAAACAGAGTAAAGAAAATTTTATTTATACAATTTTGTAAGCCATCTAAAGTCCATTCTGTCAACTCTAAAATAAAGGCTTAACATCTGGTATAACTTCTTTCTTCTTCGAGATATTTTTACCTAAAGCTTGATACAACAACAAATTTACAAAAACTGAAGTTTTCATACATTTCGCCTTTATTTTACAAAAATCATACACATATATTCACATTTTACACATTTTTTGATGTATCTAACTTAAAAACTACAAAATGTTACTTCTAGTACCTTTTAACACATTCGAAACAATTTTAGTACTTTTTCAACTTGTATTTTCCAAGTATGTACCAAACTTGAACAATACCATCTCTGAGCCGCCGCTAAACATTTGTATACACTTGCACTAAAGCTCTCTTAGCTCTTTAGTCATTTTCGCTGTGAGTTCGTTAGAGTGCGGTCGTGTTGTGTTTAAACGCGGACGGTCAATTGAAAAGTTTTTTTTACCGATTTTAACAAATTGTAAAAAAGAAAAAACGTTTAGAAAAATAAATAATAAAGTTTTTAAATGTGAAAAGAAGAAATTAAAAAAGTAAAAAAAAAATAGAAATATCTAATACAAAAGCCACAATAGAAAGTGCAAAAGAATATGAATAAAATATTGTAATAAATATTGGTATTTAATACGAAAAAAATATATGTAAAAAAATAATATTTGATTGTGTGAGAGTATTTTTTGGTGTGAAAGAAAAAGAGTCAAAAGAAAAATTCGCAAATAAAAAATTAAAAAAGAATTAACGTGTGTGTTTTTTTGTTGCTTGCTGTCTTTATTCATAATATTTTAAATAATTGAGAGCTAGTGCTAATATTGAAAGAGGAAGAAGTGAGGAAGTGGCAAGAGAAGTGCGAAAATCAAAATACAAGTAATTTTGTGTATGAGAGCTCCACTAATTAAAATCAATTTAAAAAATATTTAATATAATAAAACAAGTGAAGAAGAAAAGGAATATTGTATACAAAATACAAGTGAAGCAAAGAAATAAATCAATAAATTGTAATTGAAATATAGAAAAAAAAATGAATAAATTTCGTCGTTAGTGAAAAAAATTTACGTAAAAATACAAAAAAAAAGCTATTAGTGCGTAATTGTGTTTGTTCAAAAAGTTTGCGAATATTATTAGAAGGCAGAAGAAAATAAACAAAAACAACAACAATAATATTTTGTATAAGCTTTTGTGCGTAATATTGAGGTCATTCATCAAATATCAACGAAGTAGATGAATAATAATAGAAACAACAACAAAAACTGAATCAAAAACAAACATACAAGTGTAATTTTCAAACAATTTTCCTAATGTTGTAATTGTAATGTAAAGTTGTTGTCGTTTCTAGTGTGTTCCGTTATGTTTAGTTTAGTTTTCAATTGTTTGGTTGGGTGATGCAAAACCAACCAAATAAATAAATAAGTAAGAGAAAAACAACAACCACATAGTAGTGGAATTTTTGTTTGTGTATCAAACTAAAAGAGAGTGAGCAAATGAATGAGTGAGTGTAAATAATTGTGCGTGCAAATAACAACAACTAAACAGCTGCTTTGCCCTTAAAAATAGCAACAACAAACACAACAACGTGAGCTTAACTAATACTACGTAATCAAATTTTAATGTGAAATGTAATGAAATGAAAGGTGTTATTTTGATAAATTAAGCTGTAAATAAAATAGACGTTTATTTGAGAGTAAAACAAAACAAAAAAAACCAATTGAATCGTAAAAACAGGTGTAAAAAAGAAAATTAAAAAAAGCAAAATTACTACCCAAAGAAAATAAATATGTAAACAAAACCTAGAGAGGGAGATAAAAAAATTGTTAATTTAAAACACATGTGTATGAAAAGAAAACAATTGTTTTTTTTATTTTATTAAATGAAACAAATAATAAAATAAAGCTAACGAATTAATTAATTAATTATCTTTAAACAAATTTGTGTCAAATACATTTTGTATATATTGTTTGTGTATCTTCATCTCTTATATCTTCAACATATACGAAAATTCAAGGTGTGTATATTTTTGTTGTTATTGTTGTTGTGTTTCTTTTCCATATTAAACGAAAAAAAATTATATATAAATGTTCTGCTTGTTGTTGTACAATGTATATTTTTATAATTATTACTCCATTCACCTACTTTCGTGCTTAATATATTTTTTAAACTCCCCCTTCGCTTTCTTATCACTGGAAGAAGAAAAAAAACAACAAAAAAAAACTTATGAGCACAGAAAATAATAAAAACAAAAAGTATAAAAATAAAAAAATTTAAAAAGCAACAAATCAGAGATGAAAATGTTGGTACATTTGTACAATTTTTGGTACAACTTTTAAGTGTAAAATTACATAGCCCAATAGATTTTTAAACCAGAGACTAAAGTATAATTTTCTAAATGATTGAGCAGCTCCGAATTGGAATATGACAACAGATTTTTTTATAGTGTTTTCGAGATATGGGATCTCAAATTTTGATAAAACTCAATTTTTGGTCAATTTCTAAAACAGATTATGATTTAATTTAATCCTTTAGAAAATAATACCTTGGTCTCTGGGTTTAAACTTTTTTAAAATTGTGCTATTTGTGATTTAATTAAAAATATGAGCATATGCCGGTTTTAAATCATACGTACAGAAATTATTTTGAAATTTATTTTATTTATAAACCGATTAATATTGATTTGACCACTGAAAGGTAGATAGATTCTTGTTTGTTATACTACTTATAATCCCAAGTTAACTTTATTTCAAAAGAAGTCCCGTCAGGATAAAGAACTGGGAGCCTATCCAACCGATCACCTTCAAAACACATGATCTAGGAGATACCTAGAATTGTTAGAACTGATATATTTTTTTAGGCATAAAAGAACTTAGGTCTTTTTTGATGGTATTGCCAACCGACGAACCTTTTTAAATTTAAAAGTACTTTTCGTTTTTTACCGATTGTGAAATAAAGCAATTTTGAGAATTCGAATTTTTAAATAGTTTTACTGGTTAATATAACTAATTTATATACTCGCCTGTTGACTAGTTTGAAAACTATAATCAAGGCGAATTCAGATAAATTGGTGGCAGTTCGGCAACAACAAAATTTTCCATGTAATTTGTTCTTGCATTTGGTACGCACCGATTTCAAAATCAATAAATGCGGCTTATTCATTTAATGAAAATGATTTGTAATATTCTTTTGTTTTATAAAAAATGTTTGAGTGGAATAATGTTTGTTCTAAATGAATAATTCTACTTCGGCAGATTAATTTTGCAAAACGTAATTAATATTTTTGTGAAAAATAAACATAAAAATTAAAAATGTATGGAAAACTGATATACCGAATGAAACAATCTTTGTTGTAAATGGAAAATTATACTCCGGCGAAGTAATTTTTAAGATTTGCACCTTGTAGACAGCTGCCGCCGGACGGGTAAATACCTCATATGGGTTTTGTTATGAAAAGCGTTCCGGAACAGAATTTTGTTAGTTAATCACATTATATACACAGTGTAAATATAAAACAATTTATAAAATTCGGATCGAAAAATTTGACCATAAAGTAGAAGACAGCTGCCGCCGGTCGGGTAAATATCTTATGTGTTTTTTTTTAATATAAAACAATATTGTTTAATTTGTTAACATTTAATTGAAAAAATATAATTGTTATATTAAGTTGCTACATTCGCACCAATTATTCATTATTTATAGAAAGAAAAATATTTGTATACAAAATGCTTGGTATTTTCAGATTTTTTACATAAATTATTCAAAATACTAACGAAGTTTTTCTCTATTTTAACGGAAATTTTAAAATTTAAAAATGTAATCAATAACAAACTCTGACATCTTAGCGTACCAGCCAATGAAGAAAAAAAAATCAGCTAATTGAATAACACCACCTTATGTGAATTCGCCTTGACCAGAATGTTGACTAGGGTAATGGCAAGTTTATTAACTAGTCTATGAAGACTGTTTAGTATTCACTAGTCTATGGAAGATTTATGGACTTGTCTATTGAATAATCTAAGATCTAGCCATGTACTAGCGTAGAGTTTTCTATAAACTATTGACCAGTTTAGGGAGTATTGTATTAACTATACTCAAACTGATTGAGTTAGTTTATGAGTTACTAGATACCCGGTTTCTATAAATATTGTTGTATTATTTTCCGGTGTCAAAATGTTAAAAATTAAACAATGTACCTTTCCATCCCTGACTGACGTTTCAAATTGTGAAAGAATTTGGAGTTAATTTCACTTCTATTTAAGAAATGTCAAAATATTTTAAGAACAATTGTATAAGTTCCAATTCAAGATAAATTTTACATCACAAAAGTACAATTTTTATAGTGATGATTTAACTACTACTAGTACTTTCCCTACTTTTATACAAAATATAACTTTATAATACTCTCTTCTTAGCGTTAATTCTCTTCTAACTCATACTCTCTTATTATTTTCCTAACAAATAAAAACATTGACAATGAATTCTCTCTTATAAGAAAAGTAGCAAAAAGAAAACAAACATTCTCTTACTCATTCCATGCTCTCGCTATTAACTAAAAAACCGACACGAATTGCAATTGATTTTGTAAATAAATATAGAAAAATATCTTCAAAAAAAAATTAAAAAATCAACAAGAAAACTTATGTAAATATTAAATATAGTATTAATATTCTAACTATAATATATTACATTTTTTAACATAACCAAATAAATCAAATAAGAAATTTGTCTAACGATACAAAAGAAAGAAAACTGTGTCAAGTGTTTATAATAAGATTATCTTTCTATTTATCCCAAAATGCAACCAACGAAAAAAGAGGAAACAAATATTTGTGGTCTGTGTGTGTACATATTTGGTGCATGTGGTGTTTTTATATCTTTTGGATTCATTCATTCAGCTTTTTTTTCTAGTTGTATGTATAAAAGTGTATAGAGTACATTTACCAAACATGTTGTAATATAAAGTGAGAGCTTCATGTTGTTTGTTTGTTTGTTTTCTTTTGTACATGTGGTTGGTAGGTTGTTGTTTCAAACAACAATCATTGAATATTTATGTATGTTACGGACAAAAAGTTGGTAATAAAAAAAAACCATCATAAGTAGTTTACGATAACTGTGAAATGAATAGAAAAGAAGGTGTTTAAATGGCATAATTAATGGATTTTTATTGGTAGATTAATATTTAAGGGTGTTTGCAAGTCAAGTAGTCTTTTATTAACGCAAAATTTAGTTTCAATTGCTTATTCAAATTAGGAAATTAGGACTCATGGTTTACAAGATTATAGATTATGTGTTCGATTTAATGAAATTAAAATAAAATTTGAATTAAATATTGATTTTCCAAAATAAAACAAGTAAGAGTGTTATATTCGGCTATGCCGAATCTTATATACCCACCATCAAACCGTATGCTTCCCCTATAAACATTAGGGTGACATTTGGAATAGACCATATATGTATGGGGATAGGATCCATTATGGACCGATCCTCAAAAAAATTGTTTTTGAGAGATTTTTGCTCGTAAGATACTTTCTTATGACGAATTTCATCACTATGCTTGTATTTTTTTTTATCCAGTAATGAGAGTTAAAGTCATTTTCTGAAGGGGACCTTATATAGAGTGTAGGGTCAATTATGGACCCATCCTCATAAAATGTGCTACAGAGATTTTAACTCATATGAAACTTATGTCGAATTTCATCGATATACTCATGTTTATCCAGTAATTAGCTTTAAAGTTATTTTGTGGAAGGGACCTTATTTGGGTGTAGGGTGAATTATGGACTCATAAAATTTGGTACAAAGATTTTGTCTTGTAGGAAACTTACTTATGACCAATTTCATCGCAAAACTCGTAATTTTAAGCCAGTAATGGGTGTTAACGTCATTTTCTGAAGGGGACTTTATATAGGGGGTAGGGTCAATTATGGACCAATATTCATAAAATTTGGTAGAGATACTTTTAACCAAACAAACCTTACCTATAGGGAATATTTGTGTAAAATTTTAACCTTCTAGCTTTTTCCGTTCGGACTCTATCGCGTTTTCAACAGACAGACGGACATGGCTTGATCTTCTTAGAATTTAATAAGGACCCGGAATATACATACATATATACTTGTGTGGGTCTATGACCAATATTTTGATATGTTACAGACGGAATGACAAAAACAATATACCCCCATCTTTTTTGATGGTGGGTACAATTAAAGTTTTTTTGCAAATTTTTTTGCAAATTAGTTTTTTTATAATTTTTGTAAATAAAATCTGATATTTTAGAAAATGTCAAATCTTTAGTGAAATATCATAGTTTTTGTAAAATAACAGTTTTTTGTGAAAAATGTGAGTTTTAGTAAAACTTTTGTGATAAAATTAGTTGGGTTCCATTGCCGGCAGTAGCTCTGGTTAATTATAATCATCGCCTAGTTCACCTAATATAGAATACAGATGTTGTTATAAATGAAAACCCAATATAAACATAAAATTCCATTCTCATCACTTTTAAATGACCAGTAGCAAATGTGGCTATTAAAAAAACCCCATAATTACAATAAAGCACATCGAATGAATCCCTGTTTATTAACCAACGCTGCAGTCAAAATTCTAATTAAAATTTCAAACATGATAGCATGAGTATTAAATCGAAATGATGACAATTCCTCGTAAATCAAAGTAAACGAGAGAAATATTTGTAAACTCATATTTTTAATTAAAATGATTGTTTAATAAAGGTAATCACGGTTTCATGACACTGACAGTGACGTTTTCATTTTAAATTAAAATCAAATACAATCAATAATAAAGCAACACAGACCCTTCTTTAAACAAAATGAATGAATAAATTAAAAAAAACAAACGTTCTACACAATACAAAGTACTTGAAATTGTCAACACGTACCACACAACACACACACATACTTATAATATACACATGAAAAGGAGAGTGAATGTGAAAAAGGAGGCAACAACATACAATTGATTATGATTTCATATGTCAGGAATATTGAAGTGACTCAAAAAAATTTTTTACACAATTTCTTTAGAAGAAAAGCTACCAAAAAAAAAAAACGAATAAAAAAATCCTACTCAGATGATCTAATCAACACTTAAGGAGTATAAAAAAACACACAAAAGCTTCAAAAAAAACTTTCCACTTGTGTGTCCCTTACAGACTTAAATAAGCTGAAATTCAATAACCCACGTACACAATTGTCACACCTATAACGAAGTAAATCCCAAATAAAATAGAAATAGAGAGGGGATAAAAGGAAAGACACCAACCAATAAATTGATGAAGATAAAGACAACAACTTACTGAACAAATCATTTAAAAAGAAAACAAAAGAATTTTTTGAGCTCCCACCAAATGTGTTAGATTTGAAATTCCTTTTCATTAGGATTGAGTGTTCACTGTGTCTGACTCATTCAATAGTAGAATTGTGTTGTGTAGTATTTCTTTTCTTTTTTTCGGGTATTTCCCAAAAATTCAAGTTTTTGTGTAATAGTCTACCTGGTTTTATGTTTGTATTTCATTTAACAAATTATGTTTAATTTAATGGTTCCTGGAATGTTTGTTTATGGGTTTATAAACTTTTGAAGTTGATATTTTATTTGTCATCAAAGGCTTTCATAATTTTATTAATGACTTTTAATCATATTAGTTTATTTTGAAGATTTTTTCTGGGAAGACTGACTACACATTTCGCAATATGTTTTAATATTTCGCTTAAGAACACAATTATGTTTCTTTGCAATAAACATATGTATACCAACATGTTGAAGCAACATTTGTATGTAGTATATTTCGAATTTTACATCAAATCTTGTGTTAGCTCTTTATTATTAATTAATATTTTAACTAGTATTTAACAATATAATTCCTCTTTTCTATCTTTTTAGATAATTTTCTCCAAAATTCAATTCAATAATACAAAAAACTAAAACAAAATGGCTGCTACTAGTGCTGGTCATATACAGCCACAACAACAGCATCAACCCACACAACAGCAACAACAAAAAATGAATACAGCAGCTGCCACAATGAATGGTAATATAAATAGAAATACGCCACAGCAGCAGCAACAACAACAGCAACAACAGCAGCCACAAATACATAATTTACAACAGCAGCAACATGTAATGCAACAATATGCTTTAAAACAGCAACAACAGCAGCATAATTACAATATGCAACAACATATGCATCAACAGCAAATGATGCAGCAGCAGCAACAACAACAGCATATACATCAACAACAAATGCAACAGCAACAACAAATGCATTTAAAAATGCAACAACAGCAAATGTTTCAAAATCAAACGTCGCAAGATTCATCAACAAATATGATGCCTTGTCAAAACTATATGACACCCATGCCACAAACTCAAAATAAATTTGCTGGCAACTCTTACAACAATAATGCAACGGCTCAAATGCCGTCACATTATCAAAATCAATTTTCCAATAATCAAAGATCTATGCAACAAAATGGCAACTTACCAACTGGCTTGGTAAATGGTAACAGTGCCAATACTAGCAACATGAATAGTCGAGCAACTTGCATACCACCCAATGTGGTAGCTCCCTCAGCTAATCAAAATATTTATCCACATCAAAGTAATAATCACAATAATAATGGCAACATGATGCAGCAACATAATCATAACAATAATATGATAACACAACAGCAACAACAACAAAACTCATCTTCAGCACATTATAACCAACAACAACATCAGCAGCAGCAGCAGCAACAACAAACACAAAAGTTGCAACAAATGCCAACACAAACAGATTTGAAAAATGTCAATCACATTAATGCTCGTCATCAATTACAAACTATGCATACAAATACTAAGCAACATGTTGCTAATAACGATAATAACAATTGTAATACTAATTGTAATGCTAATTGCAATACAAATATATCCCATAATCATTTCAATGCAAATGGATTAAATTCAAATGGTTTAAATTCCAGCAACATTAACGCCAACAACAATCACAATCATTCAATGTTATCGGGAGTTAAGGCAAATATACCACATGGTTGGCGTCGTCTTACCAACAATAACAATGAAATAGTTTACATAAGGTAAGTTCATTTTGTTTCTTTTTTTTTATTATACGATATTTAAATACATTTTCTATTGACCTTTTTTTATTGTTAGAAATTACACTAAAATATCTAAATATTTCCATTTCACTTGTATTCATGTTTGGTTACCTTAGGATTTAAGCTTGTGAAATCTGCTTAGGTATTTTATTTATTTAACAACAATTCAAGTTATAATAGGATTTGATTGTTTAACTAGTAAGAGTGAGAGGAAAAAAAGGTGAAAAAAGAAAACTTATGTATTAACCTGGCTAAGTAGGTTGTAAGTAGATAAAGTGATCAGTCATTTGGATGAGTTTTGTGCTTGGGAAAATAAACTATAGTTATTTAGTTAATCTTGGCATTAAAAGTGTTAGGTAGACATGTTAAATACATACATATGTATTAGCTTAAAAGCTAATACTTTATATTTATATAAAATGGATAATTTTATCAAATGTGGGTTATAAATTATAATATATAAATAATTGGACATTTTTGTTACAGCCCAGATCATACTTACTGATCATATCAATATATTATAGTCTGCTCTTTTTGAGAGCTGTTTAGAGAGTATCATTTCTTTTTCATGTAAGCATCAAATCCCAAATGCGCCCATGTCCTAGATCTCATATCAATTTTACAATGTTGTTTGAGAATCTTTTCGATCTGGTTACTTCCTACCAATACATTCTACTTGTGGACGAATGAATAAGTTAAGATCACGTCAGGCTAAACGAGCTGATATATCTGAAACCGTTCACGTAAATATTATATTCAGACTTAATACTCGGATTCTACCGTCAATGGAACAGTTCAATTTAAAATGAAAATATAGAAATCACAAATAAAAAACTAAAATTTGAATGGATAAAGATATTGTAAAAAAGTTTTGAACTTATATAGACCCATATCTTTCTAAAGGAACGGTGTTGCCAGTGAGTAACGTTTAATTTTACACTCTTATGCATTAAGTTCCCTTTCCGGATCATGTAAAAATTCTATATAGACCCGAAGGAAAACATATTAGTAATGTAATGTATAAAAATGAATTTGTGTTTGTTTATTTTTTTGTATGTTTGAAGTCTATAGACGATTAAACGGCTGTACCGATTTTCTTGAAATTTTAACAGTATCTTTCTACATATCTTGAAGGAATTATAGGTTACTTTCTATTTGGAAATTTCAAGTAGGCGAGGAGCCATTGGGAACAAAATGGGCGGCCTAGGTTCAGTGGGCGTGGCACCTCTCACATAAAGAAAATATTAAAGCAGTATATCTGAGAAAATGTAACAGTTAGAATCCCAACGGAGCTACTTTAGTATCATTATGAATATTTAAGACAAAATGGACTGAATAAAAATACTGGGCATGGCACCTCTCTCATGAAATAAGTACATATATCTGGAAAGCCACCAGAGCTACAATTTTCTAATATTGAATGGACAAAATTAAAATTTATTTTTGGGGGAAAATGACTGGACTAGCAATAGTTCGTATATCTAGGAAACTATAAGAGATAGAATCCTCAAAATTTTCACCAACAACTTTGAAATAGTGGGAGTGTCGCCTCCCATATCAATTAAGTACAAATATTCGTATATGTGGAATTAGAGCTAGAATACTCAAACTTTGCATGAGCAACATTGGCTATAGTGGGCGGCCACTTACCACATAAAGAAAATACAAAAATGCGAAACTATTAGAGTTAGAATCCTCAAAATTTACATGAACAACTTTGACATCCATGTGAACATAGGGGGCGTGGCCCCTTTGAAATAAATTAAATATAAAAATTCTTATATGAGGAAAAACGTTAGAGCTGAAATCGAGCTAAACTATTGTAGGGCGTGGCACCTCACATCTGAATTTCATACTGACGTGAATATCATATTGTAATGGTTTTTTAATTATATTATTTTAAGGGTAGCGAAGCACACCGGGTATAGCTAGTATATTATATTAAGTATTTATCTATTTTGAAAATCATTCATTTAATTTCCAATTAATCCACTTAACTTAACTCAAATTATTTGTTTATTAAACCATAACAACAATGTTAATATTATATTATATTATACAATACACCAAAAGAAATTTTAATAATTCCTTTGAATTTATATACTCAATAGAAATCCTCACCCAAAAAAGAAAAATGAGAATCTACTTTCTTATTATAGTTAATACACAAACACAAGTAAGAAGAAAACTTATTTTGGTTTTCATTTCCGCTTAAAACGAACACAACAACAACAACGCAATATATCCGGGTATGAGTAAGTGTTTAAAGTTTATAACCTTACAACAAAATCGTACACATAAAAAAAACAGGATAATATTTGATGAAACCATAAAAATTGTATAACTATGCGTAGCATACTGGTTTATACATATTTTTTCCTTTATCCTTGAAAGGATATTATTACTGCTTTTTTTAACTTATATTGTTATAAATTTGTTTGGGGTTGTTATTCAAAAATTTTTTTTTTTTGCTTCATTTGGTTTGTATTTTTCCTGGGGTTTAGTGTTGTTTTCTCTACCACTTTTTTCCTTTTTTGAGTTAAATATTTAAAATTCAAATTCTTTTTCCTGGGCCTGAAGTGATGTTTTTCATTCCGCCTTTTTCTTTTCTTTATTTGTTAATAAGCTTTAAGTTTATTTGCAAAATATAATTTTTTTCTTTCTTCCTAAATTATTTTTACATATTTTTTTTTGTAAATTTTTATTTCTTCATTTATTTATTTATTTCGTTGATTTTATTCACATAAAATTAGGTTAATTTTCATGGTTAATATAATGCCACTTAAAATGTCAATAGCAATTTTATTTGCATAATTTTTTGAAAGTTTTTCTTTTTGATTTTTTTTCTTTCAAATTTACCTTCTGCTTGTTAAAAGACATATTCTTGTTGCTGGCTGCGTTGATTTATTAGCATAAATTTTTGGCATGATTACTTATTTAGCTTTGACGGTATTAAGTTTTAAGGAAAATGTGTATTACAAAAAGCTTTGTAAAGTATTTGTTCTTTTGCCATCAAGTGTTAAGGCATAAAATTTGAAAATGTTTAAATATTCCTAATAAATCTCTACTGGCGATCTGTAATGCAGCAAAAATATCTTTTTTGGAAGTTAATTTTAATAGAATTTTGTTTATTTTTAAACTTTCTTTCAAAATCTCTTATCTGCTCAATAATTTGCAAAATATGTCTATTTTTATAATTTCTATAATTATAGAACATAACCAGATAAGAAAGTTCTCTAAAACCTATTTGTGGTACAATTATTTTGTGTTGACAACATATTAATCAAATTTTATTAACATTTGATCACACACGCACTTAGTCACCCCTATAAATATACATAAGGCATGACCTAATTTGAAATTAATTGTGTAATTAAATGCCAACATTAACTAAGTACTTTTAGACAAACAACAAACACTAAGTCATAAATAATATTTTCCTTTTTTATGAGCTCTTTACGAACGCATTAAAATAAACTTAAAACGACTAAGAATAAGAAACAAATAAATAAAAAAAAATTACCAACAGCATAATAATTTAATGTTAAAAATAAACAGAAACTCAGAAACTCACAGTAAAAGATTAAAAATACATAAAAACCTAAAAACAAAATAAATATTAAAAAAAGAAAAAAAAAAAAATAAACTTGTACAACATGACTTTGCGCTTGCGCTTTATTTGAACAGCAACCAAACAGCAGCTAAGAGAAAAAATTGTTCCATAGAATTTTAAACTACCAGAGAGACGGACGGATGGACAGACAGACAATAAAGCGATAACAAGTAAATAAAATATATAAAAAAACCAACTGTTTATAAATATTATAGTCATTTAGTTTTGAAATAACGAGGTTAGAACGAAAAGTTTCTTGGTTTTTTGCGGCTGTCTATCTGTCGTGGTTAAGAGCAATGGCTGTTATAATATTAGCGAGTGAATGCAAGAAATCGTATGAATAACTCTGGCAATTTTGTTTTATAAAAATCCCAGCAAAAATAAATCGAAGTACTTCCAAAAGAATTAGATTTATCACCACTTCAAAAGTAGCAGTAAGTGAATTTTTTTACCATCTAACGAAGTGATGTTTAACGACTTACAAAGAAGCGAAAATAATTATATTTTTGCAAAACTAAAGATATGTATATTTTTTATACCAACATTTTGGGTCATTCCGTGGGTAACACCAAGAAATTCTCAACTGAGACCCAACAAAGTACATATGTATATATATTCTGGATCTTTATGAAATTCTGAGTCGATTTAGCTATGTCCTGCTGTCTCTCTGTCTGCCTCAAACACGTTCACGTTAAAACTAATCTAAAGAAATCAGCCAAATTCTTTGAAAATATTCATTATTGTCCTAAGCAGTTTGGTATTGAAAATCAGCCAAATCGGTCCCCAACGTAATAAGTTATGAGCTAAAATTTCAGACTACCTCGAAAAAAATTAAGATTTTTTTCCTAATTCTTGAGTAATCTTCTCAAAAACTACCAAATATAATTGGACTAGCTATAACCAGTGTACATTGCTACCCTAAAATCAATAAAATAAAAAGTCCACTTAACGATTTTGAAGATTTTAACTACAATAGCTTCCCAGATTTACAATATGTAACATATTAGAGATGCCAAACAAATTACTGCAAGTTCGCCAATTCCTATCTATCTATGAAAAATTTAAATAATATAACAGTTTCCAAGATGCACGAAATTTTGTATTTAATTCATTTATGTGGTGCCAAGCCCCCAATTGAAAGTCCGCCCGTTATTCTCTAAATGTTCACATGAATGTCAGAGTTCATCATGAAACATTTGAACATTCTAGCTCTAATAGTTTCTCAGATATACGAATTTTTCTATTTAATTCATGTGGGGGCTTCAAGTTCCCCAGATGAAAGTCCGAACTTTTTCCTCCAAAATGTTTAGATGAATATTAAAGTAATTTTTGCAAAATTTGAAGAATATAGTTCGATTAGTTTCCCAGATAAATTAAATTTTATATTTAAATCATATGGGAGATGTCAAGTCCCTCTTTGAAAGTCCGCCCGTTATATTCTAAATGTTCAGATGAAAATTTGAGGACTCTGTTATATTATCTCAGATTCAGAGTGATTCAATATTTTCTTAATAGGGGCGTGGCATGTCGACCGATTGAAATTTCAACATAAAAAGTAACCTATAGTTCCATACAGGAAGACACTGTGAAAATTTCAGGAAAATCGGTCCAGCCGTTTAGCAGTCTATAAGGTCCAAACAAACATACATACAAACACACTTTCATTTTTATATATATAGATGAATTTTGTCACACTTTTGTTATCAGTTATGTTCAAACTCAAAACAATCAATTCAAAATTTCCCATAGCTCCCATACAAAGCTACATATTCTCGGAAATAGATTTATCGTTAATAACTTCGTCAAAAATATCGGTATCACCACAAAATGTATATAATATGAACACATATGTACATGATATGAACAGAAATCATATTACCAACGTAGATCTGTATAGGTCAATAATGGGTCATAGCACCCATATGAGGTCCACTTTAGAAAAAAAACTTAAATGCACATAACTAATTAAGAATTAAAGATATTGGAATAATATTCGACATAAATATGTTCGGTGTATACATATATCACTCTGCAAAATATATTTCGGATCGGTCCATAAGTGGGCATAACTCCCATATAAGGCCCATTTCCGATAACCACGTAAACGCATATATTTCATAACTGAATGAATCGGTATCAAATTCATTATGAATGTATTTAAAGTAGATATGAAACACCATTAAAAACTTTTAAAAGAACTTTTCAGATTACCTCGTCATAAAAATTAAAAAAACGAGACATTTTTTTTATTTATTATTTTGTCAACATTAAGCAGATGTTTAGCAACAAATAGCAGTAGCTTTGAGTATCAACAGCAACTCAAAGAAAAAATTAATACTCTTGTTGGTACTGTTAAAGACAACGACCGACATTAAATGATTTAAAACCAAAATAAACAAATAAATAAACAGAGCATTTAATACATAAATTTATTTATTCATTTACATTTATTTAGTTAAACAGACAAAAACATTTAGAATGACTACCATTATGTTGTTTGATGTTATTACGAAATTTATGCCACAATTATTGTTTATACAACATCAAAGTGTTGCAAAGAGGAGTTTTTTTTTTTTTTTTTGTATCTGTTTATTGTTGTAAAGAGCCTCCAGTTAAAGCAGCTTGTGTCGGTTTGTCTGTTGTTTGTCTATTTGTATTAAACTCTTTATGTATTTAATCGCTGTACAACGGGGCTACAGTTTGTAATTACAGTCAATATCAGTGAAATATCAAATGTCTAAAGAAACACTTAAATAAATATTTATATTATGCAGTAGTTACTTAAACGTACAATTGTCTAAAAACATTGAGAGATTCCCAACAGGAAAAATGTTATGTGGACAAGAAGATGATTACATTTTCCATTTGAAGTAATTGTAATTGAAGTTTTGCAAATTACACATTACAAGTTATTGTAATTTGTTATTGGTCAATTACAAACTACAAGTAATTGTAATTGGTAAAATTTCAATTACAAGTAATTGGTTATTGCTCAATTACTCATTACAAGTAATTGCAACTGACCATGTAATGAGTTACTTTGTGTAATCATTTGCAAATAACACATTACAAATTACTGTAATTGGCTATTGGTCAATTACACATTACAAGTAATTGTAATTGGTAAAACTTCAATTACAAGTAATTGGTTATTGCTCAATTACTCATTACAAGTAATTGCAACTATGTAATGAATTACTTTGTGTAATCATTACCCATTGTGCAGACATGGACAACAATCATAAAATTTTTCCAACTGGGATTTTTTTCTCAATATTCTTTAAAATTAAAATTTAATTTATGTTTCTTTGTTGTAATGTGGTTTTGCAGACCCCACCATGTTTTTAATAAATTTATAGGTATACTTTGTCTGGTTGAATACTAACATACAAAATAAATTTTTCAATTAACAACTTTGGGGTTGATAAAATCAAACGTATTTATTATCTTGAGGCTATTTAAATTTATTTAAATCTTTTCGATAAACAACAATTTATAAAGTCAATAAAACTGTATAAATTTTAATTTTGTACATACTTTGAAAAATTACACATTTTTCTTTACAAATATAAATAAAAAGCAGTTGTGTAAATTTCAAAGAATTTCTAGCTATGTAACGAGTTTAAAACTTTGATAAGAATAATTCTGGAGAATTTTACAAGTTATTTAAAAAAGTTTATTTAGTTATTGTAAAAATTGATATGTAACAAAAATTTAAAAAAGTAGAAACGTTTTGTTATAAATATTTTATATATGGAAACATATGAATGTAAATGTTGATATAAAAATTTGTATCTCAACATGTTGCAACAACATGTTGAGGTAGTTTTTTTTTTAATATTTATATTTGAAAGAATATTCGAATTATTAACTTTTTAAAATGTTTGCAGATGTACATGTATGTTTATAAACAAAGTTGCTGCAACATGTTTAAAATGAAAAAAATCATCACTATAGACTTTGAACATAATCACACATTATTTATTATTAATAAATAACTTTTGCAAAGATTTATTAAATTTATTAAAATTATATTTTGCCTAACAAATTCTCTATAATGTTTAGCAACATGTTTTTAAATTGTTAAGCCAAAATTAACTACTACTTAAAATAATGTTAACAACAAAGATGGAATCTTACAAATAATAGAAGCTCTTACAACAAATAAAAATAATTATTTTACTTTGTAGACATTATTTAATTTGTTTGACATTTAACATAAAACATATTTTTTTGTAGGAAAAGCGAAAAACAAACAAAAACAAAATATAACTTTAATCATAAAAATCTAATTAATTACCATCATATACAATAACAACAACGGCATGTACAACAAAGTAATTTACATTTACAACCAGCGACAAAATGAACAACAACAACAACAATAATAATGTTTAAAACATTAAAAAAGGAAAATAAATTTAACAAAACAACAACAACTTCTGGCAACATTAATTTAAACATTTATGTGAAAACATACTAACGTAACGCACAATTGTAAAAACAACGTCCTTGACTAAATAACTGTAAATGAAATAACGCTATGAAAACCATACCGAACCGTTCTAAGTGTTTGTATACGAATGTTTGTATATGTACTTTGTTTATTTGTCTGTGTTTATTTTCTGTTTACATACAATGAATGTTTTACATAGAACATTTAGAGAGAATGTTTATGTGCTTAAATGGCCTAAAATTTTTGCACCTACAGTGGGAAGTATTTGTATAGGAAATCGATTAGAAAATACAATTTTGAATAGGCCTTTTTACATAGACCATCAAAAACTAATGGGGAAATATTGTTTGATCGTAGACCCACAAAAGTATTCTAGGTCCTTATTAGTTTCTATGGCGATCTAGTCATGCTTTTACGTTTTTTGGTTAAAAACGCGATAGGGCATAAACGGCAAGAACTAGATGGCTTAAATTGTTCACAGTTTCCAAGCAGTTTAAAGGCCCTACACAGAAAGAAAAATCGCATATTAAATTTAACTTTATTTATACCTTACACCACTATAGTGGGGAGGGTATTATGCATTTGTGCTGATGTTTGTAACACCCAAATTTAATGGTCCTGCACCCACCTTAAAGTGCTCAATCTGAGCCAATTTAGCTATAACCATCTGTCCGTCCCTCTGTGTGTCCATGTAAACCTTGTGTGCACTCTACAGGTCACAATTTTCTAGATAATTTGATAAAATTTGGCAAATACTCTTCTTTTGGCCCAAGAACGAAGCCTATTGTTGAAATCAGCCCATTATTTCGTATAGGCCCCATACAACTGTACCTCCCGAATAGGGCTCTTGAGCTCATAAATATGTTAAAAGTTCTTTTATCACTTCAAAAATCGGCAAAACTTAGTTTTATATCTTAATGATACAGCTGATTAACATTATGATAGGTCCTCATTTCACCCTATCCCCCATACAAAGTTCCCATCAGAAAATGACTTGATGGTCAAAATTCACTTATAAACACTAATATCACGATGATATTCTGCATAAATAACTGATGAAGACGTAAACAGATGGAAAAAGAAATATACATGCCTGGTATCAAATTGACACCTAACTGTTTATATTTTTTCAATACCATCCGTTGTCAAAGTATATATGGACATACGTACGACAACACTATGTAATATTGACAACATTGCAACAATTCGTTGTCGAAATCTAAATTTTATACACATCCGTTGTCTAAATGTAAACAATAGTGGGCTTACCACATTTGCTAACATTTAGACAACGGATGTGTAAAAAATTTAGATTTCGACTACGAATTTCTGCAATGTTGACAACGTTGCGTTGTCAGTACGTATGTATATACTCTGACAACGGATGTTATTGAAAAATTATAAACTCTTTGGTGTAAATTTGGTAAGTGGTAAGCTCACTTTTGACAAACAATCCGTTGCCAATAGTGAGCTTACCACGTTTTTTAACATTTAGACAACGGATGTGTATAAAATTTAGATTTCGACAACGATTTGTTGCAATGTTGACAACGTTGCGTTGTCAATATTACATAGTATTGTCGTACGTATGTATATACTTTGACAACGAATGTTATTGAAAAGTTATAAACTCTTTGGTGTAAATTTGGTACCGGGCGTGTATATTTCCTTTTCCCTCTGTGTACTTAATTCAATCTTATTTCTTACTTAAATCAATCTCGATTCATACTTATTTAACAAATACATTCATTCACAGCCTAACATATAATTATCATTTACTTAGAATTATGTATACAGTGGACGTCCACTAGTACGAATTATATAGTGTCAGAACCTTTCGTAATACCGAATAATTCGTATTATTGAACAACACATTTTGTATTTTTAAATTCAAATAATACACATAAAATATTGGATTTTATTTATTTTTGTTTTATTTCTCATGAAAAATTACATAACGGAACAAAATATAATAAAATGTTCAGATTAATTAAAATGTTCAGATTACACAATTCTCTAATTTATAATTTTCTCTTAAAAATTAGAATAGTTATCCTTAAACCCATTGTTTGGAATGTGGAGTCACACTACTTTCAAAATTAACAGTTCATACATATATATGTATATATGTAAATATCATTTTACTTATTAAAAAATCCATCATTTAACATCGATGTTTATTACATTGTAAAATGATTCTTACGGCTTTTTCAATAACAGCGCTTTTGAGGCTTCAATATTGTTCTCAGCAGAGTTATTGTCGGGAACTAATAAAATTCCTCATTGGCGTTATCATCCAATTTAATTTCTTCTCTTGGGTCATCAAATTTCCAATAAAATAAATTAATAACACTAAATAATTGTTGATTTGTAAATATACATGCAGTAAATTGTGTGTATATTATTTTTAAAAATACAAAACACTTGTAATAAATACAAAAAAACTTCAAAATTACTGAGCTTAAGGTGAATGATACCGAAATAATAAAATAAAAACATAATAAAAACTTCATTCATACGTAAATAAAACCAAAATTCCCATAAAAAATGCGTTATTCGTACTATCGAACAGAAAAATTGTGACTTTATTCGTACTATAGAGTAGACAATGCAACAATTTTGCCATTCGTATTATTGGATATTCGTAATAAAGAGTATACGTACTATTGGACGTCCACTGTATTAGTATTTTAACTGAATTCTGAAATCAAGTACGTATCGAGCTCAAATGAAGCCCATTTTAAGATTAATTCAATCTTTAACATTCATAAATCAAACCTATTTTAATCTCAAATCGAGCATGCCTTTGAGCAAAAAGGTCCCTTGGAACAACAATGTTGAAACTTTTTATACATTTATTTTTATTTTGTTTTCCACTAAAACTTTAAATAATATTCTGCCTTACGCACACTGTACGTAGGACAATAACTAACATGTTGTTGAAGTGTTAAAATAAACTCATTAGAGTCTAAATGCAAAAAAGAAAGGAAAAAAAATCCAAACAAACAAATAGAATTCTAACAACTAAACATGTTCGTCATGAATGAGGGCAGACATGAGTACTAGTTTAAAATAAATTTACTAATGTATTGCTGGCATTGTTTAAATATAATTTATTAACAAATGTCATTGTTGTTGCTGATAAACATGAATTGTAATGCAATTTTTTTTTACCAACAAAATTTTTCTTTTTTCTTTACATTATATGTACATTAGGGTGTCCCTGGTTGTATGAAAATGTGTACTGGGGTCAATATTTGGTGAGCTAGGTCAAAAGGAACTTTTTATCCTTGGATCCACAACACCAAATATTGAAGTCAGAACCAAAATTTATGGATGAATAAAATTTTAATTTTCGGCAACTTTCATTTTGGGGCTGCCCTTATGTACAAACATCTTGTCTTTTCATAACAACCTACGCAAATACAAACAAAAAAAGCAATATAAGTACCACTATTTACGTATTGGATGAGTTGCATTGTAAAATGTTGCTACAACATTGCAAACAGCTCAAAGAAAAAAAAAAAGATGTCTAAACATCTGTACTCTGTAAAGACAACAATAACAAGAACAACAGCAGTAAGAGTAACAATTCCAACACTTAAACACACATTGTTGTCTTATTTCTATACTACTTACTATATTGTTGCTGTTGGTTGCTTGTTTATCTTTAGTTGTTGCAAGTGATGTTGCTGTTAACTCTACTCGCACTTCGTCATGCCTACTACCTTGCCAAAAAATAAAAAGAAAAACAACAAAACTAACGAAGAATACAACCTACTCACATGATAGTAGTGTATGCTGCCATTCTTTCCTTTTTATAATCTGTGTATCTGTCCGTCCGTCCATCCATCTGTCCTTCCTTGCCATCCATCCCGTTAGTTTATTTGGGTAGAAATTTTGAAGTTGAAATCATCTACTCTCTTGTTGTTGATTTTTTTTTGATGTTGCTGCTGTGAGTTATGCAGTTTAGTTTGTGCTATTCCGCATTCTTGAGATTTCTTCTATGTTGTTCATTTTGGATTTTTGTTTTTTTTTTTTTTGCTTCAATTCATTCTTTATTACTCGTGTGCTACTTTTCTTTTTCTTTTGCTCTTGCTGTTGCTTATTTATGTTTATTTTGCGCTTGAATATTGCTTTTTGCCGTTGCTGTTAAACTCTGATTGTGTTTGTTTCTTGACCTGGAAAGTCTTTTAAAATCCAATTTTTTTTCGATATATATATTTTTTTCATCGCTTCAAAAGATAAATGCAATAAATTTGTATGCCATTTGTTTGTTCTCTCTAACTTGTTTGTACGTTTTACAACGTTTACTCGGTACATATTGAAACTCGCTAATTGGAGAAATAATTTGTTTAAAGTTGTCTTAGCGAGTGTCGGCGTAAGTAGAGATGTGCTAAATCTTTCTCCAAAGCTATTTTTTTTCTTCTCGCAAGTTATTGGCAGTTGAGATGGTAATTGAAGCGTAGCTAGATATTTATTTCTTTATCTTAACCTTAGGACAGTTAAAAATAATTTTTAATTGCCAGTAAATTTAGTTAAAGTTATGCGAGGGTTTAAATTTATGGTTTGAGTATAATGGTGCACAGTGGTATAGGAAAAAAAGGAGGGAAATAATTCGGTAACTTCTAAACGGTTAATCCGATTTTAATGAAATTTGGTATGCACAAAGAGGAGGTGTTGTCGAGCTTAGGTTTTGAATTTGGACCTTTTAGGCCAACCAGGGGCCCGGCGGGGGGTCCTCAAATTAGGACACCTCGGCTATGTTAAATTTTTAAAATTATCTCTTATAGTTTAGGAGATATTCGCATTTGAAAATTAAAATTTTTACCGTCCTTACTTTAGTTTTTTGATAATAGCGGGTCCAAATATTCCCGATTTTCGCCATTTTTTTAAATTAAAATTTTTTAATTTAAAAAATTAAAAAAAGGCGATTTTTTGCCATTTTTTTGGGAAAAAAGTATCTTTTTCCTTTTTAAGTTATCTAAAAAGTTTCTAAGAAGATGTATATAGAATTTATACTTTTTGGAAAGCTGACTTTACATAAAATACGATAAATGAAACAAAACCTAAAAATTTTTGATACCGAGGGGACCAGGTCCATCCAAAAAAAACCCTATTTTTTATGGAAAATTCAATTTTGAGCAAAAATTCTCAAATCGCATAGTCGATATCAAATTATAGTGACCTGTTTTATATGACCCAATATGTTCTTAATCATTTTGTAACGGGTTTCGATAACCACGCTCCTGATATGGATATAATAGGCAAAAAAACCAAAAAATCCCATTTTTGGGATTTTTTAAAACTTTTTTGGGAATTCCGGGATTTCTAATAAGAAAATTCGAAATTTTTATTTAATTTTGGATTTTGAGTAAAAAAATCTACCTAACTGTAAAATTTCATCAAAAAATATTCATAAATAAAATTTTTATTGCAATTTGAAAAATTTGTATCTTCGCAAAAACTGAATAAAAAACATTTTTTAATTTTTAAAAAAAAAAGTCTTCCGCGAATTTTTTAATTTTCAAAAATTATATACAGTTTTGAAAAATAGACAAAATTACCTTTCCATTGATATATAACATGCCTACCTAATGTTTTTTAAGTGACAAATTAATTAGGGAAAACTCAACATCTTTTAGAGAAGTTACCTAGTACTATTATTTTCATCCATAAGGTTAACTCTTAAATTTGTTACATATATTAAAAAAATATATTGAAAATAATAGTACTAGGTAAATTCTCTAAAAGATACGAAATTTATTTTAAATCGGAACCCAAATGAAGAAATAGGATCGTTTTAAAAATTTAACATAGCCGAGGTGTCCTAATTTGAGGACCCCCGCCGGGCCCCTGGTTGGCCTATAAGGTCCAAATTCAAAACCTAAACTCGACCTCCTCTTTGTGCATACCAAATTTCATTAAAATCGGATTAACCGTTTAGAAGTTACCGAATTATTTCCCTCTTTTTTTTCCTATACCACTGTGTGGTGTAAGGAAGTTAGATCGTCTTTCAGTTTAAGAACAAATGAAAAGAAAAATTATCTTGGACTTTTATTTCTTAGCCCCGCTAGTACTTTATTTTTCTTTCAGTTAAAAAATTTCAAGTGAATAGTCCAATATCGGTTGAAGTTCTAGGAATTCATTTTGAAAATACAACAGAAAATGTTTTTTAAAAATAATAGTGTTAGGCCTGTCTAAAGGTATTAATCTTATTACCATTCCCCCTTGTTTCCTATACTTCCATGACAAAGTAAGTTAGTCAACTTTATCAGATCCATTAAGTTATCCATAAATTTGTAACTATAATTATAGACTTATTTAAAAAAGGTGCTATTAATTCTCTGACCAATCATGATTTATGTCATAATAGACATTATGACATGTTGTATTAAAAATAGAAGTGATTATCATTAATGTAATCTGCAGCTCCAGCACCAACAACCACAATAAACAGACAGTATCTTATTAATAATGTATTGTTATAAATAATGTCGACTCCTTATTTAAAGCAATAAGGCGAAAAAGTTTTCTGAGATTTTAACTAAAAAAATAAAAGAACAACTTTACACAGACAAAGACACAGAGATAAAAACACACACGTGTACAACAGCTACATCATCCTCCAATGTTGTCAACGTCATCATTATCAAAAACATTATCACAATATTCATTATGAGAAATATGATGATTTGTGGGTTTTGTTTTATTTCATTTTTTTTGTAATATTTTTTTTTTGCATACATTTCATTTTTGTATATCTCAACCTCTTTAGAAAACATGACAGAACAGTGACAGAAAATAAAGGACTATACAACATCACATATGTACATTGACTAACTTACTACTACTATCGGACAAGTAAAAGGAACGAAATATACAACTAGATACAATATTTACTTAAATACAGACATATAGAAAATAAAATAAATACATACGAGTAGTAGATACATCATCAGTAATAGAAAAAAAATATGATGATGTTGCTGCTGACGAGGATGTTGTTGATGATGATTATGGCAGTAAAATGTATGTAAGAAAAATATTATGTCATGCATTTTAAAAGACATATGAAATCTTCTTCTTTTCTATTTTTTTGTTGTCTATTTCTTTTTCCTGCCTTTTTAAGCATACAAAATAGGAATGATGAAAAAGTTATAGTTTAGTATTTTAATGCAAAATATGGTATGTATATTAGGGTGGGCCACAAAATAGAAGTTGCTGATGTTCCTCAATGAAAATTTAGTTCATTCTGAGATACCATTTCTAAAATTTGTTTGTCCTGTCGTCCATATTTGGTGAGCTGTATTAAAGGTTAAAAAAGTTCTTTTTGAGTTTTTTATTTTTCCATATTTCTTAAAAAGACTCAACTACACTCAACAAAAGATTTGAGTAATCCGTACTTAAAGTCATTCGTTGCGGTTTCAGAAGTACAGTTTCCTTAAACCAAGTACAACATTAAAAAAATTGGAAAAACCTTAAAAAAGGACATTTTTATCCATTGATCAGCTCTCCAAATAGAATGGATCTATCTTTCATTTTCGATGTTTTTTCGGGGTTTCCTTAAACCAAGTACAACATTAAAAAAATTGGAAAAACCTTAAAAAAGGACATTTTTATCCATTGATCACCTCTCCAAATAGAACGGATCTATCTTTAATTTTCGATATTTTTTCGGGTTTCCTTAAACCAAGTACAACATTAAAAAAATTGGAAAAACCTTAAAAAAGGACATTTTTATCCATTGATCAGCAGCTCTCCAAATAGAATGGATCTATTTTTCATTTCGATGTTTTTTCACCATACTGACCAGTGCCACCCTAATGCACATGAGTATACAAATTTATAACAAAGAAATTATTTGTGAAAGATATGCAGAAAAATATACGTAGAAAAAAGCCCATATCATCTATATAAACATGCTAAATCTGTATGACCTTTAACTTTTTGTTCATGTTTTTGTTTGAACGACAAAGTAAAAAAAAAAAGGAAAATAAAACTTTGTTACATTCGTATTAAATAAAACACGTACAAAAAAATATATAATTATACACTGGCGGTGAAATGTTAGTTGAAAGGAATTTGTGGTTAGAAGGAAATTTTGTTAGCTATACGAAGGTTTAGGCTGAATTCGTTTTAACAACATCATCAATAACTGAAACTATATTTTTACTTCTGGAACACAATCTAAGTTATCCTTCTGGTGGGAATTTTCTTCAGGATCATCTTGCTTTTGATGAGTGATGATGAGTTGGGATCCATACACAGAGGGAAAAAGAAATATACATGCCTGGTACCAAATTGACACCAAACTGTTTATAATTTTTCAATACCATCCGTTGTCAAAGTATATACATACGTACGACAAACAATCCGTTGCCAGTAGTGAGCTTACCGCGTTTGTTAACATTTAGACATCGGATGTGTATAAAATTTAGATTTCGACAACGAATTGTTGCAATGTTGACAACGTTGCGTTGTGTTGTCGTACGTATGTATATACTTTGACAACGGATGTTATTGAAAAAATATAAACTCTTTGGTGTCAATTTGCTACCAGGCGTGTATATTTCCTTTTCCCTCTGTGTAGGTACTTTGGAATTGCATAGAAACTGCTACTATAATAAAGACTTTGGTTTGGACGGCGACGAGTTTATTTTTCCAATATCAATAAGAAATCGGAACCAAACTACTCGATACAATTGATACAGTGAACTGTTGTACAAACCAAACAAACTCTACAGGAAGTATTTCATCGTTTGAACAAGGAAGAGTTTTTGCAATTCATTCTTCATTAGCAGACCAAATTTTTGTAACAACAACCGGAAGTCTAATTAATAGAGAATGTTTCATTAGTTTTATGAATTTGTGTCTTGACTCCCCTGTTTCATTGATGTCTTGAAATTGGTTATTGATTTAATGAAAATATTTCATAAACTTCATGAGACAATTTCTTTATACCCTACACTACTATAGTGGAAAGGGGTATTATGCGTTTGTGCTAATGTTTGAAACGCTCTTTCTGAGTCGATTTATCGATGACCGTCCGTGTATCCATGTAAACGTTGTTATCAAAGTACAGGTCGCAATTTTCAAGATAATTTGATGAAATTTGGCATATTTGGTCCAAGGACGAAGCTTATTGAAAATGGTTAAAATCGGTCCATTATTTCATCTAGCCCCCATACAACTGAACCCCCGAAAAGGGCTTTTGAGCTCATAACTGTGTAAAATATAACTGCAACTCGATAAAAGGTGGCACAACTAAGTTTTATAGAAGCCTTGCTGACCTTGAAATGATCGGGCCTCATTTGACCCTAGCGCCCCCTTTAGAAAATGACTTGAATATCCACAATTCACTTATTAACAACAATATTGCGATGCAATTTAGTACAGATAATTATTATATAAATATAAATCTATCCAACCCATTTTATCGGGATCGGTTCATATTTGATCTTATCTCCCATATAAAGCCTCCTTCAGAAAATTAGTTTTTCGTCAATAAATTGCTAATTAATGGAGGATGTTTTTAAATTTTATTAATTTGTTTTTCGACACCACTGTTTCATTGATGGCATTAACTTGGTTATTGATTAAATGAAAATATTTAATTTTCTAATGTTGAAACCGTAAACTACTCCTAATGGGTGGAAGACAATGCTAGTTTGTTAATATTAATATTTCGAGGCTATATCACAGAAATATATATTAAACAACAAAAGAATACAGCAATATTACAACTACAAGCCGTCTAACTAGCAGCTATTGCAGCATAAGGTTCATATTAAACTTATTCCATATGTTTATACAAATAAAACTAAATTATAAAGATGATGATGATGTCTTCACATGAATTCAAATACTCCCAAGGGAATAGAAATTTCTTACAAATGATACATGATCTGTTTTCTTTTGTTAATGATTTGTAAATTTTTAAAGATGAAAAAGATATGTATGAAGACATTTTGTAAAGATTTTATAAGTATATATATTAATTATTTAAATATGAAAATTTTACACAACAACAAAGATAAAAATCCCTCTATAATGATACACCACCCCTTTTTATGATGAGATGTAATTCCAAGAGGAGTGTGTGTGTATGTGTGTGTGTCTGATGTGCCATTTAACCAGAAAATATGCCAACACTCAATGGTTGGTTTTGCATTTGGGGTTTTCCCAAACAGTCAACTTTAATCTCAGTCTTTTTGAAAATGTTTTTATATTTTACTTTTTTTTTTGTGTCTTCAACTCTTTGTGTAATTTTACACTGTGTTATGTTTGGTGTGTGTGTGTATAGAAGATGTAAAGTTGTAAGTTTCTATTTCATAGAACATCAACGTCTTTAGGTTTTATGTCTATTCATATATTATTTTTTCTTGTTTTTTTTTTTGGTTTGCTTTCTTATTTGTTTTGTCTGTTTTACATTAGAATTTCATAGTTTTATGTAATAAAATCTTAAGTAGTTCTTGTTGTTGTTTGTTGGCTGGTTTTAACCCCTTTAAGTGTTTTTCTTTTAAGTTGTTTTTTCGCAATTTTTTTTCCTGGCATTTTCCTGGTTAGACAATATGTATTTTATTTTGCATTGTAAAATGAAAATTTGTATAAAAGTAAAATAAGGGTATTCACTGAAGAAAGTTTTTAAAAACTTTTCAAATTTTATAAAATAATAAGTTATTACTAATAATAAAATCTATTTCAGTTTTTTATTGAAATCTGTTTCTTCTTTTTTTGTTCTCTTAAGTGTTCCTAAGTGAATACCCCTAATGCTTTTATATTTATATGTATATCAAATATCATTGTATCTCACTCTTTCTCTATAACCTGCATCCTTAAGGTTATGTTAATATTACCACAAGTCAAAAACTAAGAATAATATTACATTCTAGTTTATGTACTTTCATATCTTTTATACTTAGATACATACATACATTCCACTCGTGTGTTTTGAGTATTATTTATGCATATGTTTCTATGTTCAAATGTTTATTGGCAACATGACAAGAAAACATTTATTTTTCTTCCTCTTCATCGATGTTATTAAGAAATAAAAGTTTTTAGTTCATAAAAATAATACCACTCTCATACAGACAGATAGACAGACAGACGGACATACAACATAAATTTAGTTCAAATAAAAAATTGACAAATCCTTTTAGGCAACCGTCTGCCGACAAACGTCTTTGTTTACGGGGAAAAAATCTTCATTATTGCTGGGTTTTAAAGTCTTTAATGTTATTGAATTTATTTAAGTTTTTTATTTGTTTAACATAATATTTAATGAGGTTTATGATTGCATTAGAAAGCTATAATGTTAATTGTTATTTAAAGGTGTTGTAAACTATTGGGTCTCATTGCATAATTGATATGCAACATGTTGCCGGGAGTATAGGAACATGTTTAGTTTTAATTTATTTAATAAAATGTATATTTTGTGTTTACAAATGATTATGCAGTAGAAAGTTAAATTTATAATATAAATTTTTTATAAAGTGATATTACACATTAATCGGTTTTATCGAATTATTAACTGGCAACATGTTGCTGGAAATAATTTATATTATTCAGATGTAATAAGAACAACACATAATCTTCGTTTTTATCCAGAAACATTGCTACATGTTATATGAAATTTATTAAAAATTTATTGGCAACATGTTTCTGAAAATATTGGAACCTATTTAGATTTTATAGAAATAAAAACAACGTATTTTAGATAATAACGACATGTAAAATTACAACGTTCAAGAGTTGAATTTTCCTACACTAAGATTATTGTTAGTATGTCAGTATATCAGTCTAGGGATAACTGATTCAATTACCAAAAAGTCCCTGATTATTACCAGGGAAGCCAAAAATATGCTACAAAAAAAGTGTATGACAAATATGTTTCAATTGACTCCAAATCACTTTCTGATTCGATTTAACGCTGAGTTAAATATTAAAATATTCCCTAAAAGTGTAAAATATGCTCTAATATGCCTTAAATATGCTATATAAATCAAATTATGCAAAAATATGCTCTTATAGGTAGAATATGCAAAAATATGCGCTATCGAATTGATGCCAAAATTTTTCAATTGCTCTGAAACGTATAAATAACTTATGCATACGACGCACCATAAAAATATGCTTTTGCATATTCTAGATTCCCAGGTCTGCTCTTAAAGCAGTACATTTTTTAGATGTATTTGTATTAAAATTTTTAAAAATGGTATGATAACCGTGACTTTTTCAATGTCAGGTTCAAAGCTCAAATTTCTTAATATTTGGAGATTTTCGTTTAAAAGTAATAGTTTTTTGTAAAAGGATTTTTGGAAACTTTCGATGAATATTAAAGAAATTTGAAAATTAAATTTTCATTATAAATCGGGACAATTTTAAAATACTCTAACAATATATTTTTTTATTAAAATATTTGAAAATTGTATTTTTAAACTATTGAGTACTAATCTTAAAGTTAGTTAGTTAGTTAATTAGTTAGTTAGTTAGTTAGTTAGTTAGTTTAGTTAGTTAGTTAGTTTGTTAGTTAGTTAGTAGTTAGTTAGTTAGTTAGTTAGTTAGTTAGTTAGTTAGTAGTTTGTTAGTTAGTTAGTTAGTTAGTTAGTTAGTTAGTTAGTTAGTTAGTTATTTAGTTAGTTAGTTAGTTAGTTAGTTAGTTAGTTAGTTAGGTTATTTAGTTGTTAGTTAGTTAGTTAGTTAGTTAGTTAGTTAGTTAGTTAGGTTAGTTAGTTAGTAGTTAGTAGTTAGTTAGTTAGTTAGTTTAGTTAGTTTAGTTAGTTAGTTAGTTAGTTAGTTAGTAGTTAGTTAGTTAGTTATTTAGTTAGTAGTTAAGTTAGTTAGTTAGTTAGTAGTTAGTTAGTTAGTTAGTAGTTAGTTAGTTAGTTAGTTAGTTAGTTAGTTAGTTAGTTAGTTAGTTAGTAGTTAGTTAGTTCGTTAGTAGTTAGTTAGTAGTAGTTAGTTAGTTAGTTAGTTAGTTGTTAGTTAGTTAGTAGTTATTAGTTAGTTAGTTAGTAGTTAGTTAGTAGTTAGTTAGTTAGTTGTTAGTTAGTTAGTTAGTTAGTTTTAGTTAGTTAGTTAGTTAGTTAGTTAGTTAGTAGTAGTTCGTTAGTTAGTTAGTTAGTAGTTAGTTAGTAGTTAGTTAGTTAGTTAGTTAGTTAGTAGTTAGTTAGTTAGTTAGTTAGTTAGTTAGTTAGTTAGTAGTTAGTTAGTTAGTAGTTAGTTAGTTAGTTAGTTAGTTAGTTAGTTAGTTAGTAGTTAGTAGTTAGTTAGTTAGTTAGTTAGTTAGTTAGTTAGTTAGTTAGTTAGTTAGTAGTTAGTTAGTTAGTTAGTTAGTTAGTTAGTTAGTTAGTTAGTTAGTTAGTTAGTTAGTTAGTAGTAGTTAGTAGTTAGTTAGTTAGTTAGTTAGTTAGTTAGTTAGTTAGTTATTAGTAGTTAGTTAGTCGTTAGTTAGTTAGTTAGTTAGTTAGTTAGTTAAGTTAGTTAGTTAGTTAGTTAGTTAGTTAGTTAGTTAGTTAGTTAGTTAGTTAGTTAGTTAGTTAGTTAGTTAGTTAGTTAGTTAGTTAGTTAGTTAGTTAGTTAGTTAGTAGTTAGTTAGTTAGTTAGTTAGTTAGTTAGTTAGTTAGTTAGTTAGTTAGTTAGTTAGTTAGTTAGTTAGTTAGTTAGTTAGTTAGTTAGTTAGTTAGTTAGTTAGTTAGTTAGTTAGTTAGTTAGTTAGTTAGTTAGTTAGTTAGTTAGTTAGTTAGTTAGTTAGTTAGTTAGTTAGTAGTTAGTTAGTTAGTTAGTTAGTTAGTTAGTTAGTTAGTTAGTTAGTTAGTTAGTTAGTTAGTTAGTTAGTTAGTTAGTTAGTTAGTTAGTTAGTTAGTTAGTTAGTTAGTTAGTTAGTTAGTTAGTTAGTAGTTAGTTAGTTAGTTAGTTAGTTAGTTAGTTAGTTAGTTAGTTAGTTAGTTAGTTAGTTAGTAGTTAGTTAGTTAGTTAGTTAGTTAGTTAGTTAGTTAGTTAGTTAGTTAGTTAGTTAGTTAGTTAGTTAGTTAGTTAGTTAGTTAGTTAGTTAGTTAGTAGTTAGTTAGTAGTTAGTTAGTTAGTTAGTTAGTTAGTTAGTTAGTAGTTAGTTAGTTAGTTAGTAGTTAGTTAGTTAGTTAGTTAGTTAGTTAGTTAGTTAGTTAGTTAGTTAGTTAGTTAGTTAGTTAGTTAGTTAGTTAGTTAGTAGTTAGTTAGTTAGTTAGTTAGTTAGTTAGTTAGTTAGTTAGTTAGTAGTTAGTTAGTTAGTTAGTTAGTTAGTTAGTTAGTTAGTTAGTTAGTTAGTTAGTTAGTTAGTTAGTTAGTAGTTAGTTAGTTAGTTAGTTAGTTAGTTAGTTAGTTAGTTAGTTAGTTAGTAGTTAGTTAGTTAGTTAGTTAGTTAGTTAGTTAGTTAGTTAGTTAGTTAGTTAGTTAGTTAGTAGTTAGTTAGTTAGTTAGTTAGTTAGTTAGTTTGAACTTTGACCTTTGAAATGTGAGTGAGAAATGTGAGTTTGACGATTTTTATAAAATTTTAAAATAAGACCTAAATACAATCAAAATTAACCCTTTTTGGTATTTATAAGCCTAGGGATTGGAAGGGTTATTTTTAATATTTATCTCTACAATGACATCTAATAATACGCAAAGAAGCGATGCTGATTGCAAAATAACATAAACTGAATTTGAAATATAAACTTAAGCATTCAAATGTCCAAAAATGGCCTTAAAAATGAACAATAAACTCTTAAAAATTATGACATGAACTTGAGAGGGTAAAAACTAAGACAAAAGAAAAAAACAACTTCATGTAGACAATTCAATTGATTCTTAAGAAATTTCGTGCAAATAATTGAATTAAAACAAAAATTAAATTAAAAGAAGAAATATCTAAAAATAGCGACCCTACTGAAAAAAAGGCTAATGATTCTTCTTACTCTTGATGTTTATTTAACAAGAATACTTGAAAAATACTTTTTTTTTGTGTTTAATTTATTTATTAAATCAAAAACACGGAGGGTTGCTTATAGTCTTCAGTCAGATTCTTAAGTCATACAAAGGCTTATACAATTTGTATTTAACAGACTCTTGGGTTTGTCTTTCATTCTCTGCTACAATAATAAACAAAGATAGATGGCAATTGCAAATACTACAACAAATAATATATAAACTTGCAAACAAAGAACAACAAATTTTGAACAACTTAAAATGTTCATAATTTTTAATAACAACCTTTTTTATTTCGATAACCTCCAAAGAAGTTATAATTTTGTACATTTTTCTGTATGATGTATGTAGTCACATATAATAAATATTTCTGTTTGTTTTTCATTTTTGTTAAAGTACAAAAAGTATATTAAATTCTTTTTTATACTTCTTCTTCTTCTTCAGTGCTTAAAAGTCCGGTTTTATGCTTTTTATATTTGTAGCCCTTTTGTGACCAGCTTTTTCAAGTAGTTGAAGAAAATCTCATAAGAAAAAATTTTTTAGAAAAACAAAAAACAATTTATAATAAAATGATCAAGAGAGCTCATGTGGTTGTACATGTTGTTTGTATCAAAATGTTGTATGTTTTGTGCATTGTATTGGCCACAAACATGCTCTAAACAGAAGCTTTAAAGTCAGTAAATAATAAAAAGTATGAAAAAGCAAAGAAATCAACTGAAGTCTAAAGACAGTGGTTGGAAATGAAAAATTGGTTAAATCACTTAAATACATCAGATCGATCGAAATATCACAAAGAAACGTTTTATTTTTGTTTAACATGTTACGCATTTCCTTACCACTGTGCCGTGCCATCCGTAAAATTATGTACTCAAACAAATGCACACCAAAAATAATAAAAGAATTTGAAGAATACAACGTATGTACAATCAATAAAAACCAGAATTAAAAGAAAATTCATAAAAATACCCATACCTACACATAATCAAACGAAAGAAAAAAGATCTATAGAAAACAGGTCGGTCGGTCGGTTTGGTCAGTCCCTCATATAAGCTTTTGTTTTTTCAAACAGCGAATCTTGCAGCCCAACCAGCTGATGATGACGTTGATTTGAGTTGAAAGGCATATAAAAGGGGCAAAAGTATCGTAAAACGAATGAACAATTTAATTTTCATTTAAAACAAAAAAACCATAAGAAAAAAAGTATTGATTGATTTCCAAACTAATAATTTTCAATACTTTGTTTTCAATATTTCTATTTAGAATTTCTTTTTGATGATAATGAGGGTTTAAGGACGAAGAAGAGTTAGTAGTTTAAGATTTTTAATTAAGACATTTTACAATTATTTGCCTAATTATAATGTTTATTTATTATTAAGTTAAAGGCCAAAAGAAATCCCGATTTTGTTAACCGTACGTAAGACGTTTAAAGTACTTTTAATTAGACTATGGACTAGCATTCTCTGGACTAGTATAAAACCAGTCTAAAGTCTATTGTCTAGTCTAGAGACTAGTATGTATATTTTCTAGCTTATTGAAAATTTGAGAATTACATATGCCATCCCTGGTCTGTGAACTAGTCTATGAAAAAGTCTGTGGACTAGTTCGAAGATTACTCTGTGGACTAATACGTAGACTATTCTACACTATTCCGTCGACGATAATGTACTATTCTATTGACAACTCTAGTCTTTGGACCTATGTACTAGTCTATGCACTAGTCTATATACTAGTTTGTATACTACACCATTTCAAGTTTAAATTGAGAAAATCCAAATTTGTATTGCGAAAAACCAAAGTGAATTTCAGAAATCGAATTTAATGTTTAGACATAATAAAATTAAATTTAGGAATCAAAATTAATATTAAGAAAAAACAAATTGAAATTTGAAATTTCAACTCAATATTGAGAAAAAACCAATTGATATTGAGAAATCGAAATTAATATTGAGACAATACAAATTGAAATTGATAAAATACAAAATGATATTACGAAAACCTAAATTAATATTGGTAATAATAATTTTATATTAAAATTTATAACATTTTAAATACATATCCTATTTAAAAGATTTATAAAAAAAAGTATGTTCAAATAATTTCATAAAAATTTTAAATATCTCATTATCATTTATTTATTTCTCAATTTTAATTTGTAATTTCTTAATATAATGTTGGAATTCTGAATTTCAATTAGTGTTTTCTCGATGTTAATTTGCATTTCTTAATTTAATTTTATTATTTCTCAATATTAATTTGGACTTCCCATTTTCAAATAGGTTTTACTCAATATTAATTAAAATTTCTGAACTTTAATTTGTATTTTCCAAATTTTATGTGTAGTTTCCAGATAACGTGTGAGTACTTTGAGTAAAAATTTTAAATGTATTTTGTTTTTGTAACAATAACAAAATACAAATAAAATTTTAACTCAAAGTGCTCGCATGCTATCTAGAAACAGCACATTAATTTGTAATTCTCAATATGAATTTGTATTTTCTCAATTTAAACTTAAAATGGTGTAGTCTATAGAGTATCATTTTGTCTAGTCTAGTGAACTTGTTTATTGACTAGTCCACTTGAAAAAGTTACAATTTGAAAATTACGACTTCGTCTGTTGACTAGTCTATAAACAAGTCAGTGGACTAGTTCGAAAAATAATGTGTGTGAAGTTAAATTCGAATTTAACTAGCAGAGACACAAACCACATTTTTTAACATTGCTCTTTTCGCACCTAACAGAGCACTGTTAAGCATTTAACAGAAAGTACATGAAAAATTAAAAATAAAAACTTTAAAATTTTCAGAAAATGAAAAACGAAAATTTCAGAACTTAAAAAAATATGAAAAATAAAAAAAAATCTTTCTTGAAAAAAATCAATATTTTAATAAAAAAGATTAAAAATTCTCTAAAAAATCAATATTTCAATAAGAAAAATGTTAAAAATTCTCTTAAGGATTGGTGTCCAATTTGGACATATATGGAAATGCACACGTATACCACTATATAGGAGTAGTAGTCTAAAGGGTCCCTAACAGGATTCTGGTAGTCATATGTCTGGAATAGTTTTGAAAGTTTTTTAAAAAATTTTTGAAAAAAATCAATATTTCAATAAGAAAAATGTTAAAATTCTCTAAAGGATTGGTGTCCAATTTGGACAAATATGGAAATGCACACGTATACCACTATATAGGTGCAGTAGTCTGAAGGGTCCTTAACAGGATTCCGGTAGTCATATGTCTGGAATAGTTTTGGAAGTTTTTTAAAAAATTTTTGAAAAAATCAATATTTCAATAAGAAAAATGTTAAAATTCTCTAAAGGATTGGTGTCCAATTTGGACAAATATGGAAATGCACACGTATACCACTATATAGGTGTAGTAGTCTGAAGGGTCCTTAACAGGATTCCGGTAGTCATATGTCTGGAATAGTTTTGGAAGTTTTTTAAAAAATTTTTGAAAAAATCAATATTTCAATAAGAAAAATGTTAAAAATTCTCTAAAGGATTGGTGTCCAATTTGGACAAATATGGAAATGCACACGTATACCACTATATAGGAGTAGTAGTCTAAAGGGTCCCTAACAGGATTCTGGTGGTCATATGTCTGGAATAGTTTTGGAAGTTTTTTAAAAAATTTTTGAAAAAATCAATATTTCAATAAGAAAAATGTTAAAATTCTCTAAAGGATTGGTGTCCAATTTGGACAAATATGGAAATGCACACGTATACCACTATATAGGTGTAGTAGTCTGAAGGGTCCTTAACAGGATTCCGGTAGTCATATGTCTGGAATAGTTTTGGAAGTTTTTTAAAAAATTTTTGAAAAAATCAATATTTCAATAAGAAAAATGTTAAAAATTCTCTAAAGGATTGGTGTCCAATTTGGACAAATATGGAAATGCACACGTATACCACTATATAGGAGTAGTAGTCTAAAGGGTCCCTAACAGGATTCTGGTGGTCATATGTCTGGAATAGTTTTGGAAGTTTTTTAAAAAATTTTTGAAAAAATCAATATTTCAATAAGAAAAATGTTAAAATTCTCTAAAGGATTGGTGTCCAATTTGGACAAATATGGAAATGCACACGTATACCACTATATAGGTGTAGTAGTCTGAAGGGTCCTTAACAGGATTCCGGTAGTCATATGTCTGGAATAGTTTTGGAAGTTTTTTAAAAAATTTTTGAAAAAATCAATATTTCAATAAGAAAAATGTTAAAATTCTCTAAAGGATTGGTGTCCAATTTGGACAAATATGGAAATGCACACGTATACCACTATATAGGTGTAGTAGTCTGAAGGGTCCTTAACAGGATTCCGGTAGTCATATGTCTGGAATAGTTTTGGAAGTTTTTTAAAAAATTTTTGAAAAAATCAATATTTCAATAAGAAAAATGTTAAAATTCTCTAAAGGATTGGTGTCCAATTTGGACAAATATGGAAATGCACACGTATACCACTATATAGGTGTAGTAGTCTGAAGGGTCCTTAACAGGATTCCGGTAGTCATATGTCTGGAATAGTTTTGGAAGTTTTTTAAAAAATTTTTGAAAAAATCAATATTTCAATAAGAAAAATGTTAAAATTCTCTAAAGGATTGGTGTCCAATTTGGACAAATATGGAAATGCACACGTATACCACTATATAGGTGTAGTAGTCTGAAGGGTCCTTAACAGGATTCCGGTAGTCATATGTCTGGAATAGTTTTGGAAGTTTTTTAAAAAATTTTTGAAAAAATCAATATTTCAATAAGAAAAATGTTAAAATTCTCTGAAGGATTGGTGTCCAATTTGGACAAATATGGAAATGCACACGTATACCACTATATAGGTGTAGTAGTCTGAAGGGTCCTTAACAGGATTCCGGTAGTCATATGTCTGGAATAGTTTTGGAAGTTTTTTAAAAAATTTTTGAAAAAATCAATATTTCAGTAAGAAAAATGTTAAAATTCTCTAAAGGATTGGTGTCCAATTTGGACAAATATGGAAATGCACACGTATACCACTATTTAGGACTAGTAGCCTAAAGGGTCCCTAACACGATTCCGGTAGTCACATGTCTGGAATAGTTTTGGAAGTTTTTTAAAAATTTTTTGAAAAAATAAATATTTCCCTAACAGGATTCCGGTAGTCATTTTTCTGGAATAGTTTTGGAAGTTTTTTAAAATCAATCCTTTAGAGAATTTTGTGCATTACTGCTTTAAATATATTGATATTTTTAAAAATTTTTTAAAAAACTTCCAAATTTATTCCAGAAATATGACTCCCGGAATCCTGTTAAGGACCCTTTAGACTACTACTCCTATATAGTGGTATACGTGTGCATTTCCATATTTGTCCAAATTGGAAACCAATCCTTAGAGAATTTTTTACATTTTTCTTATTAAAATATTGATTTTTTTAAAATTTTTTTAAAAAAACTTCCAAAACTATTCCAGACATATGACTACCAGAATCCTGTTAGGGACCCTTTAGACTACTACTCCTATATATAGTGGTATACGTGTGCATTTCCATATTTGTCCAAATTGGACACCAATCCTTTAGAGAATTTTTAACATTTTTCTTATTGAAATATTGATTTTTTCAAAAATTTTTTAAAAAACTTCCAAAACTATTCCAGACATATGACTACCGGAATCCTGTTAAGGACCCTTCAGACTACTACACCTATATAGTGGTATGTGTGTGCATTTCCATATTTGTCCAAATTGGACACCAATCCTTTAGAAAATTTTTAACATTTTTCTTATTGGAATATTAATTTTTTCAAATTTTTTTAAAAAACTTCCAAAATTATTCCAGACATATGACTACCGGAATCCTGTTAAGGACCCTTCAGACTACTACACCTATATAGTGGTATACGTGTGCATTTCCATATTTGTCCAAATTGGACACCAATCCTTTAGAGAATTTTAACATTTTTCTTATTGAAATATTGATTTTTTCAAAAATTTTTTTAAAAAACTTCCAAAACTATTCCAGACATATGACTACCGGAATCCTGTTAAGGACCCTTCAGACTACTACACCTATATAGTGGTATACGTGTGCATTTCCATATTTGTCCAAATTGGACACCAATCCTTTAGAGAATTTTAACATTTTTCTTATTGAAATATTGATTTTTTCAAAAATTTTTTAAAAAACTTCCAAAACTATTCCAGACATATGACTACCGGAATCCTGTTAAGGACCCTTCAGACTACTACACCTATATAGTGGTATGTGTGTGCATTTCCATATTTGTCCAAATTGGACACCAATCCTTTAGAAAATTTTTAACATTTTTCTTATTGAAATATTGATTTTTTCAAATTTTTTTAAAAAACTTCCAAAACTATTCCAGACATATGACTACCGGAATCCTGTTAAGGACTTAAAAAACTTCCAAAACTATTCCAGACATATGACCACCAGAATCCTGTTAGGGACCCTTTAGACTACTACTCCTATATAGTGGTATACGTGTGCATTTCCATATTTGTCCAAATTGGACACCAATCCTTTAGAGAATTTTTAACATTTTTCTTATTGAAATATTGATTTTTTCAAAAATTTTTTAAAAAACTTCCAAAACTATTCCAGACATATGACTACCGGAATCCTGTTAAGGACCCTTCAGACTACTACACCTATATAGTGGTATGTGTGTGCATTTCCATATTTGTCCAAATTGGACACCAATCCTTTAGAAAATTTTTAACATTTTTCTTATTGGAATATTGATTTTTTCAAATTTTTTTAAAAAACTTCCAAAACTATTCCAGACATATGACTACCGGAATCCTGTTAAGGACCCTTCAGACTACTACACCTATATAGTGGTATACGTGTGCATTTCCATATTTGTCCAAATTGGACACCAATCCTTTAGAGAATTTTAACATTTTTCTTATTGAAATATTGATTTTTTCAAAAATTTTTTTAAAAAACTTCCAAAACTATTCCAGACATATGACTACCGGAATCCTGTTAAGGACCCTTCAGACTACTACACCTATATAGTGGTATACGTGTGCATTTCCATATTTGTCCAAATTGGACACCAATCCTTTAGAGAATTTTAACATTTTTCTTATTGAAATATTGATTTTTTCAAAAATTTTTTAAAAAACTTCCAAAACTATTCCAGACATATGACTACCGGATTCCTGTTAAGGACCCTTCAGACTACTACACCTATATAGTGGTATACGTGTGCATTTCCATATTTGTCCAAATTGGACACCAATCCTTTAGAGAATTTTAACATTTTTCTTATTGAAATATTGATTTTTTCAAAAATTTTTTAAAAAACTTCCAAAACTATTCCAGACATATGACTACCGGATTCCTGTTAAGGACCCTTCAGACTACTACACCTATATAGTGGTATACGTGTGCATTTCCATATTTGTCCAAATTGGACACCAATCCTTTAGAGAATTTTAACATTTTTCTTATTGAAATATTGATTTTTTCAAAAATTTTTTAAAAAACTTCCAAAACTATTCCAGACATATGACTACCAGAATCCTGTTAGGGACCCTTTAGACTACTACTCCTATATAGTGGTATACGTGTGCATTTCCATATTTGTCCAAATTGGACACCAATCCTTTAGAGAATTTTTAACATTTTTCTTATTGAAATATTGATTTTTTCAAAAATTTTTTAAAAAACTTCCAAAACTATTCCAGACATATGACTACCGGAATCCTGTTAAGGACCTTTCAGACTACTACACCTATATAGTGGTATACGTGTGCATTTCCATATTTGTCCAAATTGGACACCAATCCTTTAGAGAATTTTAACATTTTTCTTATTGAAATATTGATTTTTTCAAAAATTTTTTTAAAAAACTTCCAAAACTATTCCAGACATATGACTACCGGAATCCTGTTAAGGACCCTTCAGACTACTACACCTATGTAGTGGTATACGTGTGCATTTCCATATTTGTCCAAATTGGACACCAATCCTTTAGAGAATTTTAACATTTTTCTTATTGAAATATTGATTTTTTCAAAAATTTTTTAAAAAACTTCCAAAACTATTCCAGACATATGACTACCGGAATCCTGTTAAGGACCCTTCAGACTACTACACCTATATAGTGGTATACGTGTGCATTTCCATATTTGTCCAAATTGGACACCAATCCTTTAGAGAATTTTAACATTTTTCTTATTGAAATATTGATTTTTTCAAAAATTTTTTAAAAAACTTCCAAAACTATTCCAGACATATGACTACCGGAATCCTGTTAAGGACCCTTCAGACTACTGCACCTATATAGTGGTATACGTGTGCATTTCCATATTTGTCCAAATTGGACACCAATCCTTTAGAGAATTTTAACATTTTTCTTATTGAAATATTGATTTTTTTCAAAAATTTTTTAAAAAACTTTCAAAACTATTCCAGACATATGACTACCAGAATCCTGTTAGGGACCCTTTAGACTACTACTCCTATATAGTGGTATACGTGTGCATTTCCATATTTGTCCAAATTGGACACCAATCCTTAAGAGAATTTTTAACATTTTTCTTATTGAAATATTGATTTTTTAGAGAATTTTTAATCTTTTTTATTAAAATATTGATTTTTTTCAAGAAAGATTTTTTTTTATTTTTCATATTTTTTTAAGTTCTGAAATTTTCGTTTTTCATTTTCTGAAAATTTTAAAGTTTTTATTTTTAATTTTTCATGTACTTTCTGTTAAATGCTTAACAGTGCTCTGTTAGGTGCGAAAAGAGCAATGTTAAAAAATGTGGTTTGTGTCTCTGCTAGTTAAATTCGAATTTAACTTCACACACATCGAAAAATACTATACGTAGACTATAGACTATATACTATTCCGTAGACGTCTATGTACTATTCTATTGACAAGTCTAGTCTTTGGACTTACATATGTAGGTCTATGTACCATCTATGTACTAGACTGTCTCGATGTTGAAGCAAACATTTGATAGTATATGCCGAGAACTCAGAGGAGCTGGAGACAATTTTTGAACATGGTTATGTATATATTTCTATTTTATGTTCAAGGAATTTGCGAAAGTACTCGAGCTATCTAATCTATGTTGCATCCCGTTGTTTAACTTCCGAGAAGCTAAACCATCACTACCGTTTACAACCATACATATATTAGACGTAATAGATAGACCGAAATACTAATCCATAATGGTATCACCTGTATAAGATACCTTACATCCACCATTATTCAATCCATATATACATGACACCAACTCATTTTCAACTCACACCTCTGAGCGGTATCTGTTGTCTAGTCAACAGCACCCATTTATAGATTTTTATGGTGTATCAGTCTTTTAACCACATTCTTGGGGTTTAAACCCAAGCCAATAGCCAGCACGTGCACCCTGAAGGGGCCTCTCCAACAATCGGAACAAGACAAAGTCCGAAACTCTGCGCTGTGGGTTACCGGTTCTCGTGGTACCTATTATGTGGTTCTCCGGTTCGGTCCATGAAAAGATCGAGGATACAGTTGATCATCACCAGTTAAGTCTCGTCAGACTAGAGGTATTGATAGCACCTTTTTCCCCTGGATTGCAATAACACCAAGATGAGGGAAGATCATCATCGTAACAGGCTCCCGGAGGGACGTGCCACATCGAAACTGGCCCTTCTTAGGGCTCCTTGAGTATGTGACATATTTGAAAAACCTGTATTTGTGAATGGATTTAAAAGAATGGATTCTATGAAGACCACATTTAAAACACAAGACGTTATGGGGGAAATGACTCTTAAGATTAAAGGTGGTACAATTCTCGATCTCATATAATTTTTGATACGAAATTGTAAAAAAATTAAGCTACGACATGTCTTACAACCGGTATATATTTCAATAAGTTTGGCAGTATATTATAGATGACAAATCTTTATCTGATGCCTTATTCAATATGATAATATATATATTATTTTTCACCAGTTTCACTCATACCAGTCCCCTTAACAATTACAAACAAAACTTAACATATGGTTTAAACTTGATTTAAACAAAAAAGCCACAAATATTTGATTTTGTTCCTTTTGTCTCAAACTATTCGGAATACATTTTATATATGCAAGTATTTTTCATATAATCGTGAGTTTTTTTTGTTCTCCTTTTAATTTTTCTCCTAAATTAATTGTAAGTGCGAACAATTTGAGGTTTTTCAGTTTCGTTATATTGTTTTCTTCGAAGTTGTTGCAGCAACATCTGAATAAAATCGATTATGAAGCAAGAAAATACTTGTTTTATTTCAACGGTCTTGGTCTTGTTACAAAACTCATTGTTGAAAAGCTTCGATCAACCCTTTTCATACGTATTTAAGTTAAAAATAAAGTACCTCTAAGTATACATACTGTGTAATCATCACTTTGTTATTTTTTTTATATGTATGTATTATTCCCTGCTTGTTATGTTATGGACTCTGTCGTAGCCTTGATTTCAACATTTGATTTGCTTTTGATACACCACTTTTATAGGGATTCTGGTTTTTTGTTGTTGTTGCTGGAGTCGTTTTTGTGGTTATTTTCTTTAAAAGTTGTGAGATTTTTTCTTTATTTTTTCTTTTACTTTGTGGTGATGATTACGACAACAATGATGATGGTGTTGTTGTATTAAATCGTGTTTAAATTGTCTGCCGTTAATGTTACATTAAACATTCAGTCCGTCAGTCATTCATTCAAGCAGTCTGTCTGTCTGCCCTATGCAACATACTATTTTGTGAATGTTAATGATGATCATATTGTTAATGATGTTGTTTCGTTGTTATTGTTGCGGTTTAAGCCCATAAGGGTTTTGTTAATGTTTATTCAAAACCTAAATGATTTGACACAAGACTTGATTATGGTTTATTTTATATTATTTATCTCGTGTTTGTTGCTTTTTTTTCTGTTGTAGTAAGTAACAAATAACATTTTTATTCATTTACTTTTCGTGAGAGCATCATATAAGATGGGCTAATTTTTTTTCTTCTTCTCTGTTGTATTGTAATTTAATACCTATTTAGGGATTATTAATTTATAAATAAATGAACGAGCAGCGAGCAGGAAGTGTTAAGTATTTGATTTTATAATTAGCTAAAATATTAAGTTTCTGGTTTATATGTGTTAATAGGTATTTAGTGCATATTAGGGAGTTTATTTAAAGTCGTTATTTGGTTAATATTTTCTTAACTTTTCGATTTACATATTTGTATTTTTTGACTAAGTAAATCGTAATAGTGGTAGTTTTTTTTAAATGATTATTCGATTATTTAGTGAAAATTCGATTTTCTAATGAAATTTTAATTTTCTAATAGAAATTCGATTTTCAAATGAAAATTAATTTTCTAATTCGATTTTCTAATTAAAAATTTCAATACATTACAGTGAATTTATTTAAAAATTGGGGTTGAAAGCACGATAAGAAACTCTTTAACTTATTTGAAAAAATAATAAAAATCCCGAAATCAATTTTTAAATTAAATTTGCAAGTGCCCGTGCATTTAAAACTGAATACCCTATTCTGTTGTTTTTATAAACAACAAAATAGAAGTTGTTTATTTTGTTTTTATTTTTTTTTTTCCCTTACAACTGCATTTAGAGTTGGAAAACAACCAGCCAAGTGTAGAAAGGAATGTAAGAAAAAATAAACTCACTGTTATTGTTGGTGTTTTGTCAAAACTTTAATGTTTTGTGAAAGATGCGTTTTGAATTCTTATTGAGTTTAAAATAATTCTTTCATAAGACATTTCTAGTTTTCCTAAAATATTGGGAAAGGTTTCCTGATGAGCTGGCTTAAGCAACCGGCGAAATGCGCATAGGAACTAGCTTCCCCACCATCAATACATTACAGTGAATTTATTTAAAAATTGGGGTTGAAAGCACGATAAGAAACTCTTTAACTTATTTGAAAAAATAATAAAAATCCCGAAATCAATTTTTAAAATAAAAAAAAAAAAATTTAATTTACTAATGGAAATTTGATTTTCTAATGATAATTCGAAAATTTGATTTTATAATGAAAAAAGTAAAATTTTTTATTTTCGATTTTCTAGTAAAAATTCGATAATCAAAATTTTTAATCGAATGAAATTCGATATTATTTTTTTTTTTAGAAAATTTTACTTTTTTTAAATTTGTTTTTTTTTTGTGAAAATTAAATTTTCAATTCAATATTCTAATGATGAGATTTTTAATGGAAATTCTATTTTTATACCCACCATCAAAAAAGATGGGGTATATTGTTTTTGTCATTCCGTTTGTAACACATTGAAATATCCATCTAAGACCCATAAAAGTATATATATTCTGGGTCCTTATTAGATTCTAAGACGATCTAGCCATGTCCGTCCGTCTGTCTGTCTGCTGAAAACACGATAGAGTCCAAACGGAAGTAGCTAGCGAGCTGAAATTTTGCGTAGATACTTTTAGTTGATGCAGTTTGTTTGGTATTGAAAATGGGCAATATCGGTCCACGATTTCGCCTAGCCCCCATATAAGGCCCCCTTCAGAAAATTACTTTATTGTTCATAACTGGTTAAAAGAAGCATCAATATCGGTGAAATTCGGCACCAACACGTTTTCTATGAACATAAATCTTTTTGTAAAATTTTAGAAGAATAGGCCCATAATTGACCCTACCCTCCATATAAAGTCCCCTTCACAAAATGACTTTAACGCTCGTAACGGTCTAAAAGAAAATTTATAGCTGTGAAATTCGACAGGAACATATTTTATAGGAACGTTAATCTCTTCGTAAAATTTTATAAGGATCGGTCCATAATTGACCCTACCCTCCATATAAGGTCCCCTTCAGAAAATGACTTTAGTGCTCATATCTGACCTTAAGAAGCATATATAGCAATGAAATTCGACATAAAAAAGTTTTATAGGAACTAAAATCATTTTCATAAATTTTATGAGGATGGGTCTATAATTGACCCTACCCCCATATAAGGTCCCCTTCAGAAAATGAGTTTATTTATAAGGAAGCATTCCTTTTCGGCAATGTTTTGATGGTGGGTATACAAGATTCGGCACAGCCGAATATAACACTCTTACTTGTTTAGTCTAAAAACGTCTTTTATTAAAATTTGATTTTATATTGAAAAGGAATACTGTTTTCCTATGGAAGAGGTCTTCCTAGAAAAGAACAGTTTTGCTATCTATAGAGAAAGTCTTCTCAAAGTAGACTCTTTTCTTTAAGGAAATGTTTTCTCAAAGAAGACACTTTTCTTTAAAGACATCCCTCCTAAAGAAGACTCTTTTCTGTAGAAAAGGTCCTCCTAAGTAAGACTTTTTTTCTATAGAAACGTCAGAAAAAGCTTTTTTGCTTTAGAAAATGTCTTTGCAAAGTAGACTTTTTTCTTTAAGCAAAAGTCTTCTCAAATAAGACACTTCTCTTTAAAGAAAGTCTTCCCAAAGAAAACTCTTTAAATAGTAGTCTTAAAGAAAACTTATTCCTTTAAAAAAAGTCTTCCCAAAGAAGTCTCTTTTCCTTTAGAAAAAGTCTTCCCAAAAAAAACTCTTTTCTTTAAGAAAAATTTTCCTAAAGAAAACGCCTTTATTTTAGAAAATGTTAACTTTTTTAGAAAAGTTAGAGTTTTTTGTAGTTTCTAGTCAAATAAAAATTTTTAAGACGGAATTCAATTTTCTGGTGAAAATTTGATATTTTTGTGGTTTGAAGTTTGTTAGTATTGAATATTTCGATACTTTTTAAAAACATATATTGAAGACTTTACAGAAATCTGGGTATTTTATGGTCAAAGGTTAAATTTTAAAATATTAAGTTCACTATTGTAAAATGTTTAATTGAAATTTATAAACTTCTTCTCAATAACTCAATTAATCACAAAAATTAGATGTTTCTCATTGCATCGACAATTCAAACAGGTTCTTAATTTTCAAAACATCAAAAGCAATTATTTACTTTAAAAGCACTCTAAACTCTACTAAAAATTAAAAAAATACTACCCACTATTTTAAGATGTCTTGTAACTTTTTTCTTTATCTACACAATTTAATTTCTTCAATAAATGCACATGTAAAATAAAAATCAGTTTATTTTAATGTTGTTCGCTTTTTCATCTTTTAAGTGGCGTATTAAAAATTTATGGGAATCTGGTAATGAAAAAATTTTAAATAAAAAAACAATAAAAGCAACAAGCAGACATAGACTACAACAACAGTCCCCCAGCAGTTCCATCACAGAAGCTAGAGTATTAAAAATTACAACTAGATATGACGACTAGTAATTAAAAAAAAAATCACTATCAGCTCTCAAAGGGTGGGGAGATACAGGCAACCAACCCTTTCTTTTAATATGCACGTAAAGGCAGTTCCATTGGTGTACATGGGATATGAAACAAGTATATTGATGTCAATGTTGTAAACACTGTCATCGTCATAAACGCCTCTAGTTCTGTTTAATGCACAAAAATATCAATGAACATTTTGCATTTCATTTCCATTGCCATGACCATCAATGTTTGCCTAAATGTCTGTCTCTGACAAACATACATTTGCCTCTGTACCCTGTCCTAGTGTCTGCTATTATATTGTCTCATGGGGACATGTGTCCCCTTATTCCTTTTCCTCACACTAGACTAGTGCAGCCGTGACTTTCGGTCCATTTCACTATATGTATGTATGTTTAGTGTTGAGGAGTTTCTGCTATAACTAAATTGAGACTGTATGTTTACTTTTTTTCCTCATTGTTATTTCTTGAACTATACCCATCATACAAATCAGACATCCTCTTTATATATATATTTTTTTTTCATCTTTTAGGGATTTTTATTTAATTTTTGTCGTCTTAAAGATTTTGTTTTCGTTATGAGGAAGACAATGATTGCAAGCAACTAAATGAAGTATTAATTTATGATTCTCATGATTTATTTTTGTTCTCTTGTAAGTTGTTTATTCTGTTTAAAACTGATTTGCAATTACTGATGTTTTTTGTAAGTATTTATTAAATGCATATTGTGACAGAATAAAAAAAGAGTGATTTCCTTGTTTAATATCAAGTTTTATTGTTTTGCGGTGGAAGAATTTATCTCAAATTTAAACGATTTTTATAAGACCAAATCACACTAAACCTAGTGTGATTTGCTACAAAAAAAACAATCTATGCAATTAAAACAACCACTTTACGATTTTTGAAGATTCCAGTTCTAATGGTTCCCCATATATACAGTTTTTTGTATTTACTTTATATGGGAAATGCCACGCTTTTTATTGCAAGTTGGCAGGGGTTACAGGGGGTTCTAATGAAAGTCCATTATCCCCGAAATGTTCACATATGAGTTTAATTTAATTTATATAGGAGGTACCATACTTACAATACTAGTCCGCCAATTTAGTTATAATTTTCGTGCAAAATTTGAAGATTTCAGCTCTAAAAGTTTCTCAGATATACGAATTTTTGTATTTAATTATTACGAGTGGTGCCAAACGCCCCTAATGAAAGTCCCCCCATTTTTCCCAAATATTCACATGTATGTTAAAGTTACTAGTGCAAAATGTAGAGACTCTAGCTCTAGTAGTTTCCCAGATAAACCAATTTTTTCAGTTAATTCAAATGGTAGATGCCACGCCTCCTTTTAGTCCGCCAATTTTTGGTCATAATTAATCAGTTGAACTACAGTGGCTCGGGTCGAAATTTGAGGACTCTAGCTGCTATATTATCCTAGAAATGATAATTTAAGATTGTGTTTATATGGAAGGTGCCACGCCCACTACAGCTAGGCAACCTAATGAAAGTCCGCCCATTTTTCCCAAATATTCACATGTATGTTATAGTTACTATTGCAAAACGTAGAGACACTAGCTCTAGTAGTTTTCCAAATAAACCAATTTTTGGAGTTAATCAAATGGTAGGCACCACGCCCCCTATTAGTCCTCCAAATTTTGGCACTAATTAGTCAGTTGAACTACAGTGGCTAGGGTCGAAATTTAAGGACTCTAGCTGCTACATTTTCTTAGATATGCTAATTTAAGATTTTCTTTATATGGAAGGTGCCACGCCCGCTACAGCTAGGCAACCTATTTTATTGTCATATGTTAACGTGTATGCCATAGTTATCCTTACCAGTTTCTGAGATTTTTACAATTTATTTTGTATGTGGGCGTGGCACTTGAATTTTCGAACTTAGAGGAACATATTGTAAAAATTCAGGAAAATCTGTACAGTTTGAATATAAGTTTTGGGCGCAAGTTTGTGTAAATCCTTGTTAGACTGACAAAATACTGGACAAACTTCTTGGAAGTACATGCGTTCCGACGAGAATGTATATGATGTAACTTCCTTAGTACTCAGTAACTCGATCACACTCTGCATCGGATCAGTGATTTAATACCTTTAAATTTGAAATTTTTTAAAGTGTTGTTTGCATTTTCTAAATCGATTCAAATGAAAGTCCACAAGTTTTTGAGAATAAGCGAAAGTTAGCTTAATGATCAGATCAAATTGGTCGAGCAGTAGTTGATTTAAAGTTTGGTCAAATAGTTTCTAACAAGATTTTTATCATTTCGACTCTATACGATGTTTTTGGAAATAAGAATATACTGTTGACAAATTCACAATTGGCGTTGTATTGTTGTATGTCGTATTTTTATTATTGTTTTGTTTTAAAAATAAATCCCTTAAAATATATGACATACAACGTTGCAACACCGAGTATGAATTCCACAAATAAAACCTTATTTTACTCTGTAAAGGGATCCGAACTACGAACGTTATCTTGATAACTATATTCTGTTTAAATTCCACTCTAAATAATTGCATTCTTTTAAAATCTGCTATAAAATCCTGTGATCTTTTTCACAATTATTTACAATTTTTACCCATTTTAATCGACAACAATGTTGTTGACATTATTTGTGTATTCATGATATTTTGAAAGAAAAATCGTATGTATTTTGTTGCTGTTGTTGCACAACACATCAACATCATTATACAAAAAAAAAAAAAAATACTTGCAACAACATACACAACACACTCAATACAGTTCATGGTAAGTGAATATTGTTCCACTATAAAGATGACATTTAGCAAGTAAAACGTAACGAAATTAAATAAAAAGTGTTGTGCTGTGAAGCATACAGTTTTTTTGCAGTTTGATTAATAGGAAAAGTAAAAAAAAATCTGCACAAAAATCGCATCTTATTAAAAGTGTCCCTTAATGACAGTTTTGTACATACAATGAAGTAGACATAGTTTTTTCTTTGCTGTTGATATTTTTTGTTACTGTTGCTTTAGTGTTCAAGTATGCGTACTTTAATTTGTACTTATATAAGGGAATATATGGTCTGATCCCGGTCCTCTTACTTAAGATTCATCTTAATGAATGTGTATTTTGTTGTTGATGCTGTTGCTGTTGCAGCAACTTGTAGAGTGTTGTTAAATGTCGTTGCTGTTAATATTGTTTGTTGTCGCTGCTGATTTTTTTGTTGAGTGTTTTGTTGTCATGTATGGTGTTTATATTATGACATGATTGGGCGTGGTAATGTGTACATTGTTGTAGTTGCTGTTTCTTTATGACAATTTTGTGATGAGAAAGATGAATTATTTTATGATTGTAATATAGTTTTCCTTGAGATTTCGTTAATAAAAACTGATTTGTGATGTCAGTTGATTAAATTGTTCGTTTTTAATTGCATCTCTTGTAAAAATAATTTAAAAATTTTGTATTAGGCCAAAGGTTTGATGGAAATATGTCAAAATGTGTCCAGTTTTTTTTAATGCCTTGAAAGATTGATTGAACTTTTGCTACTTTTTTTAATTGAGTTTTTAATGTGATAATATGATGGCCCTTTGCTGATTTTCAATAGGTAGGAAAGACTTTCTCCTCAGAAAAACTGTCTCCAAAGGAGTGCCTTTATCCATTGCAAACTGTCTCCAAAGGAAATACTTCAGTTTTTCTATAGAAAAATTGTCTCTAATGCAGAGACTAACTGTCTCCAAGGGAGTGGCTTTTTCATAGAAAACTCTTTCCAAAGGATAGATTTTTTCTATAGAAAAACTATCTCCAAAGGAGAGACTTTTTTTTTATAGAAAAATTGTCTTCTAAGGAGAAACTTTTCCTAAATCGAAAGACTTTCTTTAGAAAAGATCACTTTTTCTATAGAAAAACTGCCTCCAAAGGAGAGACTTTTTCTATATAAAAACTATCTCCAAAGGAGACTATTCTTATAGAAAAACTGTTTCAAAAGGAGAGACTTTTCCTATACAAAACGACTTTCTATGGAAAAGACCTCTCCTTTAGCGAAACATTTTCTATAAACAGACTCTCCTTTGAACCCCGTTATTCTACAGAAAAAGACTCTCTTTTGGAGTCAATTTTTCTATAGAAACATTATCTCCAAAAAAGAGACTTTTTCTGTAGGAAAATTTTCGCCAGTGAAGAGATATTCTGTATAAAAAAACTTCCCCAAATAAGAGATTTCCATAACATGAAAGACCTCTTTTAAAGGAAAAGTACCTCAACAAGGGAGACTTTCTATATAAAATTGCCTCCAAATTATATAATTTTTCTATAGAAGAAAGAGGTCTTTTCTATAGAAAAACTGTCTCCACAGGAAAGAATCTTTTCTATAGCAAAACTGTATCCAATAGATAAATGCTTTTTATAAGAAAAGCTGTCGCCAAAGGAAAGTTTTTAATATAGAAAAACTGCCTCAACAAGAGAAATTTTTCTAAAGAAAAAGTGTCGCAATAGGACAGTTCTTTCCACAATGTTAAGATTTTTGACCTATTCGAGGAAATTTAGTAGATATTTTTTAGAAATAATGTAAATTTTATAGGCAATAAAAGTGATCAGAGATTTTCATCGTTCTATGGAATTTAAGAAATATTATCAGGAAACAAAAACAACGACAAACTTTCCCGACTTGAGTCCTTTTTCAAAACAAGAACAGACATTATTATTAAAAGACAGCGTTAATTATAACCTGTCAATAATAAGGCACAATAAAGGTCTTTCCTTGCATATCTGATGGACATTTTATTGAAAGACCTTTTTGTAATAACATTGAACGATTACCCAACCATATGCCAAAACAAAAAAGAGGCAATAAACATCTTTCATTTATTTAAAATAAAAACGTTTTTGTCTATTACATTCTGACTTAATATTTAAATAAAAATCGTGTCCCCAGCATGAAAAATAAAAAACTGAAAATTATACGCAATTTCAACATGAATGTTGAATAAAAACTGAATAACAATAAAATATAAATTTATAAAACATCACAGCAAACAGCTATAGAGGCGTCTATACACGTATCCTTTAAGGATAACAATGAATTGAAAATGCTTAAAATAAAACGATTCGCAACAAAACACAAAACGACATAAGAAAAAATACATAATGTTATATTACTTAATAAAATATAAGAAGCAAAAAAAAAAATAAAGTCGCAAAAAAACCTGACAATATAATAAAAATAAAATAAAAACCTTCAATGTGTAGACAACAATATATTTAAGAAAAAAAATGACATAAAAAAATCTTTCTTAAATATTGACAAGGATATATAGAATAAAAAACAACCCTTAACTCTTTCTTTTCTACCTTTGGCCAAACATCACTTAAAGTTTTTATTTGTCTTTGAAAATTGAAAAGAATGGGAAAAGTTTTCTGTCTGAGCAGGCTGAGTATTGAAACTGTTAGATTGTTTAAAATCTGGTAGTTTAACACACACTTACTGTTTGCCTGTTCTGTTTGTTGCAGGAAATTATATTAGATTTTAGTAACTGTTTGTTATTGTTTCTAAGCACTAAGAAAAAGGAAACATTTTCGAAAAGGAAATCAAGTTGTTTTTAACAAAAAGTTAAGAATTTTTTGTCCTTGTGGATTTTTATGCTGCTGCTGCTTCTGGTGGTAGTGGTGCTGGTGGCGGTTGATTCAACTGTAAAACGAAATTAAATCAAATTTGTTATTTTAGCGATAATGTTATTGTTATTGTCGTTGTTGCTGCTATTGTTGCCATTCTCGAGCCAAGATAACAAACAGCAGCAGCAAACACCAACAAAAGGATATTGAATTTAAATCTCAAGACTGTATAATACCGAAAAACATATAAATGCAGTATTAAATACTTAACAATAGACATAAATACAATTTCAAATACATTAAATATTGCGTATATGACAATGATTATGATGGTAAAGGATGTTTGCTTTAAATGAAAATACACAAATACAGATTATGTATATATTTTTTTAAGATAAAAAAGTTTTCAAGGACTTTATTTATGGCAAGGAAGGTTATGAAGAATTTATAACAAGTTTGTCTATGCAAATTAATTCGTTTTTTGTTTTATGGTTTATTCTGTTATACCACGTTTTATAGCTTTAATTTGAAGATGAATTTTATTATTGAATAGTTTCAAAAGGAAACATTTTTCCAATGGAAAATGAGATATATTTTTGAAAAATCTCCAAAAGAGAGATTTCTGTAGAAAAACTGTTTCCAAAGAGAGACTTTTGTATAGAACATTTGTGTCTACTTGAGATACTTTTTCTGTAAAAAATAGTTTCTTAAGGAGAAACTTTTGCTATAGAAAAATTGTATCCAAAGGAGAGCTTTTATCTATAGACTTTTTTTAGAGGAAAACTGTCTCCAAACGAAAGATTTTTTCTAGAGAAAAACTGTCTTCAAATGAGTAACTTTTTCTATAGAATAATTGTTTCCAAAGTAGAGAGATTTTCTATAGAATAATTGTCTCCAAAGGACAGACTATAAAAAAATTGTCTATAAAGAGAGATTTTTTTTATAGAAAAATTGTCTACAAAAGAGAGACTTTTTCTATAGAGAAATTGTCTAAAAAAAGAGAGACTTTTTCTATAAAAAATTGTCTCCAAAAGGGAGACTTTTGCTATAGGAAAATTGTCTCCGAATAATTCTCTCCAAAGAATAGATTTTTTCTATTGGAAAATTGTATCCCAAGGAGTGACTTTGGTTATAGGAAAATTGTATCCAAAGGATAGACTTTTGTTATAGGAACATTTTATCCAAAGGAGAGATTTTTACAATTGGAAAATTCTCTCCAAAAGAGATACTTTTCCTATATAAAAGTTGCATCCAAAGGAGTGACTTTTTCTATTGAAAAATTGTCTGTAAAGGAGAGACTTTTTCTATAGAATAATTGTCTCCAAAGAAGAGACTTTTGCTATACGAAAATTGTCTTTGAATAATTCTCTACAAAGAAGAGATTTTTTCTATTGGAAAATTCTCTCCAAAGACTTTTTCTATAGAAAAATTGTCTACAAAAAAGAAACTTTTTCTAAAAAAAATTGTCTCCAAAAGAGAGACTTTTGCTGTAGAAAAAGAGAAAATTGTCCCCAAAGACAATCATCTCCGAGTTTCTCAAAGGAGAGATTTTTTCTATTAGAAAATTGTCTCCAAATGAGAGAGACTTTTGCTATAGAAAAATCGTCTTCAAAGGAGAGACTTTTGGTATAGAAAAAAATTCATTTACTTTTTTATTTTGTAGAAAAAAACATTTTAATTATTTTATTTTATTTTCTTTTGTTCGAAATTCGGCAACATTATTCTTTTCTCCATATTGATTTATTTTATATTTTGTCATAATGCGTATAATTTCTGTTTTTAACAAAAGAAAAAAGTCTCATACCCAATAATTACAAAAATAAGAAAAAAAATCACATTCCCAGCATAATGTCTTCTCATACTTGAAAAAAATCAGACCATTTTATTTTTTTCTTGAAATATCTGGCAGGTAATTACCAAGTTTTTAATTTTTTCTGACATTTTTTTTATACCAAAAAATTCTAGCACACATCTTAGATGACAGCGTAGCAAAAACAAACAAAAAATATTATATTGTCATCTACAACAGTTTTCTTTCCTGCTTGCTCCCTTTTCGCTTTGTGGCAGACAAAAAAAATAATAAATATTTCTGCTTATAACATCAAAAAGTAATTGCATTTTTTTTACTTTTTGTTAAATGAAATATTCCCATTCTTTAGAATTTGTTACCTTAAAAATTTAATTTTTTTTATTTGAGTCAAGCATACGTCTTATGTTTTAGATGGTGTTAGCTGCAGAGATTTATTTTCTATGAAAACTACCCTTCATATTTCTTATCCACCTTATGCAGGATATTATGAAATGTAAGAAAATATTAATGTTTTGTATTTATTTCCTGTATTTAATAATCACATCCTTTTTGTACCAAATTTTACGTATGTATATGAAAAATGTCATTTCCAACACCCTCACTCTCTCTCTCTCCACTTTAATTTTTTAGCTTTTATTGCATTTCATTGTGTAAGAATTTTTCAGCTTACTAGTAAAATTTGGCCAATATCAATCATCATACCCAACAAATAACACCCGCATTTTTATAACAATTCCCCAAAAACTTTCTTATGGAACTGTGACGTTTACCTCCCCCAGTTTACTGTTAAAACATTTATGATTATATCCTTTATGAGAACGTGTAAGGTTCATGAATTTCTTATAAATTTTATTATATTCAGTTTAGTACTTTTTTTGCTGTTGTTGTTATACTAGACAGGGTTGTTTTTGTCTTTTGATTTAAACATTTATATGGTGTTAGATGAGGGAAACATATACAATGTATCTGAATTAAATTTTCCATAGAAGTACTGTATTAGACGATATTTTTCTATAGAAAACATTTCACAAAATGATGGACATTGAATTCATACCAGTTTTCTCCAAATGAGAAACTTTCTATAGAACAATTGTCTCAAAAGAAAATACTTCTATACAAAATTTATCTTCAAAGAAAGGGTTTTTCTTATAGAAAATGTGTTACCAATATGTTTTTCTATAGAAAATGTGTGTCCAAAGAAAATAACTTTTTAAAGAAAATGTGTTTACACAAGAAATATTTTCTCTACAGAATAATATCCTTAAAAGGACAATTTTTTTCTATGTCTGCAAAATAAAGACTTTTTCTCTAAAAAAAAAAAATTCCAAGAGAGAGACTTTTTCTATAGGAAATATGACTTCAAAAGAGAGACTGACTATATAAAAATGAGTGTACATAGAAGACAATTTATTTATTGAAAATGTGTCTCCGAAATAGTGTTTTTTCTCTATAGAAAATTAATTTTCAGAGGGGTTTTTGTTTAGGAAGGGTTTTCTGTTCTAAATGTGTATCTAAACGAGAGACTTTTTCTACAGGAGACTTATTTAAAAAAATATGTGTCTCCAAAAAGCATAGTTTTTCTAAATAAAATGTTATTCCAAAGAGAAACTTTTTCTATAGAAAATGTATCTGCAAAAGAGAGACTTTTTCTATAGAAAAATGTCTAAAAGGGGAACATGTCCAAATGAGAGATTTGGGTCTCCAAATAACATACTTTTTCTACATAAAATTTTACTCCAAAGAGAAACTTTTTCTATAGAAAATGTATCTGCAAAAGAGAGTATTTTTCTATAGAAAAATGTCTAAGGGGAACATGTCCAAAATAGAGACTTTTGCTATAGAAAATGTGTGTGCAACGGTAGTCTTTTTCTATTGAAAATGTATCTACAAAAGAGAGACCTTTTCTATAGAAAAATGTCTCCAAAGGAGAAACTTTTTCTATATAAAATATGTTAGCAAAGACGATATTTTGCTTTAGATAATGTGAGTCCAAAGGGGAGACTTTTTCTTTATAAATGGCTCTCATTTCTAAAGGAAAAGTGTTTCCAAAGGAGAGACTTTCTTTTTCTATAGACAAATCTCTAATGGAGATACTTTAGGTATAGAAAATTTTACGTCAAAAGAGAAACTTCAATAGAAAAGTTGCAATTTCTATAAATTATTTTTAATCTCAAAGGAGAATCTTCTTCTGTAAAGAAAAGACAAGGATATTTTTTCAAGTAGAACATTTTTCTACAACAAACACACTCTCTTGTTCTATGGAAAAGTTGTCTACAAAGGAACGACTTTTTGTTTAAAGATCCTTTCATCCTGTTGCTCATATGTTTTCTCATGCTTTTCCCTAATTTTTATGACAAACTCCTCACATCGTGCCAGCATCTGTTCTGGCGTTATCCTTGTCCGTGTGAACTCATGATCCGTCTCTCAGTTAAAAAAAAAAAAGTATTAACATGTCATTTACAATGCATGTAAGTATAAATAAAATGCAAACAGTAAAAAAACAAAATAATGAAATAAATTAATTCTTCTATTACAACTTTATCACTCACTTAAACAGGCATTTATACATACATACTAACATATATACATATGTATGTATATCCAACCATATACATGACTACTGGCACAAGCTCATGAACATTCATACTTTACTTCTTGTTCATTCATTCATTTACAACTTCTTGTAAAAGTTCGTTTTTCATTTTATTTTTTATTTTCTGTTACAAAATTTATGTAGAAAATGTGCAAATATGTCTAGAGAGTGAAAAAAAACAAGTGTTTTATTTTATTACCATTAACAATATTTCTTGTGTTGGAAATGTCATTCAGTAACAAAAAGTGACTCCATGACTCTGACTCCCTGACGGCGACAATGACGACTTTGACTGGGACGGACTACCTTGAAAATTTTAAATTATTTATTTCCTCTGTGTTGTGTTGTTATGTATTTTTTTTTTGTTCATTCTTAACTAAGCAGACAATTACTTTGGGTATTTTGTAAAAGCTTTGACTCAAATTTCGTTATGCTTAAGAAAATTTTCTATAACTACATTTTATTTTTGTTGTTTTTTTTTTCTAGTTGTTTTTTAAAATGTCTTTGGTAATTATTGAAATGTCTGTTTGTGGGGATTTTATAATTAATTAATTGATTTATATTACATTTCTACTACGTTCTACGTTTTATTTCATTACAGTTGTTGTTATGTTTTATTTATTTAATAAATTTAAATATTTAATTTGCAATTGGCAACACCTACTTGTCGTAACCAGTCTCCGGGGCAGAGTGTCCGTTTTGTTAAATAAATTATTTATTGAGCTTTTATTGAATGGTTTGTATTTTGTCTTGTGTTTGTTGTTGTGACTGTCTTAGTTGTTGTTGTTTATAACTGTTATTAAATATTTTGTTTTATTTATTTATTAATCAATACGTTTATAAATCTGCCTGACATTTATTTTGCAAAATTATTTGTTTTTTTTTAAATTACATTGTTTGAATATTAAACATTTTATGGTTTATTGGTTTATAATTTATTAAGATTTGTTTTGTTTAAATAAATTTAATATAAGGGATTTAATTACAATTAATTAAGTAACTTGTCGCTTACAGCAGTAATTGTTATAAAGTTGGTTAAAATAATTAAGAAAAACTATACAAATTGGGATGATTTAGACTCTAAAATAAAAGAGGAATAGAAATTTCTAGCAACATGTTGCTTATATATACACATATGTACATACTTACATACATATACGTACAAAGTAATGCCTTTCAAACGACGTGTATAAATAAGAGAAAAAAAATAAATAAATTAAATTTAAAATATTAATATTAATAATATTAAATTAAAATATGTTTAAAAATTTCTGTAATCTTTTCGAAATGAATCTCAAAAAAAAGGTCTCAGTTACCCTTCCGGCATCTGAAAATGTTAAATATGTTAAAAAATACTTTTTTCTGTAATCTTTTAAAAATGGGTCTCAAAAATTTTGTAATTTTGAACATATCTCGGAAAAATAATTAAAAATTTTGTTAAAATATTTCTGATCCGCAAAATGCATCATAAAGTGAGACCCATTTAGAGTAAATTGGAGATATTTTTTTTTTCAGAAATTATACCAAACAGATTTAATCAGTTAGTTAGTTAGTCAGTTAGTTACTTACTTACTTAGTTAGTTAGATAGTTAGTTAGTTAGTGAGTTAGTTAGTTAGTTAGTTAGTTAGTCAGTTAGTTAGTTAGTTAGTTAGTTAGTTAGTTAGTTAGTTAGTTAGTTAGCTAGCTAGCTAGTTAGTTAGTTAGTTAGTTAGTTAGTTAGTTTAGTTAGTTAGTTAGTTAGTTAGTTAGTTAGTTAGTTAGTTAGTTAGTTTTAGTTAGTTAGTTAGTTAGTAGTTAGTTAGTTAGTTAGTTAGTTAGTTAGTTAGTTTTTAGTTAGTTAGTTAGTTAGTTTTTTTTCGTTAGTTCGTTAGTTAGTTAGTTCGTTAGTTCGTTCGTTAGTTTCGTTAGTTAGTTAGTTCGTTCGTTCGTTCGTTAGTTCGTTTTCGTTCGTTCGTTAGTTCGTTCTTAGTTCGTTCGTTCGTTCGTTCGTTAGTTCGTTCGTTTTTTCTTCGTTCGTTCGTTCGTTTCGTTCGTTCGTTCGTTCGTTCGTTCGTTCGTTCGTTCTTTCGTTCGTTCGTTCGTTCGTTAGTTCGTTTTTCGTTCGTTGTTCGTTCGTTCGTTTCGTTCGTTCGTTTCGTTCGTTCGTTTCGTTCGTTGTTCGTTCGTTCGTTCGTTCGTTCGTTCGTTCGTTCGTTCGTTCGTTCGTTCGTTCGTTCGTTCGTTCTTCGTTCGTTCGTTCGTTCGTTCGTTCGTTTTCGTTCGTTCGTTTCGTTCGTTCGTTCGTTCGTTCGTTCGTTCGTTCGTTCGTTCGTTGTTTCGTTCGTTCGTTCGTTCGTTCGTTCGTTCGTTCGTTCGTTCGTTCGTTCGTTCGTTCGTTCGTTCGTTCGTTCGTTCGTTCGTTCTTTCGTTCGTTCGTTCGTTCGTTCGTTCGTTCGTTCGTTCGTTCGTTCGTTCGTTCGTTCGTTCGTTTCGTTCGAGTTAGTAGTTCGTTAGTTAGTTAGTTAGTTAGTTAATTAGTTTCTTTTGAAAGGAGGATGTATATTACATTACATCCAAGGCTTCCATCCGACTTCGTGTGTGTCCTTTTCGGGCCTCGTTCAACTGGACGTACTTTCCATACACTGCTTTTAATTTTTAACTTGTTCCTTACGTTAAAAGGAGACTTAGAGGAGAGTTATTAAATATTAAAATCAAATTATTTACATTTTTTTATTTAAGAGTAACATTTTAATAAAAATTTTTATTTTTTCGTTTTTCTTTCAGGTAAGAATCGTATTTTTATATATATTTACATATAACTGGTAAGTTTTATTGCGTTATAATATAATTTTGTTAAAGTTAAATTTAAACAAGAGACTTAGGGAACTTCGAAACAGTTCGTAATATTTACATATAAACTATTCCTCCCTTTAAAGGGAATCCAAAAGTGTCACTTATGAATCGGACAGTGACTTTAAATTTTATTTCTTAGTAAAAAGACTGACTTCGAATATTAGATCTGAATATACAGAATTATACAAATGTAAATAAACAATTTGTTCCTGATATCATTCTGCTAATCTCTCAATTGCATTTCAATATTACCATGAAAATAATGATCATTAATTATCGCACCGAACAATAACTATTTATCAACTTCTCCCTCTCAATTGCATATATTTTTTGCCAGTGTAACTATTTACAAATGCAAATTGTCATATCACACAATTATTATATACACTTTCAGCAAACAGCTAATTTTTGTAAAATACATTATTAATAAACATGTCATTTAATATAATTTTTTATTAAAAGCCGGAATATTTATAACTTTGTAATTATTTAAATTTATTTTATTGCTTAACTCACCTTAAGCGAACAGCTATAGATAGTTTTTTTCTACTTTCATTTAATAAATACTAATGATTAAAATAACAAACTAACTCTAAGTAATCATAATTATAGTAATTTATTTAGAATAAAAAAAAGAGTTATTAAACAACAGAAATATTTCTACAACAAATTGTTAAATGTAACTAGTAGTTATTAGAGAAACGAGAAGAAAAAATATTTGCATTTTTTTACATCAACACTTTTGTCTGACTAAACTATCACTTTACTCATACTAAAGATAGATTATATAGACAGCTAGAATAACAACTTGAACTACTCCAAAGAACATGCAATTAATTGTTGCAAGTCTTACTAAATAAAATGGTTTAATATGTGTATAGTTGGAACATACAGCAATTATTAGTGTAAACAATTTCTAAGAGTTAGACTAAACACATACTACATCTTGTTACAAACTCCAGGAATAAATTATTTAGTTTTTTTTCTATAAATATTCTCTTTACTTTGAATATTTTCTAATACCAGAAATAATTGTTTTAAATAGCCGGAGACTAGGAAATTATAAATTTAATTTATGCCACAGGCGTAGTTGTGATAAAAATCTATTAAATGTTTTTAATTTTTATTGTGTTTTGAAAATTTTAAATAATTCGCTTTATGAACAATCAATCATAATTATTAGAAATTATTTAGATTTTTAAAAAAATTGCAAATCACGAATTTTAAATTGTTGTTTAATTAAAACAATTGAACAGGTGAGCAATTAAAAACTATTTTGATTAGATATTAAATATTCTGATATGAGTATGATATAAGCAAAAAAAATATCTCAACTCCTATTGATAAATCAGTTTCAGACTTTCCTTTCGGAAATTTTATATAACGCCATACCAAAATGCTCTAAATTTTCCTACTGGCTCTTTAATTTCATGCCTTTTTTACTAAATGACAAGTTCAGTTCATGACTAAATACTATATGAGATATTCAATGCTTTTTGTCGCATATAAAACAGTGTTAGAACAAAACAAACAACAACAATAAAAAATTATTTAATTTACTATGAATAATTCCATTCAATAACAAACAATTTATGTATATATTATTTTTTTCTAAAAAAAAAAATTAACCAAACAAAACATAAAAGTTTAAAAAATAGTTAACATTTTGCAACAACAAATTATTGCACATTGACTACAATTTATTGTTATTGTTGCTGCTAAGTGAGTGCCAATATTTATTAATATTGTTGTTACTGCCGCCTTTAAGTATGAGACAAATATACATTTAATGGATTTTTGTTTTTTTTTACTTAAAATTTCTATTATTTATTTATTATATTAATAACTAGTATTTGTTTTAGTTTTTATTACTTATTGTTAATACAAATTTAATATAAAAAATATTATTACTTTATTTATTGCTAAATAAACAATGTATGGAAAATTTTTATAATTTTGAATTTAAATATATAGATTTTTTATAAAAAAATCTACACTGGGTAAATAAATCGATGTCAAAAAAATTTTGAAAAATATTTATATTTATGGAAAATCTTTTAACAAATGAACAAGATATTTTAAAGAACTCATCCGTAAATATTAAAGTTTCTAAAAAAATTCCATATCGATAAAAATTTTTTGAAAATTATATTCGACATTTTTATAAAGAGGAAATTTAGTGAAAATTTTTAAAGAAAGCATTTATTGAAAGTTCTATTTCAAAAGAGAAAGATTATCACACATTTAATAAAAATTAAAATTATTTCGAATTTTCAATAAAGATAAATTTTACTCAAACATTTTATATGAAGAAAAAAAATAATCGAACATTTCCTGTGAACAGAAATTTAAGGAAAATTTTAAATAAAGAATTCATTGAGAATTTTGTGTTAAAAGAGAAATTTGTCGAACATTTATCAAACATTTTCATTTAGATAAAAATGTATCCAACATTTTCTATAAAAAAAAATTTATTGAAATTCTTCTATCAAAAGAAAGTTTATCGAAAATTTTCTATAAAAGAAAGTTTATCTAAATTTTTCTATAAAAAATTTGTAAAACAATTTTTATAAAAAGAAAATTTATCGAAAATAAAATATAAAAGGAAAATTTATTGAAAATTTAAAGAAAATTTATCGAAAATTTTCTATAAAAAGAAAATTTATCGAAAATTTTCTATAAAGAGAAAATTTATCGAAGATTTTCTATAAAGAGAACATTTATCGAAGATTTTCTATAAAGATAAAATTTATCGAGGATTTTCTATAAAGAGAAATGTATCAAATATTTTCTATAAAGAGAAAATTTATCGAAGTTTTTCTATAATGAGAAAATTTTCGATAAATTTTCTATAAAAAGGAAGTTTATCGAAAATTTTCTGTAAAGAGAAAATTTTTCGAAAATTTTTTAGAAAATTCCTCGATAATTTCCTATAAAAAGAAAATTCCTCGATAATTTCCTATAAAAAGAGAATTTCTCGAAAACTTCCTATAAAAAGAAAATTTCTCGAAAATTTCCTATAAAAAGAAAATTTCTCGAAAATTTCCAATAAAAAGAAAATTTCTCGAAAATTTTCTATAAAAAGAAAATTTCTCGAAAATTTTCTATAAAAAGAAAATTCTCGACAATTTTTATAAAAAGAAAATTTATGGACAATTTTCTGTAAAAAAAAAAATTATCGACAATTTTCTGTAAAAAGAAAATTTATCGACAATTTTCTGTAAAAAGAAAATTCATTGAAGATTTTCTATAAAGAGAAAATTTATCGAAGATTTTCTATAAAGAAAAAATTTATCGAAAATTTTCTCTGGAAAGAAAATTTATTGAAAATTTTCTATAAAATGAAAATTTATTGAAGAGTTTCTATAAAGAGAAAATTTTTTGAAGATTTTCTATAAAGAAAAAATTTTTAGAAAATTTTCTATAAAAAGAAAGTTTTTAGAAAATTATCTTGAAAACAAAAATTATCTACAAAAAGAAAATTTATGAAAAAATTTCTTTAAAATGAAAAGTTATATAAATTTTCTATAAAAAGATTTTTGTATTTGAAGAAAATTTATCGAAAATTTTCTATAGAAATATAATTTCCACATAAAGAAAATTTATCAAAAAATTCTCTACATAGAGAAAATTTCTCGAAAAATAGAGAAAATCTATCAAAAATTTTCTGCAAAAAGAAAATTTGTCACAAATTCTTCAAAACAAGAATAATTAATCATGTTCGAAATTTATCTAATTTAACCTATAATGCCACCTTTTAACCTTTCAAATCTGTCATTCTCATCTTTGCTATTTATAAAACCCAGGAAATTGTTAATCAATATTGATTACAAAATAAAACGTTTATGAGTAAAGCAAAAAAAAAAAAAAAAAAAAAAAATAAGATAAATCTAAAACTGAACTTTATATTAAACCCTGACAAAAGCATCATTGTCTTTTCTAACAGTAACTACCAATTTTTTCTTTTGGTCTCTATAATTTTTTTCTCTAGATGTTTATGGTTAAATAACTCATAAAACATTGATGGAATTTTGTATGTAGTCGTCTGTCAGTCTGTATATATCTATCGATATCTCTCTTACAAAGTGTATTTATGAGTAAATACTAAATAAATTTCCAGATTTATTTAGCCATGAAGTTTTTGTATGAACAGATAGATACAAGCTATAGCTGTTCAAAGTACAAAAAAAGAAAATAAAATGAACAAGAAGTAAAAAAGACTAGATAAAATACAGTTAATATTGTCACGATTACAAGTTTACCGTAATTGCTGTAATGTTTTGTAATTTTCTATATCACTGTGTACCCTACTTGATGGAATGCATTGTTATTAAACACAAAGAAATGTTAGAAACAGCTTTCAAAATATTTTTTGAATTTGATTTTAATCAAATATATAAGCTGCCATTCATCACTTGTTATGTGAAATATCTCAATCTTTATTAACATTTACGTGACGTTTTATTAAACCTAATTAACTGCCTTAATTTAACACATTTCATAAACATATTTCACACCATATTTTTTATGTGCAAACAATAGCAACATAATTTCTTTGCGTGTATTTAATAAATCATAAAATTAATTAAACATTTCCATTATCACACTTACTTAAGCAAATAATAATAAAAATAAAAATCTACAATATTTTTATATTATAAACATACATATTTAAATAAATATGTATCTAAATAAGAAAATATAACAAATGATACGTTTAATATTCAAACATTTCCTTATTAGAGAAAATTATTATTATAAAAAACAACCATAAACATTTGGCCAATTACCAGTATCGCTGTAACATCGACACGTTAAAAATGTTATAGACAGTGAGGCATAATAAAGGGTATATAAACCGTTGAGGAAGGTGTTTGGGAAAAATATAACTAAAGTGTTAATTTTAAAATCGTGATTTTATAAATTATCTTTTACTCGAAACCATAGTGATTTGAAGAAAAAAATCGTTTAAACAACAAACTTGTTGAAAAATGATTAAAGATAATCACACTATCATCTATTTAGGCATTCATTCACTCATTTGAACACATTATTTTTGGTTACCAAGGAATGAAGATAATAATGATGATAATGTTGAAGATGTTTGTTGGCAGATGCCGCTAAAAATGCTGTTTAAGCAAAAGAAAGAAATAAATTGTAAGAGATTTTTCTACTTTGTTTTTTATCTGCTTAAGTTACATTTTTATATACATATGTACATTGTACATACATAGTTGAAGTCTTGGTTTTCTGTTTAACCTTTTGTAATTTTAAATCGTATAGATTTGCTTTATTTAATCAGATAATAATGTTAATTTTATTAGGTTTTAATAATACATATCGCATTTATGTTTTCTTATAGTAAATATATTTTTGGTTTCTTTTTGTAGTGTTTTTAATCAATGTTTAAATGTTGTTTAATAAATGTAGTTCAAAGTTTTTATGACCTTTTTGGTACAACATTTTATTGTGTAATAAATGAAACTTAAAATATTACTATTATTAATACTTTAGGAGACAATTTTTGGTAGTTTTGAAAATACTAGACTAGACTATATACAGGACTATAGACTAGACTAGACTATAGACTAGACTATATACTAGACTATAGACTAGACTATAGACTAGATTATATACTAGACTATAGACTAGACTATAGACTAGACTATAGACTAGACTATTGACTTGACTATAGACTAGACTATAGACTAGACTATAGACTATACTATAGACTATACTATATACTATACTATAGACTAGACTAGACTATAGACTAGACTATAGACTAGACTATAGACTAGACTATAGACTAGACTATAGACTAGACTATAGACTAGACTATAGACTAGACTATAGACTAGACTATAGACTAGACTATAGACTAGACTATAGACTGGACTATGGACTAGACTAGACTATAGACTAGACTATGGACTAGACTATAGACTAGACTATGGACTAGACTATAGACTAGACTATAGACTAGACTATAGACTAGACTATAGACTAGACTATAGACTAGACTATAGACTAGACTAGACTAGACTATAGACTAGACTATAGACTAGACTATAGACTAGACTATAGACTAGACTATAGACTAGACTATAGACTAGACTATAGACTAGACTATAGACTAGACTATAGACTAGACTATAGACTAGACTATAGACTAGACTATAGACTAGACTATAGACTAGACTATAGACTAGACTATAGACTAGACTATAGACTAGACTATAGACTAGACTATAGACTAGACTATAGACTAGACTATAGACTAGACTATAGACTAGACTATAGACTAGACTATAGACTAGACTATAGACTAGACTATAGACTAGACTATAGACTAGACTATAGACTAGACTATAGACTAACTATAGACTAGACTATAGACTAGATATAGACTAGACTATAGACTAGACTATAGACTAGACTATAGACTAGACTATAGACTAGACTATAGACTAGACTATAGACTAGACTATAGACTAGACTATAGACTAGACTAGACTATAGACTAGACTAGACTATAGACTAGACTATAGACTAGACTATAGACTAGACTATAGACTAGACTATAGACTAGACTATAGACTAGACTATAGACTAGACTATAGACTAGAGTATAGACTAGACTAAAGACTAGACTATAGACTAGACTATAGACTAGACTATAGACTAGACTATAGACTAGACTATAGACTAGACTATGGACTAGACTATAGACTAGACTATAGACTAGACTATAGACTAGACTATAGACTAGACTATAGACTAGACTATAGACTAGACTATAGACTAGACTATAGACTAGACTATAGACTAGACTATAGACTAGACTATAGACTAGACTATAGACTAGACTATAGACTAGACTATAGACTAGACTATAGACTAGACTATAGACTAGACTATAGACTAGACTATAGACTAGACTATAGACTAGACTATAGACTAGACTATAGACTAGACTATAGACTAGACTATAGACTAGACTATAGACTAGACTATAGACTAGACTATAGACTAGACTATAGACTAGACTATAGACTAGACTATAGACTAGACTATAGACTAGACTATAGACTAGACTATAGACTAGACTATAGACTAGACTATAGACTAGACTATAGACTAGACTATAGACTAGACTATAGACTAGACTATAGACTAGACTATAGACTAGACTATAGACTAGACTATAGACTAGACTATAGACTAGACTAGACTATAGACTAGACTATAGACTAGACTAGACTATAGACTAGACTATAGACAAGACTATAGACTAGACTATAGACTAGACTATAGACTAGACTATAGACTAGACTATAGACTAGAGTATAGACTAGACTAAAGACTAGACTATAGACTAGACTATAGACTAGACTATAGAATAGACTAGACTATAGAATAGACTAGACTATAGAATAGACTAGACTATAGAATAGACTAGACTATAGAATAGACTAGACTATAGAATAGACTAGACTATAGACTAGACTAGACTATAGACTAGACTATAGACTAGACTATAGACTAGACTATAGACTAGACTATAGACTAGACTATAGACTAGACTATAGACTAGACTATAGACTAGACTATAGACTAGACTATAGACTAGACTATAGACTAGACTATAGACTAGACTATAGACTAGACTATAGACTAGACTATAGACTAGACTATAGACTAGACTATAGACTAGACTATAGACTAGACTATAGACTAGACTATAGACTAGACTATAGACTAGACTATAGACTAGACTATAGACTAGACTATAGACTAGACTATAGACTAGACTATAGACTAGACTATAGACTAGACTATAGACTAGACTATAGACTAGACTATAGACTAGACTATAGTCTAGACTATAGACTAGACTATAGACTAGACTATAGTCTAGACTATAGACTAGACTATAGACTAGACTAGACTAGACTATAGACTAGACTATAGACTAGACTATAGACTAGACTATAGACTAGACTATAGACTAGACTATAGACTAGACTATAGACTAGACTATGACTAGACTATAGACTAGACTATAGACTAGACTATAGACTAGACTATAGACTAGACTATAGACTAGACTATAGACTAGACTATAGACTAGACTATAGACTAGACTATAGACTAGACTATAGACTAGACTATAGACTAGACTATAGACTAGACTATAGACTAGACTATAGACTAGACTATAGACTAGACTATAGACTAGACTATAGACTAGACTATAGACTAGACTATAGACTAGACTATAGACTAGACTATAGACTAGACTATAGACTAGACTATAGACTAGACTATAGACTAGACTATAGACTAGACTATAGACTAGACTATAGACTAGACTATAGACTAGACTATAGACTAGACTATAGACTAGACTATAGACTAGACTATAGACTAGACTATAGACTAGACTATAGACTAGACTATAGACTAGACTATAGACTAGACTATAGACTAGACTATAGACTAGACTATAGACTAGACTATAGACTAGACTAGACTAGACTATAGACTAGACTATAGACTAGACTATAGACTAGACTATAGACTAGACTATAGACTAGACTATAGACTAGACTATAGACTAGACTATAGACTAGACTATAGACTAGACTATAGACTAGACTATAGACTAGACTATAGACTAGACTATAGACTAGACTATAGACTAGACTATAGACTAGATTATAGACTAGACTATAGACTAGACTATAGACTAGACTATAGACTAGACTATAGACTAGACTATAGACTAGACTATAGACTAGACTATAGACTAGGACTATAGACTAGACTATAGACTAGACTATAGACTAGACTATAGACTAGACTATAGACCTAGACTATAGACTAGACTATAGACTAGACTATAGACTAGACTATAGACTAGACTATAGACTAGACTATAGACTAGACTATAGACTAGACTATAGACTAGACTATAGACTAGACTATAGACTAGACTATAGACTAGATATAGCTAGACTATAGACTAGACTATAGACTAGACTATAGACTAGACTATAGACTAGACTATAGACTAGACTATAGACTAGACTAGACTAGAAACCCCGTAGGCTCATTTGACCCCTTTTCGGATTTATTTGTTCTCGTTAAATATTTTACAACTTCATTATCCGCCTCCCAACAGGTTAAACAATATTTTCGGTATGCTACAAAACCTGCAAAAAAAAAACTGTAAAGTTAATAAATTTGGCAATTTGCCCAAATCGAATAAACCAAAAAACAAGCAATATAAAATAAGAGAGAAACGAACAAAAAAAAGCTAAAAATCATACTCATAGAAAATGTTAGTTCATGTCATCATTATGGATTATTATGCAAGATTTTATGCCAATATTTAATGTACAACCCAAAAAATACACAAAACCAAAAAAAAAAAAAAATCCCAACTAAACTGACAAAATATTAAAAATGCCAACAAAACCAAGAAAAAACATATTTTATGCATTTATGCATGAAAACATGCATAATATTATATAAATGCATATTTACTAACAGCAGCTAGCTCCCTACTGCATAAATGCCAAATAACTGCGGATATTAATTAAAAATAAAAATATATATTTTTTTGGTATTTTGAATTTTCGCCACACAATTCTGTAACATATTTATGTATGTATGTATGTGAGCATATGGGTATGAATGAATGAATGAAATTGAACATTTTTGGGGGAAAATTTTTATAAGCATTTGCATAATTTATTTCGGTGAAAAAAAAAAATAAATGTTGCAAAATACAGCTTAAAGGCCTGTTAAGGCCATAAACATTTTGAAATGATTAATTATTTATCAACTGAAAAATAAAATAACAAAAGAAATTGTGGAGGAAAAACATTTTGCAAATAAAATTATTTGTTGTGGAAAAAATAGCTTAATGTTCATTTTGCTTGCTGTATCTATTATTTTACATATATTTACTACCGGCATAATTAAAATGTGGTAAATTGTTAAAATTTATCACTTTTATTTTATCAGCAACAGCGCACAGTGGTTAAAGTTTACAAGAAAGTATAAAACAATAACAGAAGTATTTTAGTAGAATTGTTTTAACAACAAGCATAATTATAAAATATTTTATATCAATACCTTGCCGTTTTTGACCACCTACGCTAAAAATATTCTACTGTACTTGGTGTTGCAACACAGTATCTACTACTTACTTTAGCATGAAGTGTTGCTATATATGCTGTGGCATGATATATAGAATGGAGACGGCATTCAAGCATCAAATAATGCATGACATAGCATACATTACTCGAAATAACATTTTCTACTTTTTGTCCGTTTTTCTGTTTGCTCACAATGACGGCCTGACCGTCTGTCTGTCTATCTACAAACTGAAAATTAATTGCATTTGAATGCAATGCATTAAACAGAAAAATTTATAACGATTTTTTTTTTGCTCACAATGTGTTTTATTTTCACAATATTTTCCATTTTTATAATTTTTGTGTGACTGCCTGCCTAACGTTTGCTATTTTCATTGACACAATGTATGGCGATGACATCGATATTGTTTAATCATATAAACACTAGCATGCATACGTCTATACATACATAAGTACATTACCATGATAGACATTCATAGATATACACCGACATGCTTACGCTTCCCCACCAATATTATAATCAAAACCATTCAAGAACATTTATTTTTTCGCTATTCAATAAAATCATTTATGCAACCCACCACTGTCATCATCAACATCACCATCATCATTATTATTAATTTTAATTGTCATCATCATTATTATGTTCAGATAGTTAAAATTTTGTGTCATTAGATTTTGCTTGGAAGAGTCTATTCATGAAATGTCATTTGCTATAGTTTGAATTAGTTTTTTTTTGCAATAATTTGAATAGTCATTTTTGAATAAATATTAGGAATATATGAATTTGTCATTCCGTTTGTAACATATTATAATATCGGTTGTAGAACCAATATTCGAGAGAATCTATTTTGGATTCTTATAATATTCTTAAACGACTTAGCCTTGTTTCTGTAAATAGTTAGAGCCACTGATTTGTTTCTATTCACGAATATTCACTGATTTCGGGTGATCCAGCGGGGATTTCAGTAGATAAAGGGTGGTACAGCATGTTCGAATATTGTACGTTGTTTTTTCTTAGTTGGATTATTTTTACCAGACAACAATTTTTTAGCGAAAACGTTAGTATAACTTTTTCTAATCTTGGATTTTAAAGTACTGGACTTATCTGTTGACTTGTATATTGCCTGGTAAGTATTTATTAGTCTACACTGTTTATAATTTTTCAATACCATCAGTTGTCAAAGTACGACAACACTATGTAATGTTGACAACATTGCAACAATTCGTTGTCGAAATCTAAATATTATACATATCCGTTGTCTAAATGTTAACAAACGTGGTAAGCTCATTATTGACAAACAATCCGTTGCCAATAGTAAGCTTACCACGTTTGTTAACATTTAGACAACGGATGTTTATAAAATTTAAATTTCGACAACGATTTGTTGCAATGTTGACAACGTTGAGTTGTCAACATTACATAGTGTTGTCGTACGTATGTATATACTTTGACAACGGATGTTATTGAAAAATTATAAACTCTTTGGTGTCAATTTGTGACCAGGCGTGTATATTTCCTTTTCCCTCTGTGTACTGACTAATCTATGGAATAGACTGTTGACTAGTATGTGGAGTAGCATATGGACCATTTAACATATACCTTGGAACCAATTTACATTCGTATATAAGAATTTTATTGAAAAAAAAACTCATTTTCTGAAAGAGGTTTTATATGGGCGTAAGGGGCAAATATAGAGAGAAGCTTTGAATGAGGGCAAGAGTCAAATGAGATCCGAAAATTACGAAATTCGGCACTGTCATCAGTGCTGAAATAAAACTTAGTTATTCCGGGTTTTGAACATATTTATGAGCCCTATTTTAGAGGACCACTTGTATGGGGGCTAGGTGAAATAATGGATCGGTTCTAACCGTTTTCAAAAGGCTTCATTCTTGGGCCAAAAAAAGTATGTAATAAACTTAATCAAACTTAAAGTTGTGAATCTCAGAAAGTTATTCTGAGTCATTTGTATGCTTATGGTATGAACAATATTTGTGGGGTCTTCCAAACATCAGCACAAACCCTCCCTATTATAGTGTTGTAGGATTTAAAAGATACTTAATCTGTCGTGGGGTACTACGGAATTTTCCGATGTCAAAAGTATTCCCGATTTCAAAATCTTTTGTTTTCTAAAAGGTGTTCTCTAGCAGATAAAGTTATTGCTGATGTCATATCAATAAATTTGGTTGTTTCGCCCACTCCTAGCAATACTCAACTAGCTTTGAGCTCAGATTTGTTGGGAAAAAAGTACTTTCGAGCTCAAGTTCGTAAGAATTAAATATTCTCTCGCCTCATGGGGAACAAAAGGTAATCAGAGCTTCTTCATGTAGTTTCGCATAACTCGATACACTCTAGGACGTTTCATGGTTTTATTGGCGTTATGAGGGTCTTTTAGTTTTGTTCTTACTGTTCACAGTTCTCTAGTCTTCTAGCTATGAGAGAACAATGATTCGGCCTTGCTGCTTTATCTTGTTTGGATGAGCTATCTGGGATATGCCTAAAGAATATCCTAAATTTTGTGAATCAAACTGGATGGTTTAAATCTGGAAGTAGAGAGTAATAATCAAATGAACTCCTACGGCCACCAGGGAAGACAGCGGGACCGCAACTAGGTGGACCCATGTGGCTGCCCTTCTTACCTAAACCTAGCTATTCTCAATTAATAACCAATCATAGAGTATTTGTCCAAATATTTTCTTCCCAAAAACCATAAGTTTTCAAATAAAATGTTTGTCTTAAATAAGGAAATAATTTCATTGAGAAGTTAAAGTCATTTTATTTTATGTTTTTGTGTGTGGCACCAAACGCAAATAAATCTTTTAAAGTGTTCGTACGTTCATGCATTCAAAATGCTATTATCTGATGGCAGTTTTACTTTTTTATGATTTTAACCATAAAATCGGTTGGTATGACGTTGTCTGCAAAAAAAAAACACTGAATATATGTTGTTGATTTTATTAACAATTGTTTATGATTTTTCCGGCATTTAAGTTTTGTTTTCTTTTTTTCTACGTACAACCAAAAACAGCTAAATTTTACACTCACACATAGAAAATTAACTGCACATTGAAAGAAAATAGCTTGCAATGGCTAACACATACATACTTCCTATAAAAAACGAAAATCATTGAAAGTAATAGGCAAAATATTTTAGAGCTTACAGTGGGGCAAGATAAAGATATTTGTTTGAAAGCCTTTATTATACTAATAAAGTTTTAACAAAATAATAGATTATCTACAACCCGAGTGTGAATCTTTCGTGCAGCCCGTTGGTTCACCAAAGTAATTTCAGTTCACGCATGAAGGTAACTGGTTCTTTTCGTTGGTTGGCATCTTAGCTCTGCTAGACCCCAATAATGAAAGAAAGATAATAAGTTTAGATTTCAATTATCTCTGTAACAAACTTTTAACGTTAGTTCGAGCAACCAATCCCACTTAAATTTGTTGGTTACCCTTGCCCCACTGTAACGGCAATAACATCATTATGAGCTTATAAAGGAGTATGTGAAGCAGTATATTGAATGGTTGATTTTCTTTTCTCATTTCTCTCATTAATTCAGTTCACATTTTATTTTAGGTTTTAAGTACTTTATTTGCTACGATGGCGTTACTACTGCTATTAACTTGGAACACTTGGAATAAAGTGTCTGTCTGTCTGTCAGTATCTCTGTGCGTGTGTGTTCGTATGTATTTGAATGAATTTCCAATTTCCTTTTTTGGGTAAAATATGGCACACATAGTCAGTTACTTATGAGGCTCCAATGCCTGTATATTTTACATTTTAGACTTTTTCTATTTGCAATGAAATGACAGGCTCGTTTGTATGGCTGGCTGTTTGGGCTGTTGGGTCTGTACTCTATTGTACGACCGTCATTATTTAAAACAATTAGCGCATATTTTACTCAGAGCTATTGAGTGTGCTGTGAGTGTGCACTGTTGCTGCTGCTGCTGGATTTAATGTTCCTGCTCCTTCATTTGGGAATTTTGTAGTTGTATCTGATAAAAATGTTGATGGCTAATATCATGATGATGCTGCCGCCGCCAATACTGATCATCAACATCATTGATGAGAATGGTGTTGGTTTTATTGGCGGCAACTGACTGGTTGGTTGGTTGGCTGGCTGGTTGATGGTGTTGCCTTTATTTACGCATTTAAATTGTCTCATAATTTAACAATTTACAACACCATTTACATGTCTTTTCTGCCAGTTTATGTTTCGTTATCTATTGGTTTATCTATGTGACTTCGGTGGATATGCATTTTTCTATAAAATCATTTATGTAGAAGTGTTTAGCGGCGTCATTGTCATTGCATAAATGTCTAGTGTGTAGTTGACATTTAATTTTGTCTATGTTTCATGCGTAATGTACTATTTTTTTTTGCAATGCATTGCTGTCATTGCATTAGTTGTATTTTAATTTTTTTTAGCAAATGAAGTGGTTTTTAGAGAACAATAGAGTTTTTATTAGTGTGTCATGAATGAAGCGTTGAAGAAAATGTTTTAAGTTTATAATTTAAAAATGTCACGTTTTTAACACTTTATTAAAAAATTAGCTAGAAATAAACATTCGATAACTTAGTGGAAATAGTGATAATTTTATATATAAGCAATAAAAATTATTTGAATGTTTTTAAATGTCATCAAACTTTTTAGTTATTTCACGAATTTTAAAAAGTTAATTTAGTCTTTTTTGTACCTACACCACTTTAGTGGAGAGGCTATATTGGGTTTAAACTAAAGTTTGTAACGCACGAAAATAAAAGTCCTATACCCAACTTTATTTGTTGGCTTGAAATCACTTTCTGAGTCAACTAAGTCATGTCCGTCCATCCTTATGTCCTTCGTCCGTTCATGTAAACCCTGTAAACAAAGTTAAGTCCATGATTTTCTGCACTCTTTATATCTGGCCCATTTTAGTTGAAATTAGGCTATCATATACTATAATGAAGTAATCGTTATTGATTCGTAATTAATTACATCATTACATCTCAAGTCTGATTCTAATAATTCTCATTTAGTTAAGATCATTTTTTCTATAAGTTGAAGTTGCTGTTTGTTTAATTCTTAAACCAATAGCGAATTCAAGCTGGAATCGAAAATACAATTTTATCTATTTCTCTCGTTATAAAACTCATTTTCACGAAATTTATTTTTAAGCTCACGAAAACTATTTTTATTTCAACTCCTCACTTTTTATTTTCACTTCACGAAAGAAATTCAATTCCAAATAATTCTTTTTCATTTATTTACTTCATGTGCAATATTATAAAATTCACGAAATATTAATTTTTATTCGTTTCATGAGCGAAACTTCTTTTTTGTTCTTTGAATATAAAAATCTCTCGCGAGATTTATTATTTAAACGAAATTTATTATTTAAACTCACAATCAACTGAAAAATTTAATTCGCTCAAATTAATTTCTCTCGTGAGAATAATCAATTTTGAACGTGAATCAAAACTATCCATAAAACAGGTTAAAAGTTCTGAAGTAAGAATTAGTCAGTTAATTTTTATTGTTTTAGTGTAATAACTATAACTTTAGTTTTAACATTTTATTTAGAATTCCACCACCTTTTTCTAAAAAAAACCTATCATTAAACTAAACTATTGAATCTGAATGCCAACATATGTTTGAATAAGAAAAATATCAAAACACTCCTGGTATGTTTAACAAATCACATATAATTTATTTAATAAAATTACCAACAATAAACATGTTATTCCTGCTAAATAACTAAAAAACTAAAGGCAATGAATGGCTGGCAGTAGTAGTACTTACTAATGGTATGACCATTTAACTTTTACCTTAACTTGTTCCATAACTTCCTCTTCACTCCCCCCTTTCTTTTGAGTAAATAATAACAAATTACAGCGAGGACCTAAATCCTTTATAAAATATTTTCTTTTTTTTTTTTCTTTGAAAGCATTATTATTTGAAAACTTCCTTCTTAGTAAGCATAAATAGAGTAATTCATTCTGTTGCTGATGGTCGTTCTTTTCGTTTATTTTAGTTCCTTGAACTTTAATTGCTCGTTAGAGGGATTTTCTGTTTTCAAATACTTCAAGTTGTTTTTTTTTAGATATTTATTAATAAGGGGGTTGGTTTAAGTCTTAAAAACACATATTTGTTTTGTACAATAACAAATAAATGAGCATGCAAAGTTTTCTTTTTGAAAATTCCTTAAATACAAGCAGTCATTTCGATTGTATTCTATTATAATTTTATTTCTTCCGACCTTTTAATTAAGTTTACCTAGAATTTTTTGGGTGTGTTTTTGTACAACATGTTTCTATTTGAATTTCTTTTTTCTTTAATTTTCTTTGATTTATAGTTTTGGTAAATAATTGCCACCGTTTTAATTTGGTTTAATTTTTGTTTGGAATTTGTTAGTAGAAATTTTCGATATATTTTTTATAGGAAATTTTCTATATATTTTCTTTTTATAGGAAATTTTCCATAAATTTTCTTTTTATAGGAAATTTGCCATAAATTTTCTTTTTATAGGAAATTTGCCATAATTTTTTTTTTATAGGAAATTTTCGATAATTTTTTTATAGGAAATTTTCGATAATTTTTTTATAGGAAATTTTCGTTAAATTTTCTTTTTATAGATAATTTTTGATAAATTTTCTTTTTATAGATAATTTTTGATAAATTTTCTTTTTATAGATAATTTTCGATAAATTTTCTGTTTATAGGAAATTTTCGATAAATTTTCTTTTTATAGGAAATTTGCGATAAATTTTCTTTTTATAGGAAATTTTCGATAAATTTTCTTTTTATAGGAAATTATCGATAAATTTTCTTTTTATGAGAAATTTTTGATAAATTTTATTTCTATTAGAAATTTTATAGGAAAATTTCGATAAATTTTCCCTTTATGGGAAATTTTTAATAAATTTTCTTTTTATAGGAAATTTTCGATAAATTTCTTTTTATAGGAATTTTTCTTGTTTTATAGGAAATTTTCTATAAATTTTCTTTTTATAGGAAAATTTTCAGCAAATTTTCTTTTTATGGAAAATTTTCAGCAAATTTTCTTTTTATGGAAAATTTTCAACAAATTTTCTTTTTATGGAAAATTTTCAACAAATTTTCTTTTTATGGAAAATTTTCAATCAATTTTCTTATTATGGGAAATTTTTAATAAATTGTCTTTCTATGGAAATTTTTTTGTAAATTTTCTTTTTATGGGAAATTTTCTTTAAATTTTCTCTTTATATGAATTTTTTATTAATTTTCTTTTTATAGAAAATTTTCTGTTAATTTTCTTTTTAGAGAATGGAAAATTTTCTTTTTATGTAAAATTAATTTAATAAATTTCTTAATTTAATTTTCTTTTTATAAAAAATTTTCTATAAATTTTCTCTTTTTAGGAAATTTTCGATTAATTTTCTTTTTATAAAAAATTTTCTATTTATTTTCTTTTTATAGAAAATTTTCTGTTAATTTTCATTTTAGAGAAAATTTTCTATTAATTTTCTTTCTATAAAAAATGTTCGATAAATTTTCTTTTTATAGAAAATTTTCGATAAAAATTTATAAAAAATTTTTGAACATTTTTTTTAGAAAATTTTCGATAATTTTTTTTTTTAATTCTTTTATAGAACATTTTCGATAAACTTTCTTTTTATAGAAAATTTTCTATAAATCTTCTTTTAATAGATAATTTTCTTTAAATCTTCCTTTTATAGAAATTTTTCTTTAAATCTACTTGATATAAAAAGTATTCCATCATTTTCCTTTTTATAGAAATTTTTCCATAATTTTTATTTTTTAAATCCTCTTTTTCTACCAAAAATTATTTAAATCTAAAGTTTCTTTTACCATTTTGCAAAATTTCAAAAAACCATAAATCCGTCTACATTTTTATATACAAAACTGTTGTAAAATCATTAATCTAAGTAGAATTTCTTTGTTTTTAATAAAAAAATATAAAGAAATGTGGAAAGAGAAATATAATAAAAACACAGTGGGTGTTGTAATGGTCATTGCTACTCATGGCATCACCACCTAACCACTGGTGGCTACAATGACCACAAATTCTTTATACAATATACTTAGATGCACAAACAAAACTGATTATTAGTTATTTGTATACAAATAATGAATGGTGGTGGATTTGTTGTGTTGTTGCCTGGTTGGATGGATGGTTGGAGCTAAATAACAAATAAATATCAATATAATGTTGCTGATAGAGCTGCAGTAGCAGCTGCATTAACACCATCTAGTAACACATTAAAACACTCCTTGGAAAAACTTAAAAACTTGAAAACTTGTTTATGCTAACAATCCTCAACACCACCATCGTCGTTATAATCATCATCAGCAGCAGCAGAACTATATACACAACAACAAACAGACTTCATCAGCGTCATTCTCATCAACTGTGTCAGAGTAAAATCTCATTGTAAACCTAGAAAAAATAAAAAAAAAAATAATAAAAGAATACATTGGCTTGGACATTATATACATTATTATTGATTACCTGTCGACAAGTTTTAACGTCTGCTACAGTCACCCAGCCAGTGAGTCTACCAGACTAACCATGCTGAAAACCAAGCCAACCAAACCAAACATTCATCTAGCCAACATTGATGAATGACAGATACCACCCCTTGCATACAAGTACATAAATGCTTTTATAAATGGAAACATACGTCTGTTTTTTTTTTTTTTTTTGTAAAGCAGAGTGTAATAACGATTTTCCTATACATAATATAATTTTAAAATTTTGTATAAAAAACATTGCGACCATCTAAACAATAACTGCAATTTGAATTATGATTTTGCACTTAGATATGTAGGAAGGAGTGTGTGTAAGTTTATTTATGGTCGATGGGATTATTTAGAATCTTGGTGTTTATAATTGGCATGAGTATAAAGTATAATTTTCTATAAATTTATTTAAATAGCTTTATTATAAGTATAACGCTGTTAGTAATGATATTGTTTGAAAAACTTTCAAAGTTTTAAAATAAAAAAACTGCATAAAAAAGAGAATAAAAAAATAAATTTAAAATCTATTTCAAATATTATTTAAATGCAAATTTTACATAAAAAAGCTTTTTTATGAAAAGCTTTTTAACATAAGTTTTTTTCATAAAAAATATGTTTTTAAACATCTTTAAAATTAAAGCTTTTTGAAGAATTAAGGCTTTCATAAAACCTTATTTTCATAAAATGTTTTTTCATATTAAAAGCTTTTTTATTTTTACAAAAAAAGACGTCTTTCATAGAAAACTATTTTTTTCAAATTTAATTTTTCAAAAAAAAAGCTTTTATGAAAAAACGCATTTTGAAGAATTAAAGCTTTCATAAAACCTTTTTTTTCATAAAAAGTTTTTTCATATTAAAAGCCATTTTTTGTGGAAAAAAGCTTTTTCGCATAAAAGCTGTTTTTTAAGAATTTTTTACATACAAAGCATTTCAAATCCTTAAGCTTATACTATAGAAGCCTATTATTCTTTGCTTGCTATTTTTTCTTCTGGTAACATAAAATGCCTGTTACACTGTATCTTCTACTATTGTTCTATTAAGTTTTATTCAATGACTGGTGTTTTTACAATAAATTTGCATAATTTAGTTCTAGTCATTTTTTATAACTTGCAACTTCATTTCTATTACTTTTTTATCTCAAATATTAGACATTTGAAACGAAAGAAATTACTTTATTTTTTCTATACATTCTTATACATCTGCGATGAATTTTTCTTAAGAATTTCAATTTGTTTTTGTTTTTCTAAATTGTCAGTAATTTTCAGTTATTTTTACAGTTCATTGCTTTTGATTATACTGTAACTATTGCTGTCGGTCGGTTTGAAATGATGGTTTTAGATTTGAATTTTAAATAGAGATATAACAAATCATGTGCGAATAAGTTTGTATGAGTTGTAAATAGAGAGAGAGATATAAATCTATATGCTTGCAAACAAGTAAACATTTGTATTTCTTTTAATTTAAATTTACCTTAAGTCATATATGTATTTGTCGATGATTTTTGCAAGACATAAGGTGGCATTGAAAAATTTACACGTTTTATTTGTCGGGTTTGTTTAAAATTTAGAATTTTTGTAAATTATAAATTTACTATGCAAATAAGTTTGTTTTTAGTATTAATGCACATACATAAGTATGTAAGTGTTAAATTTAGATCATTATGATCATAGCCATAAAATAGAAACATATTGATTAGTTGGTTTGTGATACATTTTTTGTTTTTGATTAAATTTTCCATATGGGACAATTTATTTGATACAAATTTTAAATAGGAAAATCTTATTTTGGACAAATTTTTTTATAGAAATAGTTTTGAGACAAATTTTGGTATAAAAAATTGAATTTGGGACAGAATTTTCCATAGAAAATATTGTTTGATACATATATTAGTTAGTTAGTTAGATAGTTAGTTAGTTAGTTAGTTAGTTAGTTAGTTAGTTAGTTTGTTAGTTAGTTAGTTAGTTAGTTAGTTAGTTAGTTAGTTAGTTAGTTAGTTAGTTAGTTAGTTAGTTAGTTAGTTAGTTAGTTAGTTAGTTAGTTAGTTAGTTAGTTAGTTAGTTAGTTAGTTAGTTAGTTAGTTAGTTAGTTAGTTAGTTAGTTAGTTAGTTAGTTAGTTAGTTAGTAGTTAGTTAGTTAGTTAGTTAGTTAGTTAGTTAGTTAGTTAGTTAGTTAGTTAGTTAGTTAGTTAGTTAGTTAGTTAGTTAGTTAGTTAGTTAGTTAGTTAGTTAGTTAGTTAGTTAGTTAGTTAGTTAGTTAGTTAGTTAGTTAGTTAGTAGTTAGTTAGTTAGTTAGTTAGTTAGTTAGTTAGTTAGTTAGTTAGTTAGTTAGTTAGTTAGTTAGTTAGTTAGTTAGTTAGTTAGTTAGTTAGTTAGTTAGTTAGTTAGTTAGTTAGTTAGTTAGTTAGTTAGTTAGTTAGTTAGTTAGTTAGTTAGTTAGTTAGTTAGTTAGTTAGTTAGTTAGTTAGTTAGTTAGTTAGTTAGTTAGTTAGTTAGTTAGTTAGTTAGTTAGTTAGTTAGTTAGTTAGTTAGTTAGTTAGTTAGTTAGTTAGTTAGTTAGTTAGTAGTTAGTTAGTTAGTTAGTTAGTTAGTTAGTTAGTTAGTTAGTTAGTTAGTTAGTTAGTTAGTTAGTTAGTTAGTTAGTTAGTAGTTAGTTAGTAGTTAGTTAGTTAGTTAGTAGTTAGTTAGTTAGTTAGTTAGTTAGTTAGTTAGTTAGTTAGTTAGTTAGTTAGTTTGGTCCGGTCCGGTCCGGTCCGGTCCGGTCACCAGACTAGAACACTAGAACCTAAAAAAATTCTATAGAAAGTATAGTTTGAGACAAACAAATTTCGATAGAAATCCAATTTGGGACAAAATTCTACAGAAAATATTATTTGGGACATAATTTTCTTCGGAAAATATTCTCTGGCAACATTTTCTATAGTTTGGCTCAAAATTTGTATTCTGAAGAAAATATTGTTTGGAACAGAATTTATAATTTGTTCGGAAATAAGAAAGCTTTATTCAAGGACAAAATTTTCTATCGAAAATCTTATTTCAATTGAATATATTTTTATAAATTTTATACTAACTTTTTTCATTTTTTCTTTCTTTCTTTTTAGGTAATTAAAAGAACTTTTCAATAATTCGTAAGTACTACATAACGTATGCGTAATATTTAATACAAAATATTAATAATACGCAATAAGGGTTTAAATATGCGTAAACTTATTGTTGATTCAATTAAATATCAATCATACGCCCCTGTGACTTGGATAAATTTAAAATAAATTTGTTTTATTAAAAACAAACAATATTAAATATGGTAAAATAAAATGCAAACAATATGAATTTCATAGTAATTCCCTAATGTATAACCTGTATCCGTAAAAAAACACCAGTAACAACTCGAAAACAACTTCTACATCCTGTAATGCAGAAACACTTTTTGGTTTTTTTTTTGGGGGGGGCACAGCAGGTACATATGTATATGGATTTCTTTTTTCATATTTAATTGTTCAACATTGTGTTGTTGTATGCAAAGAAAATAATAATTGAAGAACACGTACTATGTTAAAAAGTTTTTTGTTTTTGCTGTTGTTACAAAAGGTATTTGGAAATACATATGGTTGGAAAAAAATTTCAACATTTTCCTGCTGAAGTAATTTTCCGCAACGTCGACATGCAAGAGCTATTGGGAGACTTATGTATTTTGTTTTACTTTTTTATTTTCGTTTTAATGTAAACAATGGGATCATAATTTTTATTTGGATCAACAATTATCTATGGAAAAACTTGTTTGGGACAACATTTTCTAAGGCAAAGCTTGTTTGGGGCAAAATTTCTATAGAAAGTATTCATTAGGACATTTTTTTATAGAAAAACTTGTTTGAGATTAGGATTTGTTTGGAATAAAATTTTTCTTACAATTTTTGTTTGACCCAAGCAATTTGTGTGTAATAAAAATCTTAATTATCCATTACAATGACATGTAAATATTTTCCAATTAATTATTCAACTTAATTAAAATGAAATTTCCGTTTAAATGCAACAATTTTAATTAACTAATTACCAACAATACCTGGAAATAATTGGCCCTTGAAAATATTGCCTGTCTGTGTGTGTGTGTATATAGATATAATAAACAAAAAGCGCAAACAAATAATACATTAATATTTAAAATAGCTTTCAATTTATTTTACATAATTAATTAACACACATACTACATGACGTATAAGTAATTTTAAATCAAATTAATTGAATAAAAAAAAAACACAAAAATTTCAACATGTGTTTTTTATCATTTATCTCTTAATCATATATTAATAAATATGAGAAAGAAATTGAAAATAATTCTATGGTATTGCTACAGTTGACTGTAATAATATTTGCTGATGAATACAAAAAGAATTTCTGGAAATATGCTTCTCCAAAAGAGAAAAATTAATAATAAATAAGTATTAATAACAACATGAATTCATTGCTAACAATACAACAATAATGAACTCGTTTTATTAATGAAGGTCGTACTATAACTGAAAGAATTGAACGAAACAAAACATATAAATCAAATTGAAAGTAAATATAATTGAGAAAGTAAAAAAAAACTGTATAAAAACACAAAAATACTCAACAGCCTCATCATGGTTTTGGCTTTAAAAACAAGAATCAATTAAATCTACTGATAATGAACACATGTCTCACTCATACTAGAGGTACGAGCAAACGAAAAAAAATGAATAAAGTGTGAGTGAGTATAAAGGGGTGATGCAAAGTGAGAGAGATTGACTAAGAGTGCCTGGCAATTTAATCAATAGACCAGCCTGTAATAAAATGAAATGAATGTTAATTAATTGTATGTCTGTTAACTTTGTAAAATGCTAGAAACAGAAAGAAATAAAAAAAAACAAAAGAACAACTTGAAATTAAGTGGAATGTCTAACAAAGCACGTTACTACATGAAATTGAATATTATTTTCTATAGAAAATATTATTTGGGACAAAAATTTCAATAGAAAATTATGTTTAAGACAAAGTCTTGTTGTGGAAAAACAAAAATTTTTCTATAAAAAATATAGCTTGAGACAAAATTTTCGGAAAAAATATTGCTTGAAACAAAATTTTCTGAGGAAATATTGTTTGGGACAACATTTTCTATAGAAAAATTTATTTGGTTCAAAATTTCCTACAGAAATCCTTGACTGGCACAAAATTTTCTATATAAAATCTAATTTGGGACTTTAGTTTCTATAGAAAATCGTCTTTACGACAAAATTTCCTAAAGAAACATTTTTTTGGGACAATTTGGGACACACTCTTTTTCTATAAAAGAACTTATTTGGGTTATAATTTTCTACAGAAATCCTTGATTGGCACAAAATTTTCTATAGAGAATCTTGTTTGGGACAAAATTTCTTAAAGAAAATCTTTTTTTGGGACAATTTGGGACACCCTTTTTTGGCGTCCACATTTTTTAGGACGTTATTTTCTATAGTAAATCCTGTTTGCAACAAAATTTTCCAAAATTTTTCTTAACAAATCTTGTTGAACAACGTTGCCAAATAATTTTTTTTTTGAGAAAAACTAGTTCATTAGATACACAACAACTAATTTAAAATAATTTGAAAAAAAAGATAACAAAAAGAGGAAAAAATAAAATTACAATAATTACTTATGACTACAAACTTTATTTTGTTGCAAAACAAATCTTGGTGTCATTGTTATTTTATACCATATTGCTATTGCTGTATGAAAATTAAAAATTTGCTGTTGTGTTTTTAATTTATTTAAAATTTTATTGTTTAACTCATTATAATTATTATTATTTTGCTGTCATGTGTCACTCACGAATTTATTTCAGTTGTTGTTCTTTTTTTTGCTACAGAGTTTGCATAATTGAATTTAATTTGTTGTTATTTATTTTGTTTTGCTGTTTATTTTGTTCTGAAAGTAATTTTTTTAGTTTGTAGTTTCCGTCTAAAAAAAAATTGTTTTATCATGAAACCGCTTGTATAGTCTCTACTTTGACTAAAGTTTTGTAAATTGTTTTTGTAGTTTATGAGGTCTATTATTCAATTGTTGTATTGATAATAATGAATGTATCACAACGTTTATAGAGTCATTAGTTGGGTAATTTGTTGCAATTAATGTTGACATAAACACACACAGTTGAAATAATGACCCGGCGACGCTCTGACAAAAAATAATTATCATAACTAACATAGAAATGTCAATTTTAGTCATTTTTCAAAAAAATATATTTTTGAAATCTTTTTTGCTGTATAGATTAAAAATCATTTAGATTAATTAAAAAAAGTAAGAATTTATAGTCGGTCTTGGACGACCATATGATACCCTACATCAGTGTTACAAAATTTCATTTTTACCTTAATTTAGAAATATTTTAACAATTTGCTGACAAAAAGGGATTTTATAAAAAAGAGGTTATATGGGGACAGGGGTTTAATATGGTCTTATCCTTATACATTTTGGAAGAGGGATTTACGCCTACATCAGTTATTTATGCAGAATATCATCGTGATATTAGTGTTTATAAGTGAATTTTGACTATCAAGTCATTTTCTGAAGGGGAGTTAGTATGGGGGATAGGGTCAAATGAGGCCCCATCATTATATAAAACTAAATTTTGCCTATTTTTGGAGTGCTACAAGAACATTTAACATATTTATGAGCTAAAAACCCCTTTTCGGGGGTACAGTTGTATGGGAGCTATACGAAATAATGGACCGATTTTAACCATTTTCAATAGACTTCGTTCTTGGGTTAAAAGAAGAGTATGTGCCAAATTTCATCTAATTAAATTGCGACTTACATGGACACACACACGAGAAAGCAGACAGACGGACGGACGAACAAACAGTCGGACATAGCTAAATCGACTCAGAAAGTGATTCGGAGCCGATTGGTATACTTAAAGGTGGATGTAGGACCACTATTTTTGGGTGTTACAAACATCAGCACAAACCCATAATACCATCCCCACTATAGTAATGTAGGGTATAATTAATGGTACAAATAACTTTAAAGTTATATCAATAATTATTTACTAAAAAAATTTTTGTTTTATAAAAGGATTCTATGGAAAATCTTTTTATAGAAAATCTTGTTGGGTCAAATTTGTCTATAAAATTTCTTGTTTGGGAGAAAATTTTTTATAGAAAATCAAGTTTGGCACAAAATTTTCTATAAAAAATCTAGTTTAGGAAAATTTTTATAATTTGAGATAAACGTTTTTATAGAAAATTCAATTTGGGACAATATTTTCTATATTTTGGACAATATCTTTTTTATAGAAAATCTAATTTAGGACAAATTTTTCTGTAAAAAATCTAATTTGAACAAATTTGTTTATAGAAAATTTAATTTGGGACAACATTTTAAATAGAAAATGTAATTTGAGGCAAATTTTCAATAAAATGTTAAATTTGGAACACGTTTTTGCTATAAAAACTAATTTGGCACAACGTTTTCAATAAAAAATCTATTTAGGCCATTTTTAATAGTAAATTTTGGCACAAAATTTTAAATAGAAAATATAACTTAAGATACAAATTTCAATCAAAAATTTAATTTTGGACCACATTTTTTGTAATTTGTAACTAATTTTTTTATAGAAAATGTAAATTAGGAAAAAGTTATAAATAAAAAATTTGATTTGGGACAACATTTTTAATAGAAAATCGAATTTATGACAAATTTTTCTGTAGAAAATCTAATTTGAAAAAAATTTGTCGATAGAAAATCTAAATTGGGACAAATTTTAAAATAAAATTTTGGGACAAAATTTTCAATAGAAAATTTAATTTTGGACAAAATTTTTTGTAGAAAATCTAATTTGTAACTGAATTTTTTTATAGAAAATCTAAATTGAGAAATTGTTTTAAATAGAAAATATAATTTAGGACAACATTTTCTATAGTATACCAAATTGGGACAACATTTTTTATAGAAAATGTAATTAAAGACAAAATTATTTTTAGAAAATCCAAATTGGGACAAAGTCTTTTTTATATAAAATCAGTTTGGCACAAAGTTTTCCATTAAAAATCTATTTTAGGATGAATTTTTTATAGAAAAGTTTGGCACAAAAGTTTAAGTAGAAAGTATAATTTGGGACAAAATTTTCTATGGAAAATCTAATTTGGAACAAAATTTTAAATAGAAATATCTAATTTGAAACTAATTTTTAAACAAAAAGTCCAATTTGGGTTAGAATATTCCATAGAAAATCAAGTTTGGAACAAAATTTTTAAATAGAAATATCTAATTTGAAACTAATTTTTAAACAAAAAGTCCAATTTGGGTCAGAATATTCCATAGAAAATCAAGTTTGAGAAAATTTGAAGTGGTTTCATAAGATTTTTGATATTGTCAAGTCATTATTTTTGTCTTTTTTTTTATATTTCCTTTGAATAACATATTATTTCAAACAGTAAACCAGCAAAAACTCGGTAATGATTTTTAGTTGTAACTAGTTACCTTCTAATTTGCTTTTAAATGACTACTACATATCGTTCTGATTACTTATAAGTAGTTTAATAACGTCTTAGTAATAATGTGTTATATTAATACTTTCTAATCATTAGTCATCTCTCCGTGAAGCTATATAAGCTGTATATGTTTTGCTTACTATTTACATTGACATGTGGCCTCCGGTAGGTTAGTGTTCTAGTCTGGTAGACCGGTGTCGTGGGTTCGATTCCCACCTGAGGCACGGAAGGAGCGCACAACAGGCCGAGAGAGGCCGAGGGGAGGCGGCGAAGGAAGGGAGAGACAGCCGCCGGCAAAACGAACGAACGAACGAACGAACGAACGAAACGAACGAACGAACGAACGAACGAACGAACGAACGAACGAACGAACGAACGAACGAACGAACGAACGAACGAAAACGAACGAACGAACGAAGAACGAACGAACGAACGAACGAACGAACGAACGAACGAACGAACGAACGAACGAAGAACGAACGAACGAACGAACGAACGAACGAACGAACGAACGAACGAACGAACGAACGAACGAACGAACGAACGAACGAACGAAACGAACGAACGAAAACGAACGAACGAACGAACGAAACGAACGAAAACGAACGAACGAACGAACGAACGAACGAACGAACGAAACGAACGAACGAACGAAAGAACGAACGAACGAACGAACGAACGAACGAACGAACGAACGAACGAAACGAACGAACGAACGAACGAACGAACGAACGAACGAACGAACGAACGAACGAAAACGAACGAACGAAACGAAACGAACGAACGAACGAACGAACGAACGAACGAACGAACGAACGAACGAAACGAACGAACGAACGAACGAACGAACGAACGAACGAAAACGAACGAACGAACGAACGAACGAACGAACGAACGAACGAACGAACGAACGAACGAACGAACGAACGAACGAACGAACGAACGAACGAACGAACGAACGAACGAACGAACGAACGAACGAACGAACGAAAACGAACGAACGAAACGAACGAACGAACGAACGAACGAAGAACGAACGAACGAACGAACGAAGAACGAACGAACGAACGAACGAACGAACGAACGAACGAACGAACGAACGACGAACGAACGAACGAACGAACGAACGAACGAACGAACGAACGAACGAACGAACGAACGAACGAAGAACGAACGAACGAACGAACGAACGAACGAACGAACGAACGAACGAACGAACGAAACGAACGAACGAACGAACGAACGAACGAACGAACGAACGAACGAACGAACGAAGAACGAACGAACGAACGAACAACGAACGAACGAACGAACGAACGAACGAACGAACGAACGAACGAAGAACGAAAAACGAAGAACGAAACGAACGAACGAACGAACGAACGAAAAAACGAACGAACGAACGAACGAACGAACGAAGAACGAACGAACGAACGAAAAGAACGAACGAACAAAAAACGAACTAACGAACGAACTAAAACTAACTAAACTAACGAACTAACGAACTAACTAACGAAAAGAACTAACTAACTAACGAACTAACTAACGAACGAAGAACGATAACTAACTAACTAACTAACTAACTAACTACTAACTAACTAACTAACTAACTAACTAACTAACTAACTAACTACCTAACTAACTAACTAACTAACTAACTAAATAACTAACTATTTACATTGACTACTTTTTCTAATTACTTATAAGCCGTTGTGGTAAGTGGTTGTCACCAATGACATCTCCATGTTAAAATGACTTAAAATGCTATTGCTTACATGGTAATGAAACTTTTTGCTGGGAATCTATAGACTAAAATAGTTAAGTATTCAAAGTTTAATAACTTTAAACAATTGCTCCACTTAACAATTTCAATAATTTAAATAAGAAGTATGCGAAAAAAATCACGTAACATTTTTAAGATATCAAGAATGATTAATGGAATTTTATTATATGATGTAATTAAATAAATATTAGTACTTGTGTTATTAAGAGGCACAAAACAATTATTTCTAATTGAAGCAATGACATTACAATAAATAATGACTGTCTTTTGTCCAGACAAAAAAAAAAAAAAACAATATTTTATAATTATTACTACAAAAAATCAACTAATTAAACAGTGGGTGGCAAAAAAGCCGACTATGAAAACTAGTATCAGAATTGCAGGAATATACTTTAAAATACAGAAAATGTGCAAGATTAAAAAATCTGCTGTGAACTGCATTTTTCCTGCCACCGAGTGTATTTGTATTTTTTTTTATTTTATAACTATTATTTGTATATTTATAACAAATTTTCTGACATTTTAATAATACAACTTATACATACTCATACCAACTGTATCTCTGTGTAAATTTCAATATAACTCTTAACACACACACACACAGATGTAAATACAATCACCACAATTTTAAATACTTTTCTAATTAAATATTCTACCATTTCTATATAATAAAAACACTGTTACAATAACAATAAAAATAATAAAAACAAGTAGGAAGAACGAACAGTTTAAATGAAAATAAAACAAACATTTTCACCGGGTTATTTTAAAATGAAACAAATATTTGTATACGTTGATGACATGTTGACAATAGTAAAAAAGTAAAACATTTAAAAAAAGCACTGTCATAAAAATAAAACAACAATATTATATAAAAATGTTCAACTACTGCTACCATTTTATATATTCCACTAAGATACAGACAAATATATAACATATAATGTTTGTTGTTGTTACAACAAAAACATCAAACTTAACTTGCAACACAGTATAACTTTGTTTAAATGTATAAAAACAAAATTTGTTATAATAAAAAAGTAACGTACAGCAAATACAACATTTAAAATAAAAGTACACAAGTGCGAGCGTAAGTGAGTTTTTTTTAATAAACATTTATTTTGCTGTTTCATTATCATCACAATTTTTATATTTCAGTGTATTTTTTAATGTTTTTTTAACTTTTAGCCAACATGTGAATGAACGTTTGGAATATTTAAAACAGAAAAGTGCAGCCAAGCCAATCTTACTAACAACTAGAAAAAAGAGAGGGTGTCGAATCAGGAATGGACATTTTAATATATAGTCCAAACTGTTATAAACTAGGGTTCTAGGTTTGAGGCAAAATGTTGACTTTTCAACATTTTGTATACGAGTTATGATCAAATGAGGCCCTATCATCAAAAAGTTCATTAGGGTCATGAACTTGGTTTTTCAGCTTTTTGTCGAGATACGAGTATATTGAACATGATTTTGAATCCAAAAGCCCTACTCGGGGGGTTAATTGTATGGGGGCCAGGTCAAATATTGGACCGATGTTACCCGTTTTAAATAGAATTCCTTTCTAGTACAATAGATCATGTGCATCATGATCATTGCATTGAATTATCTTCAAAATTGCGACCTGTACTTTGATTACAAGGTTTACAAGGCCTTTTCGGTGGATCATTTGTATGGGGGCTAGGTGAAAAAATGGACCGATCATAACTATATTATTTAATAGGCTTCGTCACTGAGACAATAGAAGATCATGTACCAAATTTCATTGAATGCTACCTGTAGTTTGATTACAAGGTTTACATGGATGGACGGACATATCTAAATCGACTCAGCTAATGATTCTAAGCCGATTGGTGGGTATAGGACCAATATTATTGTGCGTTACAAACATCAGTACAAAGAGAAAATTTGATCTCAAATTTTAGATAAAAAATAAAATTTTCTATAAAAGAGAAAATTTACAAAATTTATTACAAAATAGAAAATTGACAAAAATTTTCTATAAAAGAGAAAATTTATAAAAAGTTTTCTATAAAAGAGAAAAGTATTCAAAATTTTCTATAGAAAAAAAATTTATTCCAAATTTTCTATAAAAGATAAAATTTTATCTAAATTTTCTATACAAGAAAAAACTGTTATCGAAAATTTTGTAAAAAAAAGAATATTAATTTAAAATTTTCTAAAAAAGTAAAAAAAAAAAAAAATTCTATAAAAAAGAAAATTTTCTATGCAAAAAAACAATTCTATCGAAAATTTTCTCAAACGAGAAATTTATTACTCGGGGAGTTCAATTGTATGGGGCTAGCTCAAATATTGGACCGATGTTACCCATTTCAATGGGATTCGTTTCTAGTACAATAGAAGATCATGTGTATTATGATCATTTCATTGAAATATCTTCAAAATTGCGACCTATACTTTGATTACAAGGTTTACAGGCCTTTTCGGTGGATCATTTGTATGGGGGCTAGGTGACCCCACTAAAGTGGTGTAGGGTATAATTATTGAAAACAGCAAAATTTTCAAAAAAGGAAAAAGTTTTATAAAATTTTATTGAAAATTTTCTACAAAGAGAAAATTTGATCTCAAATTTTATATAAAAAAGAAAATTTTCTATAGAAGTGAAAATATATGAACAATTTTCTATAAAAGAGAAAATTTACAAAAATTTATTATAAAAGAATAGAAAAATTACAAAAATTTGCTATAAAAGAGAAAATTTATAAAAAGTTTTCTATAAAAGAGAAAATTTATCAAAAATTTTCTATGGGAAGAAATTTTATTCCAAATTTTCTATAGAAAAAAAATTTATTTCAAATTTTCTATAAAAAATAAAATTTTATCTAAAATTTTTCAGAAAAGAAAAAATTGTTATCGAAAATTTTGTAAAAAAGGAATATTTATTAAAAATTTTCTATACAAGTAAAAAAAAATGTCTATAAAAAGAACATTTTTTTATACAAGAAAAAATGTTATTGAAAAATTTCTCGAAACGAGAAAATTATTATTCGTAGTTAATGTATATACCAATCAACTCATATATTTTATAAATTTTATATAAAAATTTTAACAATTAGTCCATACGTTTTTGTTAAAATTTTATCCTTTTTTATAACCATTTCCATTTATTTTTCGGTTTGCAACATAAAATTACTGTATAACGATGAAAACATTTGTGGGCGATAGAAACAATTGCTGTTGCTTTTCGTTCCTTTTGGATTTTTATTGGCATTGTTCAGTTAAAATAATAATAAAAAGAAGTTACTTGTCATGTATTCAAGAGCAGACATTGAAATGTTTTATTTAACATTTTCTTTTTTTACAATGATGACAACAAATATAAATGTATAAATTACATTTAAGAGGTCTTTTAATTTTTTTTTATATTTCTATAGGATGATAAATTGAAAATGAATTGAATTAAATTTTATAGATAATTTGAATATTTTTAGATGAATGCAAATATTTTATTTATTATTTTTATTTAAATAAAATGTTTTTTACAAGGAATTATTATAGTTGTAACATAAAACTATTACACTTTTGTATCCAAATAATGACTTATGTAAACAGTCGCGGTAATTACATTAAGCAATAGTTCAGTTGTTTAAGCTTGAGATTTCTTTAATTAAAATGTTGTTTTTTTATTAATTAACTAAACATTTCATTAAGCAATATGCTTGTTTTGTTTGCCCAAGATTTCTTTTATTGTGTCTTATTTTATTAATTAAAATACCAAAGAAACAAAAGACAGAATTGTCTTTATATCTTTATAAACCCAGTAGCTGTCGTTTTGTATTCAATACTACCAACATTATAATTTTTTTGCTTAAATGTTTAAACACTTAAGAAGGGAGTGGGCGGGTGTTAAGACAAACAAACAGAACTCAAAACAATTCATTTGAGTTCAAAACAATATACAAAATCGCACAATGGCAAGAAAATAATAATAATGATAATTGTGTCTGTCATCAGTTGATGATGAGATGTCAGTCGTTATTATTTATATGAAAGAACATTTGTATTTCTATTTTTTTTGACAACATTCCAATAATAATTGCCCGTATACTCAAAAAGATACTTATAAACAATATGAGCATAAGTATACATAAGTTGGTATATACAGACAAAAATAACATATGTAAATTATTATAATAAGACACCATTTCCAAAAAAGGATTATGAAGTAAAAATTTATTACTTTGTAATGTCAACTACTTACCGTCTTCATTACGTATAAGTCGTTTAATTATTAATGAACAAAAAATTAAAAAAAAAATTTTAATCACATTGTTTTGATATGGAAAAAGTGTGTAATAAAATTTTGTTAACTTTAATAATCGTTTTTGCATAAGGCAGCGAGTCTTTAAAAAAGCTGTCGGTTTAAATTGGAAATGGTGCAGCTACTGGTAAAATCAGAAAACAACAATGAAATTTGTTTGTTGTTGACTATTTACTGTAAGATTATATGAAAATGTATAGTATAAACTAACACTAAAACAACAATAGTAATAATAACAACAACAACATCATCATCATCACCACCTTTTGAACAAACAAAAAACTTATTGTCATAGCTACAAGCAACATATACATTGTTGGCTAAAAAAAAATATTACTTATAATATTGTTAAAAGTAATATTCAAACTATAGTCACATTCATACATAATATTACGAGGTTAGTATGAAAAGTCCTTTGAAAAGTTATACAATAATGAGGGGTATTGCTAAAGGTTTAAAATAAGACGTTCTAGCCATGTCCCTTTTGTATGTCTGTTTGTTTAGAACACAATCATATTATGATCCAAAGTAATCATAATATGATTGCACATAATATTGATATATGTGTGTAACCAATACACAATCACATCCATATGCGTTTTCTATGCCTGTTTTATTAAAACACAATCTTATTATGATCCAAAGTAATCATATTCTGGTTTTAAATAATCATATTATGAACCAAAGTAATCATACTATGATCGCACATAATAAATTTATTTTGAATCAAAATATGATTACTTTAAACCATAATAAGATTATATTGGTTCATAATAGAATTACTTTGGATCATAATATGCTTACTTTGAATTATACTATGATTACTATGAACCATATGAATCTATATGATTATTTTTAACTATATTAAATAACTTTAAACTATAATATGATTACTTTGGATCATAATATGATTACTTCAGAACATATTATAATCATGTATTCATTGTATATGGTGATACTTGGTTGTAATATCATGTTATAAGATCAAATTATGATTAATAGAAAGGATAATATATAATATTGTTATGATTATATTATTATGATTATATATTATCATTGTATGATATTTTTAATACTAACAATGTTTTGACTACAAACACAAATCTTATCATAATATGTTGCTGTTAGATTATAGTTACCACAATCATATTTTTTCTCTGTGTATAAAAATAAGTCAAAAAATAATAACTTTTTGAACTTACTCGCATAATTTTCAACAAAAATATTTATATTAAGTTGTGTAAGGACTTTCTTTTCTGTCCCTTAACACATCACCTTTTTACAAATCAAGTTCTTGGAATGATAAAAAGAGCACTTTTCATAATATGCCCTTAAGAAACTTTTTACCCCATTCTCATAGTTACTGGTAAATATGTTATGACAAGATTGATGTCTGAATCTTTTTATTTTTACATCTATGTATGTATGTATGTAAGTGTTGTTGACATTTACACCTTAAGGGCCTCATGTCAGAAGTTTAAATTTGACTATTTGTTGTTGTTGGATTTTGTCTTTTCTAATTTTGTAGATTTATAAACATGCAATAAGACTTTGTTGCAGACTCTAGTTATTTCGATTATGATATCATGAAAATTAAAAATATTTTTTTTTTGTTTTTTAATTCTTATTAAGATATTAAGATATCTCTGATAGTTTTCAATAACTTCTCTCTCCATAAAAATAAAACAATCTAAAATATAAATATTAAAATGTTGGAAATACAACTTGCATCCCAAAAGTAATTTTGCGTTACTTTACTATCGTTTCAAATGTGGATCTAGAAGTATAGTTCTGCTTTCTTCCCTTCATACTATAATAAAATAATACTATTGTTTTTTTGTTAAATATTTCAATAACTTGTTGTCATTGCTCGTAGTCATTTATTTAAATAATTATCGTTTTCAAATCAATGACTCACTTGAGTTTCCATTAAAGTAAAAGTAAATAAAATAAACAAATGACAAACGAACAGACAGACAGTTTTTCTTCACTCCGCTCCACTTTAGTTTCTTAATTTGCATTTATTTTTCTTTGTTTTTTTTTTTTTCATTTAAGTATTTTATTGAAACAGGCATTAAGATAAGACCAGAGAAAACAATACATTAAATTGTGTACAATTTACTACTAAATTTAAATTTCTTTTTACACTATTAATATCTTGTGCAATTTGGTTTTTTGTAATCTTACACCCTACGATAAGGCTGTCAACAATAACAATGAAAGTGTGAAAATAAATAAATTTTAATACTAATGTAATTCAGAATTAAGCAAACAAATACATTAATGCAAAAGTAAACTTTTTGCATGGTTACAAAAAGTAGCGCTAAAAAGCTTCTATATTACAGAATTCCCACTAGGTACTGACTTATTGACATTTAAAATCATTGTTTTCGCTGGTAGTATCATTTTACAATTTTGATAAACTTCTTTAAATTGACAATTTTAAAACTTTTTAATCTTAATATTTCGAATAATTGTTTGAATTTGTCTTATGAAATTGAAATCTAATTTAATTAACTTATTTTGTGGTTTATTATTATTTATTTGTGATGTAACCAACCTTCCTCATCTTTGTAAGTTTAGATACTTTACTTTATGTTGAGAGTGCCCCTTTGGCACTGTTATCTTTCAATCTTAAAATTATTGGTTTATTTATGTTGGTTTTAGATTGAACTAACTAACTGGTTTTAGATTGAACTAACTAACTACTAACTACTAACTAACTAACTAACTAACTAATAACTAACTAACTAACTAACTAACTAAATACTAACTAACTAATAACTAACTAACTAACTAACTACTAACTAACTAACTAAACTAACTAACTAACTACTAACTAAACTACTACCTAACTAACTAACTAACTAACTAACTAACTAACTAACTACTAACTAAACTAACTACGAACTACACTAACTAACTAACTAACTAACGAACTAACTAACTAACTAACTAACTAACACTAACTAACTAACTAACTACAACTAACTAACAACTAACTAACTACTAACTACTAACTAACTAACTAACTAACTAACTAACTTAACTAACTAACTAACTACTAACTAACTAACTAACTACTAACTAACTACTAACTAACTAACTAACTAACTAACTAACTACTAACTAACTAACTAACTAACTACTAACTAACTAACTAACTAACTAACTAACTAACTAACTAACTAACTAACTAACTACTACTAACTAACTAACTAACTACTAACTACAACTAACTACTAACTAACTAACTACTAACTACTAACTAACTAACTAACTAACTAACTAACTAACTAACTAACTAACCTAACTACTAACTAACTAACTAACTAACTAACTAACTAACTAACTAACTAACTACTAACTAACTACTACTAACTAACTAACTAACTAACACTAACTAACTACAACTAACTAACTAACTAACTAACTAACTAACTAACTAACTACTAACTAACTAACTAACCTACTAACTAACTAACTAACTACTAACTACTACTAACTAACTAACTAAACTTAACTAACTAACTAACCTAAACTAACTACTAACTACTAACTAACTAACTAACTAACTAACTAACTACAACTAACTAACTAACTAACTACTACTAACTAACTAACTAACTAACTAACTAACTAACTACTAACTAACTACTAACTAACTAACTAACTAACTAACTAACTAACTAACTAACTAACTAACTAACTAACTAACTAACTAACTAACTAACTAACTAACTACTAACTACTAACTAACTAACTACTAACTACCTAACTACTAACTAACTAACTACTAACTAACTAACTAACTACTAACTAACTAACTACTAACTAACTAACTAACTAACTAACTAACTAACTAACTAACTAACTACTAACTAACTAACTAACTAACTAACTAACTACTAACTAACTAACTACTAACTAACTAACTAACTAACTAACTAACTAACTAACTAACTACTACTAACTACTAACTAACTAACTAACTAACTAACTAACTAACTAACTAACTAACTAACTAAACTAACTAACTAACTACTACTAACTAACTAACTAACTAACTAACTACTAACACTAACTAACTAACTAACTAACTAACTAACTACTAACTAACTAACTAACTAACTTAACTAACTAACTAACTACTAACTAACTAACTAACTAACTAACTAACTACTAACTAACTACTAACTAACTAACTAACTAACTAACTAACTAACTAACTAACTAACTAACTACTACTAACTAACAACTAACTAACTAACTACTAACTAACTAACTAACTAACTACTAACTAACTACTAACTAACTAACACTACTAACTAACTAACTAACTAACTAACTAACTAAACTAACTAACTAACTAACTAACTAACTAACTAACTACTAACTAACTAACTAACTAACTACTAACTAACTAACTAACTAACTAACTACTAACTAACTAACTAACTACTAACTAACTACTAACTAACTAACTAACTACTAACTAACTAAAACTACTAACTAACTAACTAACTAACTAACTAACTAACTAACTAACTAACTAACTAACTACTAACTAACTACTAACTAACTAACTAACTAACTAACTAACTAACTAACTAACTAACTAACTAACTACTAACTAACTAACTAACTAATACTAACTAACTAACTAACTAACTAACTAACTAACTAACTAACTAACTAACTAACTAACTAACTAACGAACTAACTACTAACTAACTAACTAACTAACTACTAACTAACTAACTAACTAACTAACTAACCTAACTAACTAACTAACTAAGCCTAACTATAACTAACTAACTAACTAACTAACTAACTACTACTAACTAACTAACTAACTAACTAACTAACTAACTAACTAACTAACTAACCTAACTAAGCTAACTAACTAACTAACTAACTAACTAACTAACCTAACTAACTAACTAACTAACTAACTAACTAACTAACTAACTAACTAACTAACTACTAACTAACTAACTACTATCTATCTATCTATCTATCTATCTATCTACCTATCTATCTATCTATCTATCTATCTATCTATCTATCTATCTTTCTAACTATCCATCTATCTATCTATCTATCTATCTATCTATCTATCTATCTATCTATCTATCTATCTATCTATCTATCTATCTATCTATCTATCTATCTATCTATTTCTGGTGTTTCTAGACGCTAGATATTGATATTTATCTTAAACACATGAATTTTCCTTACAATAATTGAAAGCTCGCAAAATTCGCATTTAACCATCCAAGCTAGGTTACATACATATATCTTCAAGAACCTACATAAATGAACAACCATTTATTAAATTAATTTTCGCAGTTTCTGAAAATTTCGTTAAGCATAAAAAGAAATGTAAATTTTGAATTCTTTTTGCCTCAATGAAATTCTTCAACAGTTATAAACAACTTAAAAGCTGCTGCACCTCCTTAAGCAAATTGATTAAATAAATAACATTATTAACGCCTACAAGAAACATGAAATGTATCTGAATGTTGGTTGTTGTTGTTGTTGTGTTAAACATTAAATACACCTGCTTCAAATGGAAATCCTTATAATCGTCATTGGCTTAAGTAAACAATACTGCCATCATCAACAGCACCAACCACCTCGTCGTTTGTCTCCTTTACTGAAGGCCCCTTGTTGTTTTTAACATGTTTTGCAAAAGAAGTTTGTTGGTTTTTTTGGTCTGACGTCATGGTGTCTTAGTCGTCTTTACTTGACTTAATTAACCTTCATACAAGTAATTAATTTAAATTGTATTAAAATGAAATGTTTTAAATGAACAGGATAAAAACAATGAATGTTGTTATTCTATGTATTTTTACGTGTAAATTTTTTTAAAAAACATGTTTCTGTAAAACAATAGAATTTAAATAACATGGCTAACACGCCTTAAACTCTTTAAGCAGAAGTTTAAAGTTGAAAATATGGAAAAAGTGTTTAAGAGGGTGGACATTGTTAGTGTGGTATGAAAGTTTATATTTGTGTTTACTGACTTTATCGTTGATTTTCAATCTATGTATGTACAATTGAAAACTACGCATAGGAAGTATGATAAAACAAGGAAAAACAAATTAATTAATTTCAATTTTGTTTTCAAGTTTTTTCCTGTTTTACCCCTTCCTGGTTAGACATAACATGTAGTAGCAAAACATGAGCTGTTTTTATTTTTTTTACCATAATTGTTATTGAATTTTATCTTGACCCTTTCTGTTATAGTCATATTTTCTTCATGTGTTTGTGTTTTTTTTCTTCTTTTTCTATTTCAGTCCAACTGGTTCTACTTTGCGTTCACCATTTCAAATAAAGGATTACTTATTGTCACCGGGTACCTGTAAATGTGGTCTACCATGTCCATTGCAACCAGAATATTTCTTCGATTTCAATGTTCAGGTAAGTGTTTATACATTTAGTTTTTTTTTCTGTTTCCATTTAATTTTATTAACATTTTTATTATTGGAGGATTTTTTCCTTGTTATGGCTGAATATTGGAAATTAAATTTTAATTGGATTTTTTTCTAAATCCTTTAGGTTTTATTATGTAATGAAATGTTATTTTTTTCTTGTAAGCTTTAACAAACAAATATAAATAGAAACAGAAAAAGGAAATCAGATTTGGAATTTTTTACAATAATTTTTTACTGAGATTCAGTACCGCACAGTGGTATAGGAAAAAAAAAAGAGGGAAATAATTCGGTAACTTCTAAACGGTTAATCCGATTTTAATGAAATTTGGTGTGCACAAAGAGGAGGTGTTGTCGAGTTTAGGTTTTGAATTTGGACCTTATAGGCCAACCAGGGGCCCGGCGGGGGGTCATCAAATTAGGACACCTCGGCTATGTTAAATTTTTAAAACGATCCTATTTCTTCATTTGAGTTCCGATTTAAAAAAAATTATCTCTTATAGTTTAGGAGATATTCGCATTTGAAAATTAAAATTTTAAAATTTTTACCGTCCTTACTTTAGTTTTTTTTTGATAATAGCAGGTCCAAATATTCCCGATTTTCGCCATTTTGTTTTATTCGCTTAACAACAAGTTTATATATCAAGCAGTGAAAGAATTATGTAAAAATCATGACTGAGTCCAAAGTTATAGGCATTTAATTTAAAAAATTAAAAAAAGGCGATTTTTTGTCATTTTTTTGGGAAAAAAGTATCTTTTTCTTTTTAAGTTATCTAAAAAGTTTCTAAGAAGATGTATATAGAATTTATACTTTTTGGAAAGCTGACTTTACATAAAGTACGATAAATGAAACAAAACCTAAAAATTTTTGATACCGAGGGGACCAGGTCCATCCAAAAAAACCCTATTTTTTATGGAAAATTAAATTTTGAGCAAAATTCTCAAATCGCATAGTCGATATCAAATTATAGTGACCTGTTTTATATGACCCAATATGTTCTTAATCATTTTGTAACGGGTTTCGATAACCCCGCCCCTGGTATGGATATAATAGGCAAAAAACTAAAAAATCCCATTTTTGGGATTTTTTAAAACTTTTTTGGGAATTCCGGGATTTCTAATAAGAAAATTCGAAATTTTGATTTAATTTTGGATTTTAAGTAAAAAAATCTACCTAACTGTAAAATTTCATCAAAAAATATTCATAAATAAAATTTTTATTGCAATTAGAAAAATTTGTATCTTCGCAAAAACTGAATAAAAAACATTTTTTAATTTTTTTTAAAAAAAGTATTCCGCGAATTTTTTAATTTTCAAAAATTATATACAGTTTTGAAAAATAGACAAAATTACCTTTCCATTGATATATAACATGCCTACCTAATGTTTTTTAAGTGACAAATTAATTAGGGAAAACTCAACATCTTTTAGAAAATTTGCCTAGCACTATTATTTTCATCCATAAGGTTAACTCTTAAATTTGTTACATATGTATATGGATGAAAATAATAGTGCTAGGTAAATTTTCTAAAAGATGTTGAGTTTTCCCTAATTAATTTGTCACTTAAAAAACATTAGGTAGGCATGTTATATATCAATGGAAAGGTAATTTTGTCTATTTTTCAAAACTGTATATACTTTTTGAAAATTAAAAAATTCGCGGAATACTTTTTTTAAAAAAAATTAAAAAATGTTTTTTATTCAGTTTTTGCGAAGATACAAATTTTTCAAATTGCAATAAAAATTTTATTTATGAATATTTTTTGATGAAATTTTACAGTTAGGTAGATTTTTTTACTCAAAATCCAAAATTAAATAAAAATTTCGAATTTTCTTATTAGAAATCCCGGAATTCCCAAAAAAGTTTTAAAAAATCCCAAAAATCTTAGAAACTTTTTAGATAACTTAAAAAGAAAAAGATACTTTTTTCCCAAAAAAATGACAAAAAATCGCCTTTTTTTAATTTTTTAAATTTAAATGCCTATAACTTTGGACTCAGTCATGATTTTTACATAATTCTTTCACTGCTTGGTATATAAACTTGTTGTTAAGCAAATAAAAAAAATGGCGAAAATCGGAAATATTTCGACCTGCTATTATCAAAAAAACTAAAGTAAGGACGGTAAAAATTTTAAAATTTTAATATTCAAATGCGAATATCTCCTAAACTATAAGAGATAATTTACTGCTACGACGACATTTTTTATAGTGCTCGATGAGGAGATTCTATATACGAAATTTCTTTTAAATCGGAACTCAAATGAAGAAATAGGATCGTTTTAAAAATTTAACATAGCCGAGGTGTCCTAATTTGAGGACCCCCCGCCGGACCCCTGGTTGGCCTATAAGGTCCAAATTCAAAACCTAAACTCGACAACACCTCCTCTTTGTGCATACCAAATTTCATTAAAATCGGATTAACCGTTTAGAAGTTACCGAATTATTTCCCTCTTTTTTTTTTCCTATACCACTGTGTACCGGTATATACATATCCTTCATTTCTAACGATACTTTATAAGTTTCAGACATTTTTTTATAAAATAGATTGTGAGATTATTTCTAAAAGATTATAGGGCAAATTTTCTTAGATCTGTAAAACCTTCTTGAGCACAAAAATCTACTTTCTTTGCTAAAGTTGTCAACATAAATGTCTGTTTCGGCAACATTCAGAAGCCTTTTATATTGTACCGAGATTTTCGTAAATCCTGAGTATATTTGGAAGCATACTTCTGTTCCGCATTTAAATTGGTTTTAGAATGATTAACTTATTCTACTGATTAAGAACTTGTTAGATTATTATTCCCCTTTTCTTAAAACGACCACAAATCCCAGATGTACATGTTGTTCGTCGCTAAATTACATATAGAATTCAATCAGATTAATGTTGGTTAATTGTGTCGTCAATACAAAGTTATAGAATCAACATGCAATAGGAAAAACTATAAAAAAATACTTACTATATAACATGAAATATTTATTGCAATTGGAAATAGATAATGACCAAAAGAAGTACACTGAGAAAAATTATTTTTTAAAACATAAGCTCAATTACAAACATGTACCTTAAAGTGTTCCGTGGACCACTTTTTTGTAAAAATAACTCTCAAACGATGCATTAATGTACTCAATACGAGATAAATAAAAAATATTTTCAAAGGGCCTCAGTCCTTACCAGCAATAGAAAATCCATCAAAAATCAGTTTTTGGAAAATACTCCAAAGCTATTTTACAGTTATTTTTCCCGTAATCAGCTCAAAATTATGGAATTTTTGAGATCCATTTCGAAAATATAGAAGAAACTTTTTTAACATATTGTACAGGGATGAAAATTTTCAATCACAGGTGGGGAGCTGAGCCACCTTTCAAAAAAACATTTCTTAAGATTCTTAGTAAGGCAGTTCCTCGGGACTCTCTTATGTACCTCAAAATCAGATTCCAACAGAGAAAAGAAGTGTTTTCGGAACTACACAGAACTACGCAAAGAGCTTTTTTTGCCCAAACATGTATAAAATCAAGAAATGCTACATACAGAGGGAAACCCTATAGAATAGTACCGAAATTGATACAATCCGTTGTCAGAAGTGAACTTAACACGTTTGTTAACATTTAGACAACGGATGTGTAAGTTGTGTGTAAGTTTTAAATAACAATAGTTATCATTTTGACAACCACCGTCATTGCAACAACGCATTGTTGTCATTTTGATTAGCGTTGTCATTTGATTTGAAAACGTCGTGTATTATTTAATTTTTGTTGTTGATTTGACAACTATAACATAAGGATGTTATTGAAAAATTATAAACACTTTGTTGTCAGTTTGGTACCAGGCGTGTATAATTTTAGAATGTCTTTTTTCTCTCTATGTACATAGAGTACATTTGCCTCTTTCGGCCGATAATTGCTCTAGAGTTTTATTATTGTATTGTATCTTAGCTTTGAAGATATCTTTGCTTTTCACTCCTATAAATGTAAATTTATGATTATGTTTTCTAAATCTATTATCAGTATATTGCGCAGATTTCCATCACATTGGCGAGATGGTGAAAAATATACTAATGAACTGCTTAAAACTGAAAATTTCTCTCAGTGTTTACGTTTTCTCTTTTAAAAAACGTAAACACTTTTGCAATTATTATATGGAAGGGAGAATAATTGTAAAAGAATTAATGTCATTATATATAACTATTATTTTTGCTTCAGATTCTTATACTATACTTATTTTGTTTTAATTTGCTTTGATTTTACTTTTTCAACTCATACTCCCAACAGTTTTGCTACTAGTCAATGTACTCCTATTGGACAGTAGCTTTAGTTAACTACTTGTAAACCATTAGTTACGTACTTTCGTGCATTGTAAAGTATCAGTTGATAAATCAAAAGTACAAATCTATTCCTTTTTAGATAGTGCTTACCCTAGAAAATTGTTATATTATACTTGTATACTTTGTATACCTTAGGTAATCTAGCAGGAAGCTACTTGGAACTCTATTGTCTCTATTGAATTTCAGGACATAGTTATTTTATACAATAATCGAAGTGAAGTGGGAGCTAGTCATCTCCAACTACTGGACAGTTTTATTTTCTTATAAACATACATACATATATAGAAAAATCCATATATGATTTGATATGTATTGAATTGGAAATGTTAAAAAAGACACAATAAAAAACCAAACTCTGACG